>NC_043764.1:23291093-23599843 GCF_902148845.1 Salarias fasciatus | reverse complement strand
CAGGCGGCTTCTTTGCTTGTTTGGAGCAGAAACTCTCCTGAGTCTCCGGCACAAACTGTATGTGACTGTAAATTATGCAAAAAAGGTCATTAACTTAATAAACAGCATCTGTAAACAACGGCACAAAGACAGTCTCTCCGCTTCTTCCCTTCCTTTCTCCCCTCTCCCTCTCTCAGTTGTCTGCCTCCATTTCTCTATCCATTACTTCTCTCCCGCTCACCCGTCTCTAAATTTAACACTGTGGTCCCTCAGTCTTGGTGATGAGCGTCTGAATTTTGAGAGAAGCGTCTGAAGTCGAGAGAGGAAAACATCCGCACCATCTCAATAGCTAAATAAACAGCTGATGGCGCACGGAGGGAGCTGAATGGGTTTAATGAGTAGACTGTAGCAGCGTGACCCAGATCTGGTTTCTAGACTGTCACTAAGCTGCCTGCAAAAACCAAACTGACAATAACAATCATCAACAACAAGTCTCATTAATTGCAGTGGCGACACTCGTGGTCTCCATTCTGAGATCGACCCAAACAAACACACTCCCCTGTGTGTGGCGAGTGTGTGAGGGAGATATCTTCCTCAATCGCCGTCTCTGTTTCCCCCCACTAATCCCCTCTTCTTCTCCTCATCCCTCTATCTCCTCCATGTTCTGTAATGCTCTTACTCCAACTTGGCATCATCCCTCCCTCACATCCTCGGTGCTCCACACTAAATGTCAACAACTGAATATTCATCACAATGCTGATCTCCCTCTCTTCTGTCTCTGCAAATCTCATCCCAGACAGGGAATTTTTCTGTCTGTGCGTGTCGCTCCCTCCACAGACTGATTAGCAGCAGATTTGAATATTGCCAATTACCAATATTAGAATAGTAATTTCCAGCAATATTCTGCTTCTCCACCCTCACAGCAAATCTAATAGATGAGAGAGCGGGGAGCTTCCTCCCTGGTTGCCAAATGCCAAACAGACTTTCTGTGAAAACACTTCATACTTTAACAGTCTCAGTTTTAAACTGTAAAGTTTGTGTGCTATATCCTTTCTCTAGAAATATTGTAAAAGGATAAAGAGGACATAAATGTTAAATGTTGAGATAATTATTTAGAATTCATACTGAATAATTGAAATGGACTGCAGTTTCCCACCATTTCCCACCTCTCCTTCGCCCACCATGGTCGTACAGTAACATCGTCATTTACTACTGAAGCTTAGTCGGCAAACCAACACCCAGCAGGGAATTAATGTAGTGCTGAGCTACTGTAGACAAACTGTCTGCCAGAGCTAAAGGGAGAAGGCTGCTCCAGGAATAGGTTTGAAGATGACCAGCGGGCTGCCTCTGACTCAACCTGCTGACTGAAGCCTCTGGAGTTGGTTTAGTAAGGAAACCATACAGACATGCACACAGAAACATTGAGTGGGGTTCCATGGTGTTATTATTTCGTAGCTGGTTTATTCTGAGTTAAGTAATTCGGAACTATATTCATGAGCTTCGTGTTTACATGGAAAAAATGAAGAATTAAATCCTCTCTCATGAAGTGTTTTGCGTTTGCGAAGCGTTGTGATTGGAGAGAGGGCGGCCGAGACGCACTGACGTCTCCTGGAAGTAAACACCGTTTTTCTAGTCTTTTTCTCAATTAACTTTGACGCTACAGCTTTCAAAATGTTTGCGTCGTTGTCGCCCGTCGAGCCGCTCGTTTCATTATATCCAATTATTCTTAAACTGCCATCAAATAAATCGTCTCCATACGAGTCGAAATGCGGACAGCTGCCCGCCATCTTGGAAGATTGCATCATCACAACGGAGCAGAACGACCAGAATGAATTAGCATATAATTCTGCTTCCGGCAGAATAAACCCGCTAGTCTATTTGGATTTAAACTTAAGTCTGAATAAAGTTTTCAGGTGTGTTTTCGTGGTCATTTTAGAGCGGAATTAGGCTTTATTCTGATTTATAGCGGAATAAAAAGTCCCATGTAAACACACGGATTGACATATGGACTACATGGACATGCATATGGACAACAAAGATGCACAGCAGCAGTTTTCTCACTGTCTCCACGGAGATAGAGCCTAATTTTTTCCAGAAAGTTGTGATTTCTTCTGTTTACACAGAAACGGAATCACAGCATTTTCAAAAAGTTCCACCATAGGAGTCGTTTTTTAAAAGTAGCGTGTTCAGTGTTCTTTCGGACCGTTGCCTTGTGAACGGACACCCAGAATGAGCCTCAGTCTGCTCAGAGTTGATGTTAGTGATTCAGGTAATGGTGATCAGTGCAGCTGAATACATCTGGGTGGAAATGTGTCTGGTTGCTGGAAGCATCAGACTGTTGGCCTTTCATATTGACACCGGCTCTGCTCAGCACGGTGCTGCCGCGCTGAAAGGGACTGGACACCTTTCCTGCGCAGCCCTCAAGGAGAAATCATAGAAAAGAAGCTGTGAGACCTTCAACCGGAGAGATACCCTCACCGGACTAAAAAGCTGAGCTCTGGCCCTCACAGACTGGCTGTATCACCGGCCCTCGTGGTGGACTTCAGATTAGTGGAGATTTAAGTGGTTTGTTTGTTTGTTTGTTTCTTTGGGACGGTGGAGATACTCTGCATGTCGTGTTTGTGGCTTTGTGCTGAACTCTGTCGGGATGACAGGGTCCTGACTCCTCCACATGAGGCAAAACAAGCTAACGTGAAAACCGTGGGAGAGTCTGGAGAGGGATGACTGCGGCATTTATCTCTCTTATTTTGGTTGTCAGCCTTTCGGTGTTTGTTTCCCTTCAAATCAATTGTGATTATATTTTTAAAGAGCCCTTTTACTTGTTGAAGATGATATCTCACTTCCATCCCACATCCCTGGAGACTGCAGTGTGATATCGAAGTGACAAACAAATGATTCTAATTCTGATTCTGATTGATTGGGAATTGACTGAACTCTGCAGGTGCAAGAAAGCCAATTTCAACCAAGTGCAATGCAGTAAATCTTTTCCGACAAAAAGTTGATTCACCAGCTGCGTGCTGACTTCTTTTCAGAAAATTATAATAAATTTACTTTGGTGGATAATTTGGGAGAAATTTCAGTAAGAGTCACCATGTTGACTAATGGCTTCCAGAGAGAGGTGCTTCCTGCAGGTGTGGGAAGGGAACAGTTGCACTGAAGCACAAGGCACGTAGGCTGACTTTCCCAGGCTGTGTTTTCATATCTCTGCAGACTGAATGTGCCCAACAGAGTGCTTAGTTGGTCGAGATGTCATGGAAATGAATACCACGAGGCCACACATGCATATAAGCACACTGAGCCATATTTTATGCAGCCAGTATAGATGAGAGGTCATCTTATCTGTGTGAGTCATCGGCGCAGCCTTAATCACCGTGACTCATATTCAACGCTCATTCAGGAGGGACTCGCCGGGAATAAAAAGGAAGCACACAGCTCCTTTTACGCCTCCCGTGGCATGAATGACACAGTCGGGGCTGGGGTTATCTGTTTCGGTGTGTATGTGAGTGTGGATATCAGCGAGTGTGGCTGAGGAAAGTGACAAGTTGAGACCGCCATGTAAAGAACCCCTTGGGCTTGTGCCGCTTATCAGTCCCACACATACACTCCTTCTTTCTCGCATGCCATCCACCTTGCACACAATGAAACACACACACACACACACACACACACACACACACACACACACACACACACACACACACACACACACTTTCAGCTGAATCATATGTCACGCTGATCTATTGAGTTCATCTGTAACCTGCGCGGATCGGCTCCGTTCTCCGAGTCTCACGACAGAAGCCATATTATTTTTAGGCCATCACTTCCCACTAGCATCACAGGACTCGCTCTTCGGTATTTCCATCTCTCTATCCAGCTCTCTCTTTACTCACCGTCCTCGCATGTCTGCATCTAAGGCCTCCGTTTACACTACAATGTTTTCAAATGAAGCTGCAATTTTGGCGTCCCTGAAAACGCAATTTTTCTGAAAATACCTCCCAAGGTGGAATGTTTTGGAAATGCCTGGACTCCGTCTCCATGTTGACAGTGGAAACGCTGCCACTACACATGTGCACCACGGTCATAATGAATATTTAAGCTGCAGATGCACGAGTAGATGGGCAATAACAACATGCATTCCTGCACAGCACACGAACGTGGAGTTGCACTGAATGACAGTAAATACTGAGGATATCTGAGGACTTACACACAGGTCGTTGCCATTTCACGTTTCGTTATGCGAAGCTATGATAGGTTAAGTTTCAGTTGTGGGCCGAGGAACCAGTGTCTCCTATAAAACGTGTTGTTTGATTATATTCAACTGAATCTTCATTGGAACACATGGATCAAGTCTCTTGACTTTTCCACGATCGTCTCTCCTACATATATGAATTATCTTCAGTACCTTAAGAATTACTGGATCACTTTGTCAGGGTCATTTTCAAAACCATCTGCATTTAAGCCTGTAAATCATTTCCCTGACTGCCTTCCTAATCTCTGGGCTCACACAATATCACCATGGTGAGAGCTGTAATAGCACACCTCCAGCTAAACAAGCAGCAGCTTAAAGGTCTCATGTAGTAAAATAAATAAATAAATCAGCTTCATTGTGTTTTGTGCTTATTGAAGCAGGATTAGGTGCTTCATGAAAACAGCAGGATCAGTCCACAGTGAAAGGCAAGCAACTCAGATGTTCCAACCTTCAAGCCAGCAGGGTTTTTCTTCTGATGTTACATCGTAAGGTCACAGAAACATGCTTGTGTCTTGTGTTGCGTGGTTTAACTTTTCACACAAACATGCCGCCGTGGGCGTGCAGTGAGAACACCGTGTGCACAATTAGTGCACGTTTTAAAACGACACAAAACAGCCACAAAAGCCAGAAAATGAGAACAGGTGTAAATCGTAGGACCTCTAATACTCGTGTAAACTGTCATATGCTTAATTGTGTTCAGTGTAACTGGAGCATCCTCACTTTTTTTTTCAAATTATTTTACAAAGGCTGATTTATGTTTCACAGGGGAGCAATTAAGAGCTACAGCTGTTCATTTTCCCTTCTGTGTCAGCTGACACTGTGCTGTAAACCGTCGATAGCAACACTCTGCCGGCACATGAGGCATTGCGCTTGAAATGAATCGCTGCTTATTCAAGTTTGTCATCCATGTCATGAGAGGAAGGGACATTTATTTACTGAACGACGCATCTGTGTTTTTTAAAAATCAATTTTCATTTTGATGCACATGATAAATATGAGGTATACATTCTTGCTGAGTCTCCATTGAGAAGGTTATTAAGTTCATTTAAGTTTATGCAGCTCATGATCAAAGCTACAGAGTTCTTGTAATACACGTCATGACGTCACGACATGCTAAACATAACGAAAGTGTGACAGATAGAAGCCACACGCTGCCTCGTGCATACTGTAGACGCAGTAGTAAACTGGAGCCTTTCAAGGCTGTTGGAGCTGAGCATAGCGTCAAGGCAGAGGCTGTGCGGAGGTGGTTTGCAGCAGTGCACAGCCTTCGCCAATCATTTGCATATGGAGTATAAATTAGACTTGGTGGCATTTAATAAGTACTCATATCTTTCCTCGGTATCGGCAAGTTGCTGAAGGTTTGTACTCGTCCTTTAAAAATGTTGTATCGGTGCACGGCTAGAAAATAGTAAATGCTCCATCTAATGTTAATCATGTCTTATCTTTTGGTGACCAGGAAGGAAAGGCAGCAGCTTTCTTCACTATTTCCATGTACTACAAAATAAGAATAGCAATCTCACTGAGGCTTCATTATTGTAACAACATTTCTTATTTTCCAGTAGAAATCAGTTAGTACCGTATTGCTGTGTAACGCCTCTCTCCCATCACAGATCTCCATCAGGACTTCATGGAGTTTATTCTTCATCTCCGTCAACCAACTTGAAAGCCATTTGTTCAACTAATAGATATGCTTTGCATATTTTTTTTAAAATTGTTAATTAAAAATCACCTCAGTTGTTCTGTATGCCGACCCCGGAGCCCCACATTTCTGCACATTTTAGATATTGGAGCAGGGAAGCATCTAAATCCTTCAAGTCAGTGGGCCCTGGGGGACCCCAGACTGAGAAACCCCTGGACTGAACAGTCCCGGTAAGCGTTTTATGACCGTTATAAACATAGACACACAGTTCAGCATGTTTATGAATGTTATTCAGCGCGTGATGCGTCACCTTCTCGTAATCATCGTCCTTGCCGTGATGTATCAGCGTCGGATAGCTTATATGATCGTTGGGCCGACTGGAGCATCTGTTCTGGCATCTGTTGTTAGCAGCAAGCATTTCATCGCCACCGCTAACCAGTAAGCTCACTGACTAATCTCAGTGTCATCTGGATATTCAGAGGATGGTTCACAGATGACGAGATTAATACTTTGCAGCGGTGCTGATGATCCTACGAGGAGACTGGTGGAGCTGCACCTGATGCCTGGCCGCAGCAATATTGTTGAATATATTGTTGCAGAAGTGAGGTGGTGTTAGACGTGCTGAGGAAGAACTCCAGTGAGCCTCACATGAGAGTCACATGCAGAAACACTTAGCGAGCAGCTAACAAGAATACTCAAAAAATCGAAGCTGTCATATTCTGATGTCAAAGCGCTTTTACACATTTCCCTCTCTGTAATTATCGTTGTCTGTTCCCTTCTTCTTTCTTCACCTCCTCTGTGTGTGTGTGTGTGTGTGTGTGTGTGTGTGTGTGTGTGTGTGTGAATCTTTATGTGGGTTTATTCTTTGTAATCTTTTAATGACATGCACTAACAACGCGTTCAAGCTCAAAGAGAGACCAAGCCATGGAATACACAAACAGAAACTCACACACACACTGACACACACACACACTCACAGTGACTTAGGCTCAATAGGAGGCTGCAGCCACTGAGAGGATCCACTGGGAGATTAGCCAAATCAGAGAAGAGTTTTATAGAAAGGCAGCTTTAATGCAACACAACTTGGATGTGTGTGTGTTTGTGTGTGTTTGTGTGTGTGTGTGTGTGTGTGTGTGTGTGTGTGTGTGTGTGTGTGTGTGTGTGTGTGTGTGTGTGTGTGTGTGTGTGTGTGTGTTGTATTTCATACATACTGACCATCAGGAGGCGGTGCTAAAAGCACTGAATATTCCCTTCGTGCATGCACAGTGAGTGTGCATACCAGCAATGTCGCCTGTGACCCCTGGGCGACCCTAGAAAGGTATTACATTCCGGTGTCACCACAGACGAGGCTCCTCTTTTCTTCTGGTGTGCAGTTTACATACACTTGAAGATTACGGGAAGAGCCTATATGGCATCATACTTCATCGCTGGGAGCCTTGTGACTCTGTGGGTCAGAGAAGCAAAGTTCCCTCTCCAAAGGCTACGACGGCAGTTACCCTTGTTTTGACCCTCATGAAGGTGGATTGGTGCTGCTGTAGCATCTTCATGGGTACGAGGGATCCATGCCTAACCTCCCTGCAGGCAATATCGTGGCCGAATCGCTTTTTTCTTTCGGAGATTTTTAGTTTACGGCTGTTAGTGATGTGAGTGGTGTTAGCTTAGCCGCTGAGAGGGTGGTGCCACCCGTGTGCGCTCCACCTGGCGTGTCGGACGGTCCTGCCTGTTTGCAATGCAGCTAGTGTTAGTTTAGCTTTGCTTGTGAGACTAGTGCATTGTGTTATTTCCCCAGCTTATTGGGCCTGTGTGTGTGTGTATGTGTGTCGCTGTGACCATTAGCCACACGGTGAGTGTTAGCTTGCTGTTGTTTCGCAGTCCCTCAGCTTACCGCATATAAGAAGTGGCATAGAGAAAAGAGCCAGGCGTAATGGATGGCTCTCACCATTGCGCTGACTGTGGTGCCACCCTCCAGGTGGATGATGACCACAACCTCTGCTCACAGTGTCTTCGCCCTGATTTCCGGGGAAACAGAACTTTGCAATACATCCTGTGGCTTTTAGGCAAACTGATGTCAATAGCGGCTGTAGTCCTGCTGGCCCTCCTGTCATTGCACCCTCTGCAGAGGTGGCTGAACAGCTTCCACTTGGAAGCCAAGTGGCATTGCCACTGGAGGTTCAGGGTGTCACAGCGGTCTCTCTGGAACCTGACCCCGTTGAGGGACAGGACTTGGTTGTCAAGAGGTGTCCCGTTCGGTGCAACCCCAACCCGATGCAAGATTGTCACCACAGATGCCAGTCTCTCAGGTTGGGGCACCGTCTGGCAGCATGTAGTCTGTGTGGGATGGCAAGAATCACCCGAATGTGCTGGAGCTGCGAGCAGTACACCTGGCCCTCAAACACTTCTTGATGCACCTGAAGGAGGGGCACGTGCTTGTACCGTCAGACAACACCTGAGCTCTCTTCCACATCAACCACCAAGGTGACCCCAAGTCTGCTCAGCTGCTGCCGGTCTCTCAGCAACTGTGCAGATGGACTGCCCCCCTTCTGGCCAGTTTGTGGGCTATTTATCTACCAAGGGAGATGAATCAGTAAACAGACTCCCCACCAGGTGCCTCTATCCAGTGGTGGTACACGCAATCTGGGGTCTTTTCGGTAGAGCAAGGGTCGATCTCTTCACCTCAAGAGAGTCGATCCACTGTCCACTTTAGTTCTCCCTGGGGGAATCCACCAGCTCTCTGGGCCAGGATGCACTGGTGCACCCCTGGCCAGAGGACCTCCTCTACACCTTTTTGCTCCTCCCTCTGATTCGGTCGACACTCCAGAGAGTTCTTCACAAGGGCCACGTGGTGCTACTGGTGGCGCCCTTCTGGCTAGCTAGTACGTGGTCTCCCCTGTCATCTGTCATGCAGACGCCTCTTCAACGAACTGTGGCACCTCCCCAGCAGGAAGGATCTGCTGTCCCCAGCACGGAGGTTGGGTTTTTCACCCCAACCCTCACCGCCTCCTCTTATGTGTCTGGCTACTGAGGGGCTCAAATCGCTGCTGTACGGAGCTGTTAGACAGACCATTTTCAATGCCAGAGCCCCGTCCCTCAGCAGCAGTTTGACAATAGGTGGAAGTTGTTTGTAGAGTGGTGTAACACAGGTTGACTGCCAGAGCGCTTTGTCACTCAGAATCCGCATGATCGCGCGAAAAGACCTGTATCGATACCGGAACTTAATAGCTGTCTAGGGTCAATCAGGGGTCACAGGTGATGTTGTTGGTATGCATAATCAAACTGCACATGCGCGAAGGGAACATTCAGTCCCTTAAGCACTGCCTTCTGGCGGACATCCAGGATTCATAGAACCAGAGTTACATTCGTAATTTTCGTTTTAAGCATGGGAAAGGCTGATCCGAAACCCAACATTGTGTCTAAAACTTTCTTAGTCTGAGCCTTCTTGTTTCATCTCCATCATCAGGTTTTTAGCAGAGTTACCCTCCCACTCATCATCGACATCTATCACTCTCTTTCTGTCTCTCCCTGCTGTCACGCACACTCACACACACACACACACACACACACACACACACACACACACACACACACACACACACACACACACACACGCACACACAATTCTGCAGTACACTATCCTCCCTTTGAACTGCTCTATTTAAACCTGCATCAACGTCACACCCTAATACCTATTATGACAGTACTCGACTCTCCTGAGTTGAGACCGAGTAGTTTCTCATCTACTTGTCAAACTTGATGATTTAAAATAGATTGATGGGGAGAGGAATGGGGGTAAAAGTGGCAAATCATAAACACACACATTACCTTCACCAGATCATACCTAAACTTGTGTCTAATTGCAGCCACTGGTTACATTGCTGTGATTGTTTGACGGTGATGCTTTGTCCTCTGACTGAAGCTGTATTCCTGTCACAGTGTTTGCTTCATGTTTCCGTGCACACAATGTGAAGAAATTTGTTCTGACAAGAATCCATGTTTATTTAATGTGTTGTGACCAATTTGAAAACTCATGGGAATGTCTGATTCCTGGTGTTCAAAGCAATAAGAATTTTCATCTTGTCTCCGTGTGGCTTTCAGGTGGATTATTCATCTAGAATCCAAATCCTTGGATTTTGTTTATTTTCAGGAGTGAGGACAATATTATCATTCTCATATTTAGGATTCATTTTCAACTTGGCAAAAAAAAAAAAGCCCTTGCAAATTAATGAACTTAAAAAAGTTCACATTTATTTCTAGATTTCTCAAAAAAAAAAAAAAAAAAAACAACAAAAAAAACCAACTTCAAGCCAGTCATATGGAATTCATTCTGTCCATGAAAGCTTCTTTAATCTTTCAGTTTAATAATTTTCATCTTCTTCTATTTGCCTTAAGACGGTCTGAGTTTTATTGATCCAAACATCAGTGTTAGGGAGAAAACAAACAACCAAAAATTACTTGAAACACAAAATGCAATGTAATACTCCTTTACGGAATCTTTTAATTTTTGTTAAATGTATGTTCAGAATCTTTGAGCTTTGTTCTGATACGATGAGGTTTAATGAATTTTTTAGGGCTACAGAAAATAGTTGTTTCAAGAGAATATTGGCAAGACTTTGAGTTTATCTGTTTTACTCACTGCTTGTTGAAGTGATTCTAATATGTATCAAGTGTGTCAAACACATTTCAGTTCGGGGGCCACAAGCAGCATGATTTGCCCGGACCGGTAAAATAGTCCCAGAACAAAGCTTAAAATTTAAATGTTCAGTTTTTCTTTGTTATGGTGCAGAGTATAATGTATATGATGAAAATGTCTCTAATTTCAGGAATCCAAACATTTACTACTAAAAATTACTACAACCTCAACATAAGGCAAATCTTAATGGTAGCTTCTGATGTAAAATAACGTGCAATGTCAAAAAATGTCTCCTATAGCTGTTGAATTATGCATGTATTTAAACTCACCCCGACAGCATGGCTCTGATGCTAGTTTGACAGCAACCAGATAGCTGGCAGCATCACCAACATCTCAGCTCACATCTCAGTGTTGTTTTTCCTATGCTTCTTTAAGATAATTTGCTCAAAAAAAACATATATTTTCATTGCAATCTTTAGAATTTATTTGGTGGTTTGTCACGGCCGATTGGAACTTCTTGCAGCCAGTATGGGCCCACGAGCCTTATGTTTGACACCCCTGTTATGTATGTTCAAACAATGTGAGAAAAAAAGTAAAGATCCAATTTTGCATATCTTCGCCCAGTGAATATAATTGCAGTAACACACACATCATTTATCACATTCATTCATTCATTCATTCAGATAATAGTTCATTTTATCTTCTGTGCAACGTGAAACACTCAGATTGGTGGACTGATTTTGTTGGATGTCTCGTCAATATCACTCTGCAGCCTCAACAGAACAACAAATGTGTGTGCCTCCAGGTTTCCATGGAAATGCACGCACTTTGACTTTATAGATGACAAAGAAATCCCAGTCGTAAACTCAGTATTTGAGGTAAATGAGCCTTTGACAGCCCGAACTGGAAAGACAGGGGGAGCAGGTTTGTTTTCACTGTCCTCAACTGCATCAGTAAAATGTGTGCAAGTCAAGAAAACACAATGCCAGTTCTCAATCAGTGCAGAAAAGCTCCCCTGTTGATTGAGCTTCATAAAATATCACAAAATCCAGCCATAACATTGTGCATTAAATCTCATTTACTCACTCAGTTTGTATTGTGAGTCCCGGAGCTTCAGGTTGAATACAAATATTTTCTCTTGTCTCTCCAGATTCACACACAGACAGGATTTGACAGGATCAGGTCTTTCAGAGACCTCACCAGACTCAACATCGAACACACTTCTCTTCATGATAACTTGCTGATCGATAAGATGTCAGTCACGTATCAGAGACGACGCCCTGAGCAGTGGAGGCTTTCCATAGTTGAATGTCTTTGAGCATTGAGAGTGATGTTTGCAGCAGGAAATAACCATGATTAAATTATTGTATAAAGTTAACAGCAAAGTAATTACCAGTTATTGATGACACCTCCTGGCGCCAACACAATTAACACCAGTAGTTACAAATTCATGATTTTGAGTTTCCTGTTACTTCGGGGTTTCTGGAGGAAAATTAATTCACTCTGCTGTTCTCAACATTGCTAACAGCTCCATGCATCCATTATGGAACAATGTGGAGCGTCAAGCTGCCACATATTAGTCGGGAGTGTAATCAACAGTGGGTCCTGACCTGGATAACATCCTCACGGTGAATTTACAGAACAGGCACATTTCCACCCACTTGGAGGAAGTGTACAGAAATAGGTGATGTGACGCTCGGTTCCACGTCATGGATTCCTCTACACTTCCTCGTGCATGCAGTGTTTCCCATTAATTGCAGAGAGAACAGCAGCCAGCAACAGTATGATTTGTGCCATCGTGATGGGGATAAAAAAAAAAAAAAGCTACAACACCGTAAATAAAAATGTGCCTTAAAAATAAACAGACAGCAGAGCAGAGAGAGCAGATTGAGAAGGTTGAAACATGTTGGAAATGATGTTGGAGATTGAGCTGCAAGGCAGGAGAAGAGGAAAACCGTTACAGAGGATACACGGATGGGCTTGGAGATGGTTGGTGTGACAGTAGAAGGGGCAAACGACCCATTGTGGTGACTGCTGAAGGGAGCCACTGAAAGATGAAGAAGAGCCACAGTGCGTCTTGCAGTGATGCTTAAACAAAGCGTGGTTGCCACTCAGATTGTCCTCCTTTCCTCCATCCACTCCATGCTATGCCCACTTCACTGGACTGTAAAGCCACTGTGTTCAGGCACATTGTAACTGAAGCAATGAAATACTCAGTGTTTATCCACACATCGAAGACAGCTAACAGATAATGTCGGAACAATAGTTTTTGTACACGGATAGCGTTGGTCAAACTCATCTCTGCCAGTACTCCTCTTGTCTCTTCTTTTTGCAAAGAACACTTATTTGCACCGTCTTAAATCTGATTTCCTCTAGCACTGTGTGCGTAAATCCTGCTGGATTCTTAGTAATATACTGTATTCCACACACCGCTCAGCGCACCACCGTCTTCTGCACATGCATGAGTAGATGGTTTAATGGGAAAACTTTTCCCATGATGTATTTTCACTTGAATGTATATGCCTCAAAGTAACAGATTTGCTTCAGCAGTGACAAGATGTTTTCTCATTTATTTTTACTGGACACAAAGTCTCCGTGCTTCACTTGTAGGGGTCCATCCGTCCATGAAGTCCTGCTTGACGTCACATCTTCTCCCTGACTTCAACACCTCATATTTATATCTACGAGGGTGGACCCAAATGAAACCGGAAGTTGGTTGTAACTTTTTATTTTTTACATTTCAAAATAAAACACCACTGTCGCCTTCAAAATAATCTCCATTGGCATTAATGCAACGCTCCAGCCGTGTTTCCCACTTCACAAATGCATCGGCAAACTCATGCATAATTATGCCTTTAAGGGCTTGCTGCGCTTTTTCTTGCACCTCCTCAACGTCTGCAAACCACTGTCCCTTCAGCTGCTTCTTCAACTTGGGGAACAAGAAAAAGTCACTCGAGACTAGATCCGGCGAATAAGGCGGATGGGGGAGGAGAGTCATCCAATTCTTCATCAAAAACTGCGTGACGCACAGAGCCTTGTGCGCAGGCGCATTGTCATGGTGGATCCACCAGTCTCCACTCCGCCACAACGCGGGCCGCTTCCTCCTCACATCCTCACGGAGCCGTCTTAGGACTTGGATGCAGTAGTCCTGATTTACAGTTTGACCTGGAGGGACAAACTCGCTGTGGACGATACCCTGGACAGCCAAGAAGCAGATCAGCATTGTTTTAATGGCTGAGCGGACTTGACGCGCTTTCTTTGGCCGAGGGGATCCATGGTGTTTCCACTGGCTCGACTGCTGTTTGGTCTCTGGATCATACCCGTAGCACCACGTCTCGTCCCCGGTGATGACCTTCGACAACAGCCCAGCGTCGTCCTCCAGCTCCGTTTGATCTGCCGGCACACGTCCACGCAGGCGCGGCACCATTTTGGCAGAGACCCGGCTCAGCCCCAAATCCTGGCTTATGGTCCTCTGGCAGGGACCCCAGGAGACCCCCGTCAGATCAGCCACCTCTCCAATGCCCCGGCGTCGATCTGCCACCACAGCCGCTTCAGTTTCCCCGACAATTTCGGCTGTGCGGGAGGTGGAGGGTCGTCCTGATGTGTGCTGATCCTCAATGGACATCTGGCCCTTCTTAAGCTGCCCGAACCACTCACAGACCTGTGGCTTCCCGAGAGCATCATCCTTGTAGGCTTTCTGCAACAAGGTGAGTGCTTCTGCTGCTGTTTTTCCAAGCAGAAAGCTAAATTTAATGTTCGCGCGCTATACTACCTTTCCAGTCAATATCGCCATTTTGTAAAAATCGCAGAGAGGCGCGGCGCTCTGTTACTATAAACAGTGCGTGACAGACGTCAGTGTCACTCTGGGATCTCAGATTTTTCACAGATATGCATGAGGCTTACCTGTAGCACATCTGACGGCCAACAGTCGAAACTCATTATTATTAGTATTTTATGACCAACTTCCGGTTTCATTTGGGTCCACCCTCGTATAAACAGTCAACTTTCTTCTTGAGGACCTGAAACACATGAAAAGCTATTTAAAGGGGGTCAGGGACTACTGATGTAAATTGGTTTATGGCTAATTCTGGCATATTTACAATCGTATCAGAAAAGAAGTGTGGATTATTATGCACTGTCCCTGATAAATAAATAAATAAAATAAAATAAAAATACTTGAAAAGGCTAAAACACTGAAGTTTTCATTTTTCTTTTCAAAGGTTTTATTCATTTCATATAATACTGACACATGTACTCAATAGCGGTTAACAGGCGTTTTAAAAACACAGATATTAAAACCATTAGAGCGTCAATTTATTTTTAACCCGGTTTGATTTCATTGATCTTTTTTTTCTTTTTTCTTGTTTTTTTTTTTTTTTTTTTTTTTTTACACGTTTACATGTTTCAATATACCATAACAACTACTCAGTATTAGTCTAACTTTATCCCGGAAAGGATTTTTGTCCTTTGTCTAAAAAGAAAGAAAAATTAAATGACCAAAAAAAAAAAAAAAAAAAAAAGATGGATAAACTGTCTCTGCATTAAAAAAAATGGCATGTGGTAAGCCACAAAATATTCAGGGTAAAATATTCTCATGAAGGGTGAAATCTGAAGAAAGAAAAAGCTCCTTTTGACAGCATTGAGTGTGTCAAATGTGGCACAATTAAACTTAAACGCGTCTTCCAGACTACATCAGACAAGTCTGGATCCATTCGTTTTTTGTTTTTTTTTTTCATGTTGGTTGTAATACAGGACGACTGGCCCAAGTCCAGATCCCCCCATTTCCCAGAATGCATATGGAACACAACTCAGCCATAGAAGAGAGATGGTGAATATAGATTGTTGTAAAGATGTTTTTTTTTTTTTTCATTTAAAGTCATCTAATCAAGTGCTGTTTAGGTCATAGTTCATTCTGTTATCGATCGTAGAAGCATTAAAGGATTGAGGGAGAAGCAGTCCTCCCGTATGAAGGACCGAGGACACTCAGTTGTGTTTAAAGTGATGGCCGACAGCGTCAGAGTCCTCTCTCTTCAGCCAGCATCTCTGAGATACATGTCCCCGGGAAAATGAAACAGATGCTGATTCCTCGTAGAAGTCCGTCTGAGTGTGTTTCCTCTCAGCTTGATAGGTCCATTGTGCTGTGTCAGTATTTCCAACTCCATCCCTCGCTCGCCGCCTTGAGATGAGCAGGACTATCGGGTCACCTAGAAGAGAGAGAGAGACGAGAAGTGGGTCAAAACTCGCTTAACAGTTCACCCAAAAAGTTAGAAAATAGCCTGAAACAGTAAAGGTCACGGAGAAGAGTTGGAGCCGGAGCTGGTACTCCATGTCAATGGAAGGGTTTTAAATAATGCAGGGCTTTGTGCAGGGCCGGCTGCTCTTTTGGAAGTAATGGGATGGGATTGTGTTGGTGGAGCCCTGACAACGTGGCTCGCGTGGTCCGCGTCTCCTCTGGCAAGAGACTAAACAAGATGCAGCTTGAATCGTGGCAGCGAGCCCACAATACCTCACTTTCAGCACCTGGCCCACGGCCATGTCATTTGCTCTATTTGCCGAGATGGCTGCTCTAATCACAGGCTCTCTTTATCTCATCTATCCATCTTTCCATTTTCCTTGCTCGTGCAACTCACTTTTGGTTTATTTCAAGCTATTAGGGGGCATTTTCGACAACCCCGCGACAAAACAGACACAAACTGCGGCACGACTGCAAGTGCTGGAGCAAGTAATGGAGCAGACCCTCACGGTTTGGCTGCAGACTTTTCTCCCTCACAGTGAGCCCGGCGGTTTCCACCTCGGAGTCTTAAAACACTCCGTCCCTCATGCATTTCCTCTTCGGGGAGTTCCTCTTTTGTCCCCACACAGGTGCCCGCTAACAAAGTGTGAAGGCCAGCCGTCGCCCGGAGAGCTGCGAGCGGCGCTGCCTCCAAAGCTGGCAGCTGGATCTGTTCTACTGTATCTGCTCTTGATGGCTCCAGGCCACCCTTCCTGGGCACATTCCCACTGCCTTCAGGCATTTACTCCTGCGCCTGATCAAAGAGTCTGCAGGCGTGTGTTGTCACGCCAGTTCACTGTGCGTGTGCGCGGCTGCATCTCTGTGCCGGCTTCGCTTTAAGGTGCAGAGTCCCTTTAGGTGTTCACCCCCCTTGCCTATTTAAACATGCCTGTAGGTGGCAGTTTCTGAGCCCAATTAGAGAGTGGATTTAAGTACTTAGATCTCAATTTAAAAAGCACACAAGAAATGCTGGATTGTCATTCCTGTGGGGCTTTCTAGGCCCACTAGTGCCACATTTTCCTCTTCTCAAATTTCTTTTTTCTTTTTAAGCTGTGGCTGTCTAAACTAGTGGCTATATGGCTTCAAAGCAGGTGCCCCTTCTACTACAATTTAAACTCTTTAAAAATAAAACATTCCACTTATCCTTTAATAAACCTATATAGTGAATAACTGCATGAATTAAAACACATAGTATGAGTGTGTGTTTTTATTTTTAATTCATTGTCTCCATCAATAAGAGCAGTGTATAATATTTTGCCTAAAGGGGATTTTAAGACTTGTAAATTGCCTCATCTGTTTGGTGTGATTTACAGGAGCTGCACAGGAAGTGAAATTGAGCTGTTTGTTGGTTAATGCGTGTGTGTGTGTGTGTGTGTGTGTGTGCGTGTCTTTAAATGCGTCTAAGCGAATGCCCATGCAGTTGCCTTGCAGTCTGTGACAGCTCGGTGTCTTGGCAGCCTCTATTCATCGGTGTCTATTCATCCATATGATATTATTTGGCATTGATCGAGCTGTCTTCCTTCCCCTCCCTCTCTCCACCCTCTGCCCTCCTCCTCGCCTCTGCTTCCAGCCAAAGGATGGAGGGGACGATCGAGACTGCCAAATCCGTTTTACGTGCGTGCGTGTGTGTGTTTGTGAGTGTGTGTGTGCGCGCCGCCTCTTCCCTGTCAGCTGACCAGTTCCAGCGTGTTTGTTTTCAGGTGTTTTCCTTTATTTCCCTATCACCTCCGCTCTCAGCCTCTTTCCTCTCCGCTCTCCTTTGTTATTTCTTCCTCTCTCTCTCAATCCATCTCCGCCGGCCTCGCTCTTCCTTTCTGCTGCTCCTCCACACGTCGCTCTCCCTCTCATCCCACTTCTCTCCCTCTCTCCATCGTCAATTTCAATTTACGAGCGGGTCTTAATGGGACTATAAGAGAACGTTCGATGATATCGATCTGGATGCCTGTGCATCTTGACCTCGGCGAACAACACCAGAGGAGAGAGAGAGAGAAAAAAAAAATCACTCTTTTCATCATCAGGCGAACACATCGGCCAACACTTTCATATTGTATCGACACGCAAACACACACAGATCATTGATCAAAGACCCGAATGCAAGAGACAGCAAATATTTGTGCTCTTCTAAACTACGACACAGTCGATAGTAGAGTCATGCCTGGCTAAAATCGGCCGGCTTTGATCAGGTTCGGGAAATTATACATCGCGCACTTTGGAGCCGATAAATCTAAATTCATGAGATCAGATACAGGAAGCAACATCCGAATGACATTTCCGAATGACATATCCAGAACTCCATCATCCTCCTATCTCATCGACCCGTATGTGCCTCTTTCTGCAATTATGCCCGATACACACTCCAAGAGCACTCATTTTCCTGTTGTCTCTTTGTGTCGCTTCATTTTTCTTTCATGGATTATACAGCGCAGTGTCCGTCCACCCATCCTCCCCGACAAACATTATCCAATTTAAAGATGCGCAAGCTGGATTCGATCCCAGCTGACTCTCGGCCGGATATTTGTCCACTGCAGAGACTATTAGATACACACAAACAATTTATTTTTACCAGATAACATCGTAAACATGTTTTATCAGAGGAAGCGGGGCCACCCGGAGGAAACTGATGTGTGCATGGGGAGAACATGCAAATCTCATGCAGAAAGACCCAGAATCTCAGGGTTCCTCTGGCTGTGAGTGAAATATTTATCCCAATAGCATATAAGATTAAAAAAAAACAAAAAACAAAAACGTGGCGTCCCACTCTTCCCAACCGCAACACTGAGAAACCCTTAAACGATAAATCCAACAGTAATTAGGATACATATGGACCATCTCTTTGTGTCTTTGCATCACCAATCAGCCGTAACATTATGACCCCTGACAGGAAAGTTGAATGACTTCTCTTTATCATAGCAAACGTTTGAATTATCTCTTGTGAGATCTTCCCATTCTGCAGTGGAATCCGTCCAACAAGGAAAAGCAGTGAACTGGTGATGGATTCATGGGTTTCTACGTCTCATTGGTTCAATCTAACAGATGAGCTTCTATTACTCAAGCTGATTTTTACCGGTTCTGATTGAAAGGGATTCGGCTGTTTGTTGTGTGCGGGAGGAAAAAGAGGCCATGACGTTACGGCTGATAGCTGCATGGACTCATCTATTAGTGCCTCCTAATTGTTTGAGGAGGTTTCTGTCAGCATCTTTGTGGCAGCAGCAATTCCAGATTGGAGAGTTTCTCTTCAACCAATTTAAGTTTGAAGAGGTATCATTTCAAAGCAACACAGGGAGAGAACATAGAAATGTTTCCTCCAAAACATTAGATAAAAGAGAACAATTTTCTGTCTTCACGAGCTGCCTGACAAAATTTCAAGCTCGGACCGGCAGAGCACAGAAGTGTGTCAGGGTGAGAATAAGAGGAGGGGGTGTTGAGGAGAACCGAGAGACTTGAGGGGATGCAGTCCACTTTGCGAGGTGAGAGGTGAGCAGAGGAATAAGAAGGAAAGAATTCTTAATCGTGCCGGCGAGCAGGAGACGAGCGGCGAGTGTTTCAGAAAGAGAGAGGCTTGGAAACGAGAGAGCGTCTTAAGCTTTTCTTATCCCTCTCTTTTACCCAAGGAGACTCTACTCTCTCTCTCTCTCTCTCTCTCTCTCTCTCTCTCTCTCTCTCTCTCTCTCCTATAACCACGCCTTCAATCAATTATTTAGTCAGAAAACAAAGGTCTGCACCCGGCCATGAATAATGGAAGGTGAGAAGGCAGGGAGAAGGATGGAGGTTAGAAACAGAAGCGTACAGTGACGAGGAGCGAGCCTCGCACAAATATCCCTCCAATGACAGACGGACGGCGAGGAGCCTGCCGAAGTTCAACCGCCGAAGAAAAGCCAACAGGTGCAGGGAAAAGGTACATACTGTGAATCCACATCATTAAAATACAATACAGAGGATGCGCCGATACCATCCGTCACACTTTAATCATGTTTAGCATGTAGCATAGCTTAGAGTTACCTGCTGAGCAGTTAAACCAACGAACTGTTGAATGTACTATTGTTTAGCCTGGTATCAGGATCGGTGCATCACTACAAATAATATTAACAGAATATTTTTTTTTTCAATGAGTTTGGCCGGTTGTTTTTTCAATCAGATGGCTCCACCAGCGAAGCAGTGAGGGGACTTATGAAGTATGTATTTGTTTTCTTATTCTCTGCCCTATATCTCTTGCTTCGGTGCGTGTTTAATGTTATATCTGAAAAAGAAGCAAAGCCAGTGAAAAAAAAAAGTGGAAAAGTGCTATTGGGTGAGGAGATTAAAAAAAAAAAAAAGTAGGAGAGAGGAGGAAAACAAAGCAGCGGTATGGAAAAGAAAGGAGTATACTCTGACATGATAGAGGTGGAAATAGGTCGCTGGGTGCTGGGTTGGATCGTGTGCGTGCATGCTCGTATGGCTTAAAGAGATAAGTGTGTGTGTGTGTGTGTGTGTGTGTGTGTGTGAGAAACAGCGGAGGGAGAAAGAGTGCAGCACCCACCTTGGTGGTCTTGACTTTGTTGCCTGTGCTGCAGCTCCATCCTGTGAGGTCTGGGAGAACCTTGCACTCCTCGCCTTCCATACACGGCTGCATCTGACACCACCACTTCTGGGCTACGATGGAGGCTGGAACGGGAGGGAGCCAACAGTCAGTCTGCTGGAGACGTGACCCAGCGTGTTTTGTGGGTGTGCGCTTTCGAGTGTTTTGTGAAATGTGACACCAGACTTTCACACGGACAAAGAGTATCCAGAAAAGGCGAGTTTCCGTCCAGTATCGTTACGCGAAGAATGGAGGCGCGGCGCGTTGAGAGGAACTGTAAAGAAGTGGGTGTCGTTATACATCAGCTGGAGGTGGACGCAAGAAAATGTTACATTTAAAATGTAAAGCCTCAAATGAACAGAAACAATGTGTCCCAGCGGAGAGCTCTAATCTCCCCAACAAAGGTCTGATGTTTTTCTCTCCCACAGTTTTTTGTCTCCTCACTTTGCTGGAAGCATTAGTGGATGTTTAAGACACTTCGCTTCGTGTAGGTCATGATTAATTCATTTGCAAAAGTCTGCTTCCACTGCACTTGGCTGCATTTCGCTTTTGTCAATACACCAGTTTTACTGCTTCAGCTGTAAGAAAACTCAGGTTTTGTTTTGCATAATTAGAAAATTTGCCTAAAAACAGGTTGATGCAAATACCCCTGCCTGATGGAGTTCTTGATATGTGAAATGTAAATTCTAATTGCAATGACCTCTTGGTTAAAAAATGAAAAAAATACCATGAATGATTTATCATTTTTGGAACACAAGCACAGTGTGAAGCACTTTACAGCGTCAACTCATCTCACAGCTCTTCTCCTTTAGACCTGTGTTTCTCAAAAAGATGTGCAAATACCAATTTGGACTTTTTCCAAACATTTGTTTAATTTATTAAAGTATTTATATCAGTCAATTCCAATTTCTAAACGTAAGGATAACAAATTACATTTTACATTGAACGTTCCTATTTTTTAATTGGCAAGTTGACAACGACTATTACAAAACACTTTATCAAATAACCAAAACTTAATAACCTAAACACACATCTCCTCCTCCCAGTCGCAGCGCAACAGACTGATGCTTTTAATTCTAAGTTATGACAAATAGTGACACCATATTTGATCATATGCACCGCGCAGATAAAACTAGTGCTTCTGACAGTAAGTCAATTTCTCGCAGATGCCCAAAGCGTCTCGTAAATCAGCGTCCGGGCACTTTTCTGCAGATAAGACATAAAGTATAGGAAGTATTATTAGGGTTATATAACCTTGGGCAGAAATGTATGTCAGTTTGTAAAGAAAAAGAAATGTAGGCTTTAAATCTGAAGATGTGTAGGAGTATAGCTTATCCCAGCGCAAAGGTCCTGACACAGATCCTGAATATCGAATATTTCAGCAAAGCTATCGGAAAATTTGAATTCCCATCAAATCCGCAAAATTCCGACAGGAGAGTACCGTAAGACCTAATTCAAGCACATTTTAAAAATTTTCCATACGTTTGTTTGTTTATTTTGTTTCAAGCTGAATTTCATTCTCTTTGTTCAGCAGTAAACACAAATTACATTACAGTAAACAAAAATCATTGCAATCAATACAACACAATACAATAACAAAACACATTTATATCAGCTCGAAAAGGAGTGGGATGAAGTAACACTTATTATCTCCCACCCCTCTTTACTTAAACTCTTTAACTAAAGATATTACAACCTTCATAATCACACAAATATGTTCACAGTACAGTTAATAACACACTTCCCTCTGTATAAACAAAAATCATTCTCCTTAATATATTTTTCAAAAGTCATTTCTTTAAGTTGCTTTTTAAACAATTTCATATTTGGACATTCCTTGAACTGTCTTCCCAGTTTGTTCCACAATTTTACCCCTTGAACTGAAGGACAAAGTCTTTTCCGTTTATTATTTGCCCGTCTAACTTTAAAGTTATGTGTATGTCGTAAATTACACCCTACGCCTACTGTTTTAGAAAATAAAAGTTGGATGTTTTTTTGGAAGATTGTCCTTACTTGCCCTAAATACAATTTGTACAGTCAATAAATCAACAATATCATGAAATTTTAATAATTTAGAATTTGCAAAAAGTATGTTTGTGTGTTTCCTGTAACTGGCACCATGTATTACTCTTATTGCTTTCTTCTGTAAAATGACAAGAGGGTGTAATGCTATTTTATAGTTATTTCCCCATACTTCTGCACAGTAAGTAAAATATGGTAAAACTAATGAACAATAAAGTATACGCAATGAATTTTTATTTAGATCATGTTTTTCCTTATTTATTACTGAAATACTTGTTGAAACTTTTCTTTGAACATGGCTCATATGTGACTTCCAATTAATTTTATCATCTATTAATACTCCTAAGAATTTTATTTCATTTACTTTTTCAATAATTTTATCATCCAACTTAATTTCCTTAATTTACTAATAGGAAACGTGAGCTGGTAATGATTAGACCGTCGTGAGACAGGTCAGTTTAACCCTACTGATGATGTGTTGTTGCAATAGTAATCCTGTTCGTACCCTGAAGCTTTTTAAGACAAATGTTTTAGGTCCAGGTAAGGCGACAACGGAATAAAAGAACTTTTATTTTATTTTGGGTGTCTGTTCTCTGCATGTGTGGCTTCATTACAAAAACACACAACACCCACGAGTGGTCCAACATGGAAAACTCTATTGTTTTCAGAATTTCTGCCATTTTTCTGGAAATGAAAATCATTTTCAAAACATTGTCATGTAAACCTGAAACTTTTATGAAATGAAAATTCAAGAATGATGCATTTTCACTTGAAACGTGTAAACCTTAATCACAAACTTCAATCAGTGACACTTTTGGACCTTTTTCTGCACATATTGCTCAATGTATATTTGTCCAAGAGATGTTAACAGTTCAGAGTCATGCCACTTGTCTTTTTTAAGTGATTTGACCATTTCTTAGTAAAATGTAAAATTTGATTTACTGAATGATATTTGATAATCTGAATACTCGGCTCAGTATAATGACACTTGTATAAGGACATGATTAATGATTACCTTTCAGCGGACCCAAAAATAAGGCTAAGCTCTGTTTTGGGATTGTTTTTTTTTTTTTTTTTAAAGCAGATTCTTACTGTATGCGTGGGCTTTGTGAGTCGTGAGAATTTAATCAGCACATAACAGATCGTTTATATTTTCAATTCAGAAAGGGCAAGATACGCATGAGACGGCTGCGGATGTTGCAATCTTTCAGGATTTGTGGAACACATAAAATGAGATTAAAAGGGGGAAAAATGTAATGATGAAAAGTCTTTGGCAAACATCACAGAGGAAATAGACTTATGATGAACAAGAAGACGATTAAATATCAAAGAAAAAAGTTGGGGGGGGGGGGGGCGGCTGTTGCCACCATGAAAGCGGGGTGGATTTGTGGGAGTATGAAAAATGTCTTTCCTTCAATTGTCACTGTGAACACGGGGCGCTTGCAGCAGTCAGTTAGCAGGTAGTTAAATGTTCAGCGTGTCAGTATTAAAGCAGGCGTCACTCCGACTTCTTAACTCAACGCCGTAATCATTGACATTATCCCTCTGGGATTAGTTCTACTTTCTGAGAGGCAATTTTCTTAAACAGGCCAACTTTGCAGTCCGCGGAAAGCAATCCTGTGTAGCCGACTGTTGTTGCACACAATTTCCATCATTACCACTGGCACACAGTTCATCCAGGCCTGTTTCATCAAGCTGCTGTTTTGGGCTTTGAGACGTACACGTCAGTCATTTCTGCTCAAGCTACCATAGGGGAAAATTCCTTTTTTGTTCAAATTGCTTAAAGTGCTTTTCTTTCAACAAGTAAAGCAGTTCAAGCATGATCTACTGTGTTTGCATATGCTAAAACTAACGGAAATGTGATATTGCACCTGCTGGCTGTGGTTCTGTTGACATGACGATGTTGTACACGAGGACTGAATGTGAATCGCTTTAAATTCCGTCCATGAATACTAATGTGTTTAAGACGATTTGTTTTCATCGAATTGAAAAAAAAACACCCATGTAAACTGGGACACTGAAAACGCAGCTTTTTGAAAATGGCTCCCAAAGTGGATCTTTCTGAAAACGTTCGGACTCAGTCGTTGTGGAAAGAGAGGACACGCAACTTTCTGAAAAACTCTTGACTTCAGGACTTATTACCAGATAATATTCAAAGATTGTTCTGTGAAAAAGGAAATAGTTATGATCGAAGGGGAAAGTTACAGTTTAAATCTCCTGAAGTCTGAACCACTTTGAAAAGTTTCTTTGTGGTTTTTATGTAACAAATTCCGTGTGGAGACTAGACAAGTGTCAGACTTATTTAAATTCAAAAGGAGCAATAAAGAATAGATTCAGGGCTTGTTGAAGACAGGACAGTTGTTTGTTTACAGTGTTGCATTGAGTGATGGATGTACTTTAACTGTGGTAGAAAATTATAACTGTTAACTTCTGCTACGTTCACGAAACTGATATTAAATCATGAAGATTTACGTTTAAAGTACTGACTTTTTCCTCCTCCCTTTTTTACATGTAAAATGAGGCTGGCGCAGATTGTGTTGTGTCTCCTATGTTGTTTATGCATTTCGATGTTCTTCTTTTTTCTGTCTTTCTTTTTCTTTGATTATTTTGTTATTCATGTTTGAAATAAAGTTTCATTCGTTTCATCATTCATTCGTTCACTTTGCTCCGTCTCAGTGAAAAAAGGCAGACAGAAATGAAAATGGTGAAAACGAGATTGTGTGACTGCTTTTGCGCACTTCGCCGTAGTTAATCCTTCTGCGCAGACATAAGGACTGATCTGTAACACTGAATGCAGTGAGTGCTCTTCACTCTTCAGCTTAACAACACTTTCCCAAAATGTTGGAACAAAACAAAAAGAAATGAAATTCAATGTTTACATTGAACTGTTAGCTGCACATAGATTTTCTTACTTAAATAAAGCACCCACTAGTGGCTCTACAGGAAAGCTACATTGTGTTCAGCATTTCTGCCATTTTGATATAAACAGACATGTTTTTGAAATGTCTATATCCAACTGTGAGAGTTTTCTGAAACAGAAACGCTTGCGAAGGCGCAGTGCTTCATTCAGTCACTGCATTGTGAACTCAAGCAGATGAGCGCCGAAGCGATACTGTTCTCATCAATTATTCCTGTGTCAACACCGTCTGAAGCTGACAAAAAGCTCATTTAAATGCTCCTGTTTGCACATTATGTCACTCATGGTTGTTTACATAGCAAATCATCCACCAAGAGTGTAAATTGAAAGTGCAATCTATTTGCTAAAATCCTGCAAAAGTTTCACGTGCTCTCCGCGGGTTCATAGCCGTGACTGTGTGTGTGTGACTGATTGCATTTGTTTGTGTTGGCGATGGACCAGGGTGTGTCCTGCCCTTTGCCAGATGTCTGCTGGAGATAGACTTCTGCTCTCATGACCCCGAGCGTGCATGAAGCAGGTGCAGAGGATGACTAGACGGATGGATCTTCTCACACAGAACAATCCGGACATGAAACACGCAAGAAACACAAACGCAGCCTTATAGATTGCCGATCTGTGATTTTTATCACGCGAAGATTAGCAGGCAGTGATTTTGCAGACACAAAAATGTCTGAGATAGAAAATACTGGCAAACAAAATCCATTCATGTTGTTGATGCTCAGAAACATTTGGTTCTAAAAGAAATCTACTTTTCATTCGGTGCCAAAACAGCAGCTCCAGAAAGGCTTTCAGCAGATTATCATATTTACTCTCCGAGATCTTTCTGGGTGTCTTGTCTGTGCAGCATTGACGAGCGCTTCATTCAGAATTTGACCAACATTTTCTTTTTTCTGCCTGCTGGAAAAATTTCTCTCGGGGAAATTAAACATCTGCACTATTAAATTCTCACATCTCTCTTGAAGGTAATCACTGGCTGGATTAGCTTCAGTGTTGAACCTTTTTCTGCTACATTCAGCATGAGGTGTTTAGTTTGATGGTGAGCTTGAAAAATAAAGTAACACACTGTTAATCAAGGTCTGGTGCAGAATTTAATAGCGCTTATTTCCAACCAGTTTTCATCTCATACAAGTTTAGTGATGTACATATTTACTGAGAAAATTTCCAGTGCTTTTGTATATTTCTTCATTACTTTAAAGTTGAACAGACAGTCACACGCATTGACATCCATTTTCACAGGTGAATGAAGCTTGCATTCATCATTTTTGGCTGTGAGTACTGGGAGAACATGAAAACTCCCCACAGACAGGCTTGGCCAAGATCAGAACCCACGGCCTTCTCTCGATGAGCCCGGAGTGTAGAACAATAATATGAAATCAAGTGAAGCAGTAGTAAAAGTGAAGAGTACAATGAGATCCAGAGTCTATCAAATATATACTTAAAACGTTTCTGTAAATTTTCTATGTGAATTTCATTTCCAGCTGTCATATTTCCAAATCGTTACTGTGCACACGAGCCAAACCCACAGCACACTGTGTGCTGCTGTAATTGATTTGTTGAGAGGTGCAGTTGACTATTTCTGATCACAGCTCGCTCGAATCTTTTCTTCTAATAGCTTTCAAGTTAATTTGGCTTTGATCATCATTTAACTGTTGTTTACATCCAACCTAACAGAGTTAGCGGAGTTCAGGGAGGAGTTCGGGGAGGCCAGGCGCCTCAGGAGGGGAAAGCAGGTCTCCACTGCCACTGTTTACAGTGGAGGCGGAGAGCTGCTGACCTCAACCAGGGATATCATAGGACGGTGGAGGACCTCCTCAATCCCGTCACCACGTCTTCCGAGGAGGAAGCAGAGGCCGAGGTCTCAGAGGCGGACTCACCCATCACCCAAACTGAAGTCACAGAGGTGGTTGGTAAACTCCTCGGTGGCAAGGCAGCCGTGATGGACGAGATTCACCCTGAGTACTTTAGGTCTCTGGATGTGCAGGGAGTCTTGGTCTCTGTAACATCGTGTAGTTGTCAGGAACAGGACCTGGATTGGCAGACCGGGGTGATAGTTCTCTTTTTTAAAAAGAGGGACCAGAGGGTGTGCTCCAATTATAGGGAGATCACACTCCTCAGCCTCCCAAAGTCTATTCCAGGGTACTGGAGAGGAGGATTCGACCGATAGTAGGATCTCGGACCCAAGAGGAACAATGCAGTTTTCGTCCTGGACCAGCTCTATATACTCCATAGGGTGCTCGAGGGTTCGTGGGAGTTCGTGCAACAAATCTACATGAGTTTTGTGGATTTGGAGCGATTTGGCTGGGCGCTCCCTTAGGGATAGGGTGAGGAGCTCAGTCACCAGGGAGGAGCTCGGAGTAGAGCCGCTACTCCTCCACATGGAGAGGAGCCAGCCGAAGTGGCTCGGGCACCTCTTTAGGATGCTTCCTGGACGCCTCCCTGGGAGAGCTGTTCCGGGCATGTCCCGCTGGGCGGAGGCCCCAGGGAAGACCCAGGACATGCTGGAGAGACCACATCTCTCCGCTGGCCTGGCAATGCCTCGGGATCTTCCAGGAAGAGCAGGAGGAAGCGTCTGGGGATGGGGAAGTCTGGAAATCCCTGCTTAGACTGCTGCCTCCATGACCCGAATGCAGATAAGTGATTGAAAAGGGATGGATTCATGGTTTACACTGTGAAATTAATAAGATAAATAGCAGATTTATCTGAGATAGAAAGTCATTTTAGTGAATGAAATCATGTTTCAGTTTAGGAAGCTCTGGGTGGAGACATCCATCAAACAATATCTTGTGTTGAGTTGCCAGTGACTCCTGTCTATGCTTTCTGTGAGTAAAGTTTCTGATATAAATACTTTTCAGGTCCATGTTCCGGAGCGCAGGACACTCAGTTGCACTGAGAAGGAAGGGGCTGTTACAAAACCTCGGCTACTGCTGTTGACTCACTGGAGTTGGAATTTTTAGCAACAGATGTTGATCGTGACGTTTCCAATCTTTATATCTGTTCCCAGCACATCTGACCCAGTGCAACTTCTGAAAATATCTTCAAAATTGAGTTTTTAAAAGAGCTTTTTTTACCTGAGCCCTGTAAACACACTCTGGGTTTGCAAACCCTTGTGAAAAGCTTAGTGTTGGTCACAGGCAGTATCAGAGCAGTTATCACAGCCTGAGCGTAACGGAGACTCTTGTTTCCGACTCGCCTTCTTCCGCACGGTTCACTTCTTCATTTTGTAACCCAACAGTCTCAGTCGACATAAATAGGCTGCTGCTGATGAAGTGTAAATGTCAGGCGACAAAGTACACAGGAGATAAATATTTCTTTTCAAATCTGAAAAGTTGAACTTTGTTATCGCATCTAGAAAACTGTGATAAGATCAAACCCTGGAAATTCACAAGAGCCTTTTGATGGCACTGCTTCAGCCGATGAGATACATGCACATAATGCAACGAGCACACGTACCGTCAACACAGGAGGGCATCGCTCGAGTGGTGCCAGCAACCTGTCCAGGGAAACAGGAGCATTTGACGGTCTGAGATCTCTCCTCGATCTTGTTCTTATTGCAGCAGCGATGGGCGGCGATCACCTCACATGTTCCCGCCTTCACGTGCACTGCGGAAACAGAGAGAGAGACGCGGGAGTCAGAAGGAAATCAACAAAGCAATTTACCGCTTTGAGTTTTATTGCCTCCATTAATTCTCAAAGTCAAGTTTCCTCAATGTGACTATTTTCTTAAGTGATTGCAAATGCGGTATCTTTTCATTAGTGGACCTTGGTTGAGACAAAACAAGATAATTGAGGACGCAGCTTGAACATTTTTCACAATTTTTTGACATTTTGGAAGTCCAAAAAAAATAGATTAATCACCAGATTCACCAGAAGTGGAGAGTACAAACACTATAATAAATAAGGGCATTTTCATCTTTGTCGCCTTTAATTCTTATATTCCATTTTCTTCCATGTATTTTTTTGCATTTCAGGCATCCTCTCTTATAATAGACTGAGCATGTTTTGGTCGTGGACGATAGATTTTCTAATTAGACATTTAAAAAAAATACATTTAGGATACATCAATTTCTTCCTTGATTCAAATGAAGCCTCTTTAATAAGGAAAGAGGGAACAGTTAGATGAAGGGTAACAAAACAAACAAGCAAAACCTTCATGTTGGCAGAGAGGGAGTGAGGACGTCTCCTCACTTTGTGCCTTACCAAAAAACAAACACCATTTTTACTGAAATACACTCTAAATAACCAATCAAGAACAAAATATGGACAGAAAATGGCAACAAGGACACGAGTCACTGAATGAAGCTCATGGCATTTTGAATGACTTGGCTGTTATCGGACAGCCGTGAGTCATAAATAGTTCTAGTTTGCGTTGAAATGTATCTTGATACGCGAGTCTTTCAGAAAATACGTATATGTTTGAGAGAAAGTGGCGACGCGGCGAGGAAGCGGCAGTGTTTGTGGTGTAATGTTTGTTTGTTCTGGCTCGCGCTCCTTTTGGCTGCAGCGCTAATGAACGGTAGACATGGAAAGGCCCTTCACTTCCTCTATAGCTAACACTTTGTGTGCAAATTTATACACACACTTTTCAATCACGCAGCCGTGTGGTTAATTAACAGCAAGTCCACCCCGAGCGCAGAAGTCTCTCGAGTCAGCCGAGGGAAAGGGAACAAAGAAATCCCTTTACATTTGAAGATTTGTGATGTAGACACATGGTTCCTTTCATACCAGCCTTTCATCAAATACATGGAAATGTCAAGGACAAATAATAAGCTTTGTCACTAACTGTGTGTGTGTGTGTGTGTGTGTTTCTGTATACATACAGTGAGCAGTGTATAACATCTGGTGCACAGGTGTATGCCAATTTCCATGTAGGTGTACTTGTGTGTGATATAAATGTCGACTGCACTTGCAGTCCTGTGTGTGTGTGTGTGTGTATGTGTGAAAGTCAGAGAGTGCCGCGTGTGCCATTTGGCTTTTCAAACATTTGTTGGAAGTTACTGGCATTTCCATTACAAAGTATCCGCCCACGACACAACAAAGGGCGCACAGTGCATGGCAATGAAAACTAAAGCAGAAAACAATGACTCCGCTCCGTCTAAAGAGTATTTAAAAGTGAGGCGAGCTGAACTGAAAGAGCCAGTATGAATGCACCGAGCAGACTTACAAAGATTACCAAAAAAAAAAAAAGTTCTTAATTTGTGCTGTTAATGAGAAAAAAGACAAAGCAGCAATCCGGCAAAGCCCAGTGCAATTAATATCTATGTGTAAAGCACGCTGATATCTCAGCTGCTGTGTGTGTGCGTGTGTGTATGTGTGTGTCTGTCACTCAACCCCTCGTTCTGTCTCTCCCTCTTTGTTCCACTGCTAGTGAGGCCAGAGGATAGTGATACCAGCTGATTGATCTGTCCATCTGGCCGTCCATCAAACCGACACTTTGATCCATGAAGCCACGTCCCGGTGGCTCATGAGCGGACTGGAATTAAAAGAAACTTTCAACATGCAAGACATTTCTAGCAGCTTGACATATATTGTGTCCAGCTTTTTCATCAGAACACTTGTTTTATTTATTAATTTTTTATTTTATTTTTTTTTTTTTACCCTCAAGTGAAAATGTTGAATTACTTAGAGTACTGTACTTCCTGGCCACAGCGAAGACAAATTAACGGGTATTATTGTTCTCCAGAGGAGAAATCTCACAGACCGTGGTGACCCCGCGACCTTTCTCTCTGTTGACACTGTCAGATCACCACAGGGTTGCAGTCCATTCTGTTCATAACACAATGTTCAGTCAATCTGTGCAGTTTGTAAACAGGACATCAGTGCTCACAGCGTTCAGCAATGACAGAGCCAGTCCTGCTGCATTTGCTTTACTGGAAGGAACACGGCACACCGATGCTCATGAGGAGTAGAAGAAACTACCGCGTACCGAAAGTACGCCGCTGTCTGTTTATCTTCGTCAAATACAGGTTTTTAAAGTCATTCGTATTGGGCCTACGCAAGTAATCTATTGAGATTTAAAAAAAAAAAAAAAGCAGATGACACTTTCATAAAATTGCAGAAAGTAACAGACAGATTAAAAAAAAAGTACAAGGACATATATGAGACGGTGCAGTATGATGTCTGATGTATTCAGTATTTAAATAAAAAAAAAGAATAACGATAATATGAACCTTCAGATGTCTGGACATTTTTCAAACTCACATTAAAACCACTCTAAAATCAAACTGAACAGTTTCAGCTGATGCTGGAGATGATTTGAGGCTGATGATGTAGCTTTTTATCTCTGTGTTTAGGTCAAATGTACAACAGTGCAACCAGCACACAGCACTTCACTTCTTCTCCATTTTGATATGTTACAGCCTTATTCCAAAATGGATTAAATAGATTTTTCTACACATGATACCCTATAATGAGAATAGGATTTTTTTTTTTTTTTTTAATGTTTGTAAATGTATTAAAAATAAAACAGAAACCGCACGCACTGAACTATTCACCGCCTCTGCCATGAAGCGCTGAATTGAGTTCAGGTGTTCCCTGTTTCCACTGATCGTCCTTGAAGCGTTTCTGCAGCCTTATTAAAGTCCACCTGTGGTGAATTCAGTTCATTGGATGGTTTGGAAGACACACACCATCTATATAAAGTCCCACAGGTGGCAGCGCATGTTGGAGCACAAACTATTGAGCAAAGGCTGTGAATACTTCTGTTTCTCAGTTTCTTTTCTATTTAATTTGCAAGCACCTAAAAAAATAAGCCTTTTTATGTTGTCATGAGGTATTGTGTATAGAAAATGAGTAGAATCCAATTTGCAATAATAATGCAACATATAATATAATATGTTTACATCCAGCTAAAGCTATATATCTCTGGGTTTTGCTCAGTTTGTTTTACCCACAGTCCAAAAACGTCATTTGTCGTTAATGGGTGACTGCCAGTCGATGTAAATGTGAGCGCTGTGATCCTAAGTTGTATCAAGCAGCATGAAAGATGGATGGTCATAATGGCTGTTGAATTTCAATCCGCCGCAGTCTTGTAGCTGTTTGAGGTGGTTTCATTCCACTGCCAGCCTCTCTTGGGCAGCTGTAATGGCAGTTTTGAGAACGTGTCTCTTCATCCAATTTAGGTTTGAAAAAGAGGTATCATTTCAAAGTGATATGCTGAGACAGGATGGGATTGTTTCCTGGAAAACATTAGATCAAACCAGACTTTCTTTTAATGAGCAGCCTGACAAAAAAAAAAAAAAAAAAAAAAAAAACCTCAAGCTGGGCCCAGAAAAGCAAAGAACTCTTTCAGGGTGGGGGTAACCAGGCAGGATGTTGAGGAGATTCCTCCAACAGATCAGACTGTGGATGTAAGCTTTATATACTGTATTTTTTTTGCATTGACAGGATTCACATCTTGAGGGGGTTTGATGCTTTGGGCAGTGTTCTGGACACGTGGCTCCTAACCAGGCGTTGTGGTCGACCATGTGCACACTTTCACTAAACTGTATTTTCTGAAGGAAAATGATTTAATGAACACACTAAATTGACCATATAACATCATTTTTCTACAAACTGTTAGCGAAAGCAGCAAAGATTTTCATTTCAGTTCAATATTGTCACTCTTTTGCTGTCAGGGTTTGAAAATACTCGGAATCTGTTCCACGTCTTTCATTAAACATAAAAAAACCCCAAAAAAACAGCATTTAATCAAATGCTTACTTTTGTCCGCTCAAGGCTGTAAACATACAGAGAGAGTAAACACTTTAACCCCCCCACAGGCCCGCACGCAGACCTCCTGGCTCATTTTTAGGCTCAGCACCTGCAGTAGTAATCGACTCGGCATTAGTGGAGCGGCTGCACACTGAGCGCAGCGGGGAAGACGAGTAACGAGGAGGCAGCCATGAGGTTTTCACAAGACGGATGGAGAAGTTCATGGAGGTTTGATTACAAGTGTAAATGTTAGTATCTGACAGTTCTTTTCTATCGTTATCCGTTCCACTATATATATATAAGAGCTGAAGTTCTCTGACCCAGTGATCACGTTGCCGTTGCTTGATGCTCAGACTGTCTTGCAGATTTTATCAGTCCTCTAATTTCCTGCTGGATCTTCTCTTGGTTTAAAGTGCTACTTTTAAAAGTTTAATTTGACCACTTTTAGAACATTATTGCTGCCAGGTGGCTGTACTAGTTTCACAGTCGCTGTGTACTGTAGTTACCAGACAACAAAACAAACACAATGGCAGCAGAACAGTGGAGCCGCTCTGACCACAACTGTTTGTTATAATTATTTTGATTGCAGCCCTTTTTTTTTTTTTTTTTTTTTTTTAACAAGCTGCAGACAGTAATTGTCGTCCTGTCTGGAGTCTGGCTGCGGCTGCATTCCTCCAAACAAATGTTTAAAAATCACATTTCTAAAAGATGCCAAACTCAATGTGTCAGATCTTATTAAAATATTAATTTCACATAAGATAAAACATTCCTTAAAACAAAATTCTCATTAGGATGATGCTGTGAAATCCACACGTTAGTGTATTTTAGAAAAAAAGCAAAGCACTGGTGTGAAGAAGCATTTGAAGAGCCTTTGGTGTGTACGATTCACACCCTCTTTGCAGCAACACAGCGGAGCACTCCTTGACAAAACATGGATTTCTAATTGCCTTTTGTAGTTGTGCGTGTTCCAGCAGCAGGATGTGGTAATGTGCGGTCGGCAGGGATTTGGTCTGAGAGTCAAAAAGTAGGTAGGACAAAGACAGAACACGGACAGTAATGTTTACTTTTTACTCTGCTGACAGGGAGTCTGACTTTCAGCAGCAAGGACGAGTTTTCCTGCGTTGGAGCTTCTTTCAGTCGCCGCAGCTGGACTGTTCGGTATGGCTGCAAACGGATAAATATCCACCTGCTTCACCTTCATCAGATGCAGGTGACGCTGTTCGGTGGACTGTGAGAAAATCCTTTATCACCCTCCGAATGGATGGAGCAAGAAAAGTTTAAGTCCCTGTTAAGTTGCATTTTCCTGTTTTGACAGAGAAGAATTTCCAAAGAAAAGTTCCAACTTTGGGTGATCGCCACTTTAATCTGGCCTACTTTGAATGTAATGATCCAATGACACTTATAATATATGAGGAAATAAACAGTTTTATTGGTCAGTCAATGAGCACGTACTCATATTTCAAGCTTGATCTTATCCATCTTTTACACTGGCTGTAGTGCTGAACACAGCAGACAGCAACTAATACCAGCAACTTGCCAAAATATTGCACATCCTGAGTTACATAAAGGGAAAACCCCAAAAAGCCTCCAGTTTTTAAAGCTACCCTGACCCAGTCATTCAGCCGTCACCGTTCGTTTCTTATTTAAGTCGCTGAGATCTTTTTTATGTTTGCTGTTTTTTTTTTTCCAGCTTCTAAAGCCTCTGACTGACTATTCAGTTGCTGCCTAATATATCCAACCTCTTGACAGGTGCCATTGTAGGAGATAACAGTGTTATTCACTGCACCTGTCAGTGGTTTTAACATTGTGTCTGATTGGTGTGCGCTCACTGTTAAGCGTCTGTTCCTCCGCTCGGTAATACAGCCGAGGGTGTCAACACTTTGAGGCTGTGTTGTGCCAAGATATTAATAATTACCAGTCTGGCAGATAGTGAGTCAGGCAGGGGGCCTCAGACTCTAATAAACTGTGATAAATACTCAGCTAAATTAGATATTATTCAGCACATGATGTGCGCGCACACACAAATATAGATGTGAAATACACGTTCACCGAGAAGTTCGGTTCTCCTCAACAACAACAACAACAAGAAAAAAGAAGAAGAAGTAAACATTTAAAGTTGTTGCTGTCTCCAGAGATATTAAGATTCAGGGTGGACTGCCACTGCATCACTCAGTGTGTGAGTGTGTGTGTGTGTGTGTGTGTGTGTGTGTGTGTGTTTAAGATGCTACCTATTATAAAACCCACCCAGTTCAGTCGAACTGAGACTGAATCTCTATTTCATAAATGGCAGCCACCTTCCCTGTGATTTTTTTCACACTTTCTTCATTTCTGTTCTCTTCCTCCTCTTCCTTCTCCATGTATCTCACCTCATCCTGTTGCTGTTTCATAACCCCCCCCCCCCCCCCCCCCCCCACAAACACACACACACACATACACACACACTCTTTCAGTCTTGTAGCCACTCCCGAGCTCCATCCCTCCTCTTCTCTTAGCTCAGCACAGTGAACCCAGCATGGCTTCAAACTATTATCCTCAATCACAGCCCGAAATCAGCAAATTATTTACACTCTCTATAATGTGTTCTCAATCTCCCACCCATTCCCTCCCTGTTGATGTGTGTCTGCCTCTCTAAGCCCCCCCCCCCCCCCCCCCCTCTCTTTCTCCCTGGCATGAGGACTTGTTATCCTTGCCTCTCGACGCAGCAGTGGCTGTTAACCCCGTTCACTGAGGATGACGTGGAGCTGACAGACGAACAGATGGACAGATTGCTCTGACTGGGGAAACCGGAGAACCCGGAGCCGGATGTGTGTGTGTGTGTGTGTGTGTGTGTGTGCGCGCAGTTCTGCAGATACACATAGAGCACTGCGTTAGCTGTCCATGTCTCAGCAGGGAGCTTCTTTTGAATGTCATTCCTACCACTGGGGGTCCCTTTCTTTTCTCTCTCTTGCTCTCTCTCGCTCAGTCATAAGGACTAAGAGTCATTAATGGCGTCACGAAACAAATGGTGGGAGCTGCATTTGATTCCATCTATTTACATATTTCCCCGGGTTGTTAATGCAGGAAAACAGGATACTGTCACAACTGTGGGGGAAAGGCATACACATTTGAGAATATCTTTCTATTCAGTGCAGGAATATAAAAATAAATAAAATTGCAGGGGTGTGCAGGATGACTCATCAGACATTCTTCCCCTTTTACAGCCAGAAGAATATTGGGAAAATCCTCCAGTAGCGATTTGTACTTGGAGATCAGGAGATAAATGATCAATTAGCCCTCAGACCCCCTGCTTAAAGCATGGGCCATGTCATAACGAACGCCTGATCGCTGACAGTGTGGAATGATCATAAAACTGGTTAATTTACACTCAACCAACCACTTGATCCGATCCACTCGGCCTGTGTAAAGTGACTCAGGACAGCAGCTTCCATCACCATTCAACTGACACACATGGGAGGAGCAGTATAGTAGTGATAACTCTGGTTAAAATGCAACACAAGTGAACTACAGCCTTAAAGAATACATCAAGTCAAATCGATGACCTCTATCCACATGGAATGCAGGGACATCAGATATTAGAAAGAGGTATGAATCTACAGAAACACAGAAAGATCTTGTGTTATTTTCTAAATGCAGCTTGGATGGATATCATCACCAGAGAAACTCTATTCTAACAGCAGCAGCTTTCAACTATGCAAATGCAGTGAAGAGTTAAGCCCTGCCTGCCTCCGAGAATGTGCATATGTGAATTTTTGCGATGTGATTTTCCGGTCTGAACATGCATGGAGCCTATCGAGGGCTCTCAGCTCTGACTTTAGGTTCTTCTCCATTGTGCTCAAATCGACACAGACTGGAGAATATGGAAACTGACACTTTTGTGTGTGTCGGGGCCCCTGCAGCAGCAGCAGCAGCAGCAGATCTGGAACGTGTGTCGGTTGTGGCGAACTAGCAAAGAGTCAAAACTGCAAGTCCTCTGACGCCATGTCTTACATTGATCGGCTGTGACCAAGAAAACGGCTGCAAACAGTAATCCAGTGATGTACGTTTGAAAATGTCACTGGTAGTCTTGTGCGATAGTGACTTTAATCGTGTACATGACACGTCTTTGTGTTTCGGGGGGACGTTCACCCCCGGCGGCGTTTGGAGCCACTGAAAACACAAAAAGCTCATTTTCTCGTCACGTGTTGTACGACGGCTCCAGGAGTGAACGTACATCTGGATTTCCAGTGTCATGCTGAAAAGCACCTTAAGCAGGGTTGTGCAGAGTTTCCAGCCGGCAGCTCTGATCGCCTGCTACTTAAAGATTTGCAGTCATCCGGTGCACGTGCACGTGCACGGCACCACGAGGGTTTGCTGGCAAAGCAGCTGCAGGAGCAGGCAATCCCTCACCTGGTGTAATTAATGTACCGTCATGATGAATGAACAAAGCAGCTCCACAAATGTCCCCCTGGTTTTGTTTGTTTTGTCGGAGGCGGTTACACTGTAAGGTTAGAGAATACAAATCCAGTTCCTTTTTAGTTTGGTTATAATTATTAGCATTTGGATCAATCCAACCTCAGAAAGAGTGCACACCGTGTGTGCAGATGCTCTTTATCCACCCATATTTAGTTTGGATGAATATTAAAAGATTCATGTGAGGTCCACAGTGTTCTGTTCACAAAGAACATATTTTGAAATGTGAAATGAGCTCAGAATGCACACCAACTTAATTAGATGGCAACGTACATTTTTCCGTGCATGTGTGTGTGTGTGTGCGCGTCAGTGCATGTACGTCCACGCATTTGTGTTAATAATTAGATTACATTGGCCTCTGAGATGGCACCATTTGTTCTGAATCATAAACACAGAGCAAATTAAAATTCTGTTTAAGAGCCTGCCAAGAAAATTAGCATGGAGAGGAAGGAGGCACGCACACTCGACCACTACTGTCTTTCCTCTCCTCCCGCCCTGCTTTCTATTCTCCTCCACGTCTGAAAGCCTCCTGCATGTCTCCAGCTTCAGCCCACATCTCTTCTCATCTCCTGACTCACCATCGCTTCGCACACGCAGAAGATCATGAGTGATACGTAACCGATGTATTACCCAGATCGTCCCTCTGAGAATAAGGTGAACCAATTACGGCTTCTTCTTTAAAAAAAAAAAAAAAAAAAAATCTCTGCTCGAGACTGAGATCACTTTCTGAGCTGCTTCTCATCGTGTTGATGATAAATTTACTGATCAATGGCAAAACACCGGGAGAGGCTGACCCCTCCTAGACTCTCATGTCCTTTCTGTATTGTGATAACCCCGAAGATAAGCTGGTGAGAAACAGGAGATGAGCAAAGGAGAATAGGAAGGAAAAAAAACCAAGAGTTTTTCTGCCTTTCAAAAAAAAAAATACTGAATGTTACATTTGGATGTTTTAAATTCTCCACTGTTTTTTGGTCATGGTCAGAGCAAAGTTAAATACTGATGTGCAAATGCATAATGAATGTTGAGATTTGATGCAGATGGTTTCTGGTTTTTGCTCTGTTGAATTCTCACACTTGACTTTTGAGCGTTTTGTTTATGAATTTAATTTAATGTTATTGATTTTTCAGATTATTTTAGGTTTTAACTTTGACCTGAGCTAACATGCTAAAAAAAAAAAAAATCAAAGGTTTTAATCTTTCCATTTTGTTTCCACAATAACATTTTCAGCAGCGCTCGCAACCACGGAAAACATTACTTTTTGAAAACAACTGTTTTGGTAATGTTTATCACAAACTGTTTTCTGTGTGTGTGTGTGTGTGTGTGTGTGTGTGTGTGTGTGTGTGTGTGGATTCATTACAAACTAATTGTCAAGAAATTTCTGTATAAACTCAAAACTTTTCTGAAACGAAAAACAAAAATGATGCATTTTCACTTGAGACACTGAGTAAACATGTTTCATCAGCCAGGTCAAAATAGTGCTGCATCATGAGACATTTCATTCATTTTGCACAGTTAAAATGTAATTCTTGGTTTAATTTTGCACTGTTGAAATGTCCTGTTCATTTAGCAAACTGGCATTTCCATGCACACTTTGCAGTTTTATCAATACGAAATTAATCAGATCTTGTGGATTTCTGCAAAAATGACTGGTATGGCTTGAAAATCTGTCCCTCTCTGAGTGCTTCATATAACTCCGGTCACTCTAAAGAATTGAATGTGCCGTCACTAATGAAGAAACCATGCCAGGATGTTTTCCTCAACACATCACGTCAAAAGTCTCATTCTACATCATTTTATTTGCAAAGTGTCTCACAGCCCGTTTCTGTGAACGACTGCCCCAGGATTCATGTAAAGACGATGAAATAACCTTGCAGGGCATCATTCTGTTGTTACAATGAGCCATGACTTAAATGAGAGCGAGCGAGCGATCGGCGGCAGCAGCCAAATGAAAACGAGTGGACGAGCTTTGGGAGATATACATCTCATTACGCGTTTTCCCTCGGCCCTACACTGAGCTCTTCTAAGTGGAAAAATATTTCCCACTAACCAGACTTTAATAAATGTTTTTAAAGCTGAATGAAATTAAAGTGCAAATTTGCAAACAAAGTGAGTTAGGTCCATTTTCCACTCAGGCTGCCTGGAGAATAGGTTTTAACTAATTACCGAACAAATGTTACCAGTGACCAACAGTTGGAATCACCAAAGGAAGAGCTCATTTATTAAAACACCGAGTTGACGTGTTATTTTTTTTTTTTTGCGGAAAATCGTGGCAAAACATTCCAATATTCTCAGCTCAGTGCCAAAAACAACAAATGAACAACTGCACAGCATAAACACTGCCTCCATCCCTCGCTCTCTGTGTGACAAGAGCAACAATTACTACAGCAGCGAGAACGGGGGGGGGGGGGGTCAAACAAAAGACCCGTGAGCCAAAACCAGCACGAGAGAGACTCCAATCCAGCCCAAATGATTTTACTATTAACACATTTCTTAAGAGAACTCTGCGCCACAATAAGGAAAAACCCCTAATTTTCAATTTCGAGGTGATTATGGCTCTATTTTACCAGTTTGGCTCACTCAAGATGAAATAGCGCTCTATACGGCCATTGAGCTGAAATGTGTTTGACAACCCGGAGCTAGAGGGCTTCAACATGTGTCATTTGTTCAAAAGACTGATGCTAGAGAGCAATCCCAACATAAAGTAGATAAATAACCATAAAAAAGATGTTATGGAAGTCAATCACATCCAAAAGCGTCCGCCACGGCAAAAAAAAGCAGATAAATGGAGACTTTGCAGACTGAGGTTTGTGAACACGCCGTCCTCCCTGAATGAGTGGATGAGTGAGTGACCACAAATGAAAAGCGCTCGCTCACAGTGGCAGCTCCCGCTCGCCATGTGACAAAAAAAAAAAAAAAAAAAAAAAAAGTTGGAGAGGAGAGGAAGAAACGCTGAGCTGTGGCTCGTAGATTTGAAAGGAGAAAAACAAAAAAACTGTTGGCGTCCGTGCAGAGGGGATCATCCCTGTCGGAAAATATGCCATAAATCATCCAACCGGTTTAGACTCAATCAGCCGACGACAAGTTCACAGAAACCAGAGGCGGAAGGTCTCCACATCATCACACACTCTTCCTCTGATCGCACACACTCTTCCTGTGTTGTTGACGGTGTGATGAACCACTGCATTTGCTTCCACCACCAACCGAGCTGGACCCCCCCCACCCCACCCCACCTCTGCACTAATCATCCCCGCTGATGCGTCTTCCTGAGAACCCTCCATACCGGGCCGTTGGTTCTCCATCACTGATGTCTTTGCACTTTTGGCGCAGCTCATATGAGGGAATTATCTCTCCACACCAGCGGCACCACCACTGTCCTGCTAAATCATACCAGCCATTAGTTCATGGGACGTGTGGCACGTCCTGACATATTAGCCCCCGCTGGCCTCCCGCTGACACCACAAACACCACCAGTGCCGCCGCCACCGCCGCTGCTCCCGCTGCTGCTCCCGCTGCCACCCCACAGCACACAATTTGTACTAATTTGTGCTGCAGGCAAGATATTAGGGCGGCGAATTGGGTATAAATTGTTAATATGTTCAGATGTATTAACGCAGCATTACCGCTCAGCCGTTAACCTGGGGCAGTGCGTGTATGTGTGTGTGTGTGTGTGTGTGAGTGTGTGCCTGTGTGTGTGGCCGTCAAACCCGGTGCTAATTGTTAACTGCTGACTAATGTTGACTCATCGCAGACCCTCTGGGATTTTGCAGGTTTCTTGCTCATCTATATCTCATCTGTGCATCCAGCTCGCTCCCCCCCTCCCCTCTCTTGTCTCTGAACGCTCACTGCAGCATTTTGCATTGTTGTGGGAAATCCTGGATCCTCTATTCCTGTCTCTGGCTGAGGGTTGAGTCTAATTCCTTCTTTCCCGTCATTCTGTTACGTTGCCCTGAGTTTTAAAAGCCTGTTTTCTATCTGCGGTCTTCCTTCAGCAGGTGCCATGGAGGTGTGTCTCTCTGCTGGATGATGATTGGCCGCTCGGCCTCGCCCTGTTCGCTCTCACCCTGTCTTACTCGGCAGCCTCGTAGTTCCGCCTGCCGCTGCGGCTGTTGAGAGTTCTTGGTTGTTCTGTCCAGATAAACTGCATTTCTGACGTCCAATCCGGTTTCAGGGCTTTGTTCGGTTTGCCTTGTCATGGTTTCCTCAACAGTCTTAACGGTGTCAATCTGGGAGAGACGAGCCAGCGATCCTCTTCCTCATCTTCCTCCTCCACCCCCTCTGGTTTCCCTCTTTGTCACTCAGTAAACGAAGAGCAGAGATCTACGGCGCAGCGGCCATGTTGATGAGGATTTCATTCTGTCTGAATTCTCTCGCTGTCAGAAGAATAAGGACGGACACTCGTAAATGTCAGGCTCTGCGTATTTCACTTTAACAGCTCGCGGTGTGTTTGTGTGCACGTGCGCGAGAGTTATGATTGTTGTTTAGGTCGCTCCGTTGTAGCTGTGTCGTTTCACAGATCAAGATAGATTGCCGGGCACCAGTCTGTTTACTTTCTGCGAGATACCGGACAGATCCATATGTTGCACCGCTCGCCCTGCACTCACAGGTCAATCCAGCACCAGGTCACATCTGGATATTTCACCAACAACAAGTTTAAAATGACTAGGGGAAAACAGTTTACATTTAATTTAGTTTAATTTATCAGCAGTATTGCATACATCACACCCAAACAACACAGAAATATGGAGGAATCAGTTTACTCCCATTTTCAACCTTGATTTCAACCTTAAAATGATGTTTAAAATTGTTATGTAATGTTAGTTTTTTATGTTATCAAATGGTGATAGCACAAAATGTAAATGGGGAAAAAAGCATTAATGGGCTTAATCTAACAGCAGCTCTGTCTCTCTATGTCAGCTAATGCATTTTTAAGTTATTTTTTAAAGCGTGCAGTTTAATCTTTGTTATTAAAAGTTTTTGTTTTCAGTTTTCTGCTACAAAGAGCTCCACTGTTCTCACAAAAGAAAAAGGAATGCACGTCTCTCCTTCAGACCTGAATAAAACTTTTTTTTATGATTAATACCACTCAAAACAACAACAAAAAATGCACAACTGAACAAACCACAGTTCTTTACTGAGTCAGCACCGGAACAATCAATATCATCTTTGAGCAGATTTGATGATACCAGCATTTAAGTTTATTTTGTATTGCTTAAACTCCTACTAACTCTTGTTTTCACTGTTAAAATTATACATTTCAAAGGTTTTTGCTCACTCTATGAACTTCTTTTTTTCTCAGCTCCTGGAAGCTTCACAGCAGCTCGTGTTAACAGGTGATACGTTCATACAAAGATGTTGAAAATCACAAATTAACTTCAAGTAAATGTGCAGCATGTTGCACAGAAATCAATGTATCAGTATACGTTGCAGTTGTTAAGTGGCTTACTTATAAATATGTTAAAGTTATGTACTAAAATCAAAATTCAGACAAAGACAAAGACTGGGAAAGAAAAAGTAACGCCGTGCAACAGCACCTCATGAAAAAAGTGTGAAAAAGGGAAAAACTGCTTTTTATCAAGACAAAATTCTTCTATGTGTGTCTCTCTGTGCACATTTTTCACACCTCAGTATTTCAGTACATCAAACTAATTAAAATAGAAGACAAAGACAACACAAGTAACCTCAATATGCAGTTTTTAAATTAACATTTTTGCTATTAAGGGAGAAAAAAAAATCCAGGCCCACATAGTCCTTTGTGAAAAAGTGATTGTTGTTCCACCCTGAGCAGCAACAACTGTAATCAAGTGTTGCAATAACTTGTAATCAGTCTTTTACAGGCTGTGGAGGAATTGTGGCCCTCTTATTTTTTGCACAATTGTTGTAATTCAGCCACACTGGAGGGTTTTTGAGCATAAACTGCCTTTTGAAGGATCGATCACAGCGTCTCAGTAGGATTCCGGTCCGGACGTTGACCAGCCCACTCATTTATTTTCCCTTCAGCCGCTCAGAGGAGAACTTGCTGGTGTGTTTTGGATCATTGTTCTGAAGCAGAACCCAAGTTCTCTTTAGCTTGAGGTCAAGCTGATGGCCAATGATCAGGATTTTCTGGGAGACATCAGAATTCATCTGTGTTGCTTTTACTCCAGATTTAATGGGACACACACCTTCCAAAAACTTTTCCCCACTGAGTATTTTCCCAAAAGTCTGACCCCCGGATCCCACAGCACGCGTTTTGGGAGCGTTTGGCCGCGTTGCGCTGTGTCGCGCTGGCCGCAGCAAATACGTTGCCATTGTAGTGGTCGGGAGCAGTTCCACATCCAGCGTTCGCTCGCGTGCGTCACCGACACGAGCGGCGTGCTCAGCCGCATCCGGGATAAAAATACGTGTCCCACCTATTTTAGGCCGCGGCCGCACGCGAGCGTGTCAAGTTCCGCTGTTCGGATATCTCCAAACAGGAAAGAGAACTGAAACAACTTCTGAGTTTTCAAAATTAAATAATTTGAAACGTTTACATTTTTGGTCATTGTCAGAGATGTTTACTGAAGTGTCTTTGTATAATCTTCAGTACTTATATTGTGCCAGGTCACAAGTTTTGGTTAGTCATGTAGTTATACATCTATTTGTAGCAATATTGTTTTATATATGCATTTTGTCATAAATAAAGCTCATTACAAATATCCAAAAAACTGCAGATGTGCATATTTCGATATTTTAATACATTTGTGGAGTCAAAAAAATAGCATATGGTTTGTTTTCCATGTAGTGGTAATGTTTGTTCCCTTAATACAGTTCGTTTGTGTGCTTATTTTATTGTGAAAGGGTAATGGAGTTAAACGCGCAGCACAGACGGAGTGGGTCGGGTCTGTGTTTACTTCCGGATGCGCAGCTAAACTATCGCCATGGGTGAAGAGAGACTCATTGTGGAAGCTGAGAAACTGTTTGGCAAAGAAACGACGAATGAATGAGTTGTTGTTGTTGTTCCGGCTTTTAGTAATCTCAGTATATTGCGGGATCTTGAACATCTTGCGCATGCGCTTCACAATGTTTTTGCGCTCTGCTCTGACGGAGCAGAGCGCAGGTGACGCGCGCACACAAAAACGGACGTGAACACGCAGCGGCGCACCGCAGGTAGACGCCTGCTGTGGGATCAAGGGGTGAGGGTTCATCAAGATGTTTCCTGGCAAAAATGAGACGAGCCTTTAAGCTCCTTTTGCTCAGCAATGGTTTTCGTCATGGAACTCTGCCTGGTGGAATCATGACCTTTGACCGTAACTGAGCCAAGTAAAGCCTGCAGTTCTGTGGGTGTTCTTGTGGGGTCTTTTGTGACCTCTTGGATGAGTTGGTCACTCCTGGTCGGTTCACCACTGTTCCATGTTTATTCTGTTTGTGGATAAAGTCTCTCACTGTGGTTCTCTGGAGTCCCAAAGCTTCAGAAATGTTTTTAGAACCTTTTTCCACACTGATGGATTCCAGTTAATTTCTCATTTGTTCCTGAATTTCTTTTGATCTTGGCATGATGTTCAGCATTTAAGGATCTTTTGGCCTACTGCACTTTGCCAGCAGGTCTTAATTAAGTTATTTCGTTACTGAACAGGTGTAATCAGGCTGAGAAATTGAACTCAGGTGTGATAAACTATGGTTAAGTTCTGTTTCAAAAGGGGGGGGGCAAACTCTTTTTCACAATGAGTAATGTACGTTTGGATTGTTTTTCTCCCTTAATAATTAAAACCTTCATTTAAAAATTGCATTTTGTGTTTACATGTGCAAAATCGGGAACGGGGAAAACACTTTCTCACATCACTGTAATATGTTTTCCTTTGGGAAAATGAGTTGCCCACCCCTGGATTACAGCGTCAGCATATTAACGTCATTCAGTCTGTCATCATTCAGAGCTTTTTTAAACTGTATAATGACATGTAACACACTGATCTACCCTGAAGGTTTTTACAATACATTTCTCAGGTGAGGATATTTTTCTTATTCATATTGTAAAGACCTCCATTGGTCATTGAACACTGACAGGTGGCCCGATGAGCTGTATGATTGGTGCACTGAGCTCATCTCTTCCTGAAGCCTCCCTCTTGTCGTGTCAGCACTTTCCCTCTAACTGCATCATCAGGACAGATCATTACATCCTTCCACTCCTTCCCTCTCTCGCCCCTCTCTGTCTTTCATCCCATCCCTCACAAACAAATGAAAGGGAAACCCTGGTGTGTCGGAGGCTGGCTGGCAGCAGAGCCAGAGGTGGAAAGATGAGAAGAGAGAGGGAACGAGGGGGGAGATGAAGGCGAAGAGGAGAAATGAGAAGGGAAGGAGGAGAGGAGGAAAAGAGTAGCCTGCTCTGACTGTAAATGGTGCGACGGGGAGAGGAGAGTTTGTGTTGGAGGGGTGATTAGTCTCTGTTAGGGCTCCATGAGAGGGAGAGTGAAAAAAACCCCACCAAAGTCGGACTATTAGTGCAATGAAAGTGAAGCTCCGAGTCTGTCGGCTGAAACTTCCACTACCATCGTGGAAACAATGAGTCTAGACAGGCGGCTACAGGCGGCTACAGCAGGCTCAGCGCCGTTTCGTACCGTCGTCTGAATACTGTGTGCTCAGCTAACCGGGGGACGAATCTCTTTATTGACGTTACACAACACGAGACGCTCAGGTTTTAATCAGCAGATCTCACTGCTTGCTTCTTTTTATCATCATGAATTACAGAGAAAAAAAAAAAAACCCTCCACTTCTCCTCTATCTGCTCCACCTCACACCGACCGACTTTGCAAGAAGAGGATGATACATTGCGTCTGATTTGCTTAAGATTATGTATAAAGTGCTAGTTCCATGCTCACGCTAACAGATTGCACTCCCGGTGTTCATGCGTTTTGGGTGTGATAATACTGTGACTGGCATCGCGTGGAAAGACGGCTCCTCAGATGAGTAGTTTGCATGCATTATTGCCTGTTCGCCATAAAGAGATTGGATGGAGCGCCGAGCCTCCGCACGCACAAAATGAAATGTGATACGGCGGAGATAAGCGTGTGATGGAGGAAGTTATCTGGCATGTTAGAGTGTTAGAGCTCTAAAATATAAAATAGATGAAAAGAAATGTGAAAAAAGGAAAACCCAATAGAAGTGATGATCTGTCACAAAGTCAAGGCTGTGAGTGAAGGGAGGCAACAGAAGAGATTAAGAAAGGAAACAACAATTAAATTGTATGATGGTGAATGAATGAAAAAAATACCAGATATTCAATATGTCTGGTATGGTCAGAGTAAAGTCCTGTTGGATCCACTGAAAGCGGCAGGCTAACTCTGCTGCTCCAAATGCTACTGGAGATGAAGTTGCCGGTGTTGTTCGAACTCGCTATCGCCTCATATTGATTATTTTGGGAGAACATAATTTGCATTCATAGTTTAGATACAGTTACTTTTGTCATTCTCATTAAAGGGGCCCAATCATAAAAAAATTTGCTTTTATGAGCTTTTAACATTGTTTGTGTGTGATTACCTCTGAAAAAAATTCAGTTAAGTTTAAGTTTCTCTTCATTCATGCATATCTGAGTAATCTATATGAATATTCAGTCCAATATATACTATATAGATGTGGCAGACAAATCCATCCATTGTTAGTAAGGGTCGATGTATTGATGTATGTCTGTGCTCGTCGTGGCCATGTTGTTATGCAGGTTCCAGGGTAACATGAAGTCAAGTTGTTTGGATTTCCATGTTGAAACTACGACACGTAGAATTACTAATATTTCATGATATAAAAGTACTCCATAGTGCTAGGGGTGCTAAATGAACTATTATAGAAGAATCTCCAAACCGCTGACATCTCATGCTCTCCTGCAGATGACGTTACGTAACACTCGCCGGGTTGTAATGGCGATCTTTAGCAAGTACTCTCTGTGCTGTTCGAAAAAGTCATTAAAATCATACAGTCTAGCATCGAAGCTGGTAAAATCACAACCAGTACCATGAGAATTATTAGCATCTGGCCAATGGAAGAAAAACAGGTGTATCTTCCCGATCATTAGCAGCATCACGAACATCCAGCCTGCTAACAGTCGTGCTGTGTGATGGAGTCTCTCTTTAAAAGTGTGCAGGCATTTATTGACACCCCCCCACCCCCCCAGCCCCCACCCCTCCTTTGCAGTTGGTTGTATTGCTCTGAAATACCTTCGTCCCAGCAGACAGTCTGGCTCAGCGTCACTAGAATGACATTAACAGCTACTGTCTTCCATTTAGGTGCGGTGGTTTCAGCCTCCTGGTGCTGTGCCTGCTGGCTCGCTGTCACACTGTTATGGCTTACTTGATGGAAGGCGGCCATCGTTAACTAAACTGGTTTCACCGCCGCTTTTCTTGCTATGACAAGTGGAAATGCCTGCCATGAGAACGCTCTGCTAGGAGGGGACAGCTTGCGCTGCTGTTGTTCCCATTTTAAGAGTTTGGTGACGTATAATTATCAGTAGAGGTCCAGTTAGCCGGAGTAATTGAAAACACATGTGCGGGTAAGCTGTAAACCTATTTATAAGCTGTCCCTGGTGTTTTCACTTTTCACTTCTGCCTAATTGGACTGTTTCTTTTTTTGTAAGGAGTTGCACAGTGCTGGGGTGCTCAGCAATATCCCTGGTGCATGTATGGGTTTGCTCATGGTTTCCTCTCAAACAGAAAATTTAAAAAAAAAAAGTGGGGATGCATCATTAACCCAAGAAGTATTACATGTGTTACAGTATTGGGTACTTGGTAGATAAAGGTTAGTACTCCCACTTGAAAAAGGGGTTTCATCAGTGACATTCTGAGGGCCTGTTCAGGGTGCGTCCTTCTTTGAGTCTACTGCAGGAGCAGTAATCACCGTGTCATGATGGTGCGTGCAGACAGACACCTCCAAGCCTGTCAGGATTAGCTGAAATGTTGATATTGAAAATAATAATGTGCAACAAAACAGAGGTCTAACCAGCAGAATAACTGCAAATACCCTTAAAACACTGCATGCGGTTGTTATTGTTCTGGCTGTCACAGCCCCACAAACTAAAGACATTTAGCTTTTTATTTATTTCTTTAATTTTTTTTTTTTCCCCCTGTTAAAGGAAATAACTGAAAAGTTGTTGCAACATAGCAAATATTCTGTATTTGCTTCAGGCTGCACGTATAATTCACTTCAAACCCACCGGGAGAGATATTAAAGAACTCAGTTATGGAATTTCGTTTTGGAAAAAAAGAAAAAGAAAAAAACAATGCTTTAACAATGTTTCATGCATTTTTTCACTTTCTTCAGTTTTATTAACAACAGCGTTTGTGGATTTTTGCAGACTTCAAGGAAAGTGCTGTGTTTTGTTGTGTATTTATGTGTGCACGTAATCAGCCGCGTGTTTGTTCCCGGCTCCCTCGGCCGAGTCTTATTTACACTCAGCACATAGAACAAGGTCAGTGTGGATTATGGTTAGTTGTTCGCGGTGCTGTAATCATAGCGGTGTTATAAACAAAATATTTGTAATTAAAATGCCATAAACATGATTGCTTAATTAAAAAATTAGAGTATTAATTATTCATGGAGGCCTTTTTAGATGAATTAGGTTACCTTGACTTTTCCCAGCTGATATTTCTCTGCAGAATTTGTAAGCTAACAATAGAAAGCCCTCCGCGGTCGGGAAACTGGTATCACAGGCAGCAGATATTCAATTAGGTAAAATGAAACTTAAGTGCTATTCACTTCAGACTGAACCGAATAAAATATGTGAGCGGTGGTTAAATCGTAAAATGAGGCGAGGCTCTGAACAGCAGCCGGAGATCAGATGGCGCGACGAGCAAAAATATGACTTGCGACCTTGCTGGGTGCCGCCTCGTACAGTTTAAAGTAACCCAGCCAAGCTTAAAATGACTGAAACCTTTAGTATCGTGACCCCTGTGTAATTTCTGATGTCTGTTTCAAGCTCTTACTGTCTGCTATTGATTCTCACGGCGAGCGCTGCATGTACAAAACACACACACAGAAGATAGCAAAAGTCCAAAGCGGCCTCGCTGTTTCCGGGAAATTCTCTCACAGATGAAAAATAGAAGAATTTCTATTAATCTGACCCAAAATAAGCATAAAACACTCGGTGAGGGATTGAGTGATTTGTGCTTTAATGCAGCCCACAGAGTATTTACAGTGGTGTTCTGCAAGGATTAGTTGTGTGAGAGGATTAGGGAAGCTGCATTACTGCTGTTTTATTTAACTCACAACAGCAAAAGACTAAAAAAAAAAAAAAAAGCCTCTTAAACACATTTAGGCTACATGAGAGGCCAGCCCAGATAGTTAGACAAACGCCATGCTTGTGTGCTCTCTAAAGACCTTTGGTGGGAAGGGATGTGCTAAAAACTCTTCACACACAAACACACGCTCTCAGATATACTCAACTTTCGGCGCTTAATCTATAATCTTGTAATCTGATGAAAGTTGTCCTGCGCGGCGTATGCTGCGTATGAAAACAGTGTGTCGTGTTGGTTAAGGCGATGATGTCGGTGCGAGTGAAGCATATGCGGACGCCGGCGGGATCATCGGAGTGGGGAAACTCACCGAGAGCGGAGGATTAATGCGAAAAGACTGAGGGAGAGAGAGAGAGAGAGAGAGAGGGAGAGCGTGAATGACAGAGAATGAGAAAGATGCAGAGAGATGCAGAGGCAGCATATTGCCCCCCACCCCACCCCGTCCCCCACCCCCCTCCACCACACACTCTTTCCTTGCATCAGCATTGATCACAGGACATCAGTAAAGTAAAGAGCAGCCCATCCATCAGTGCATGGCTGTGAAGATGCCGTTACGAATACAGAAGCTGCTCCTGCGACTCACAGCAGCACGATCCCGCGCACGCCGTCCACGACCACCACGTCACAGCAACATACAGCAGCCGCTCTTCATCTGGGAAAGTCTCCTGCTTCTTTATGGTCCTTGTTGATGGTAGAGGTTTGTAAAACGTCACTTTGGAAAAGAGAGAATAAAAGGTGCAGTCATCCTTATCTGATGTAGGATGAGGTGCTTTCTGTTGGCGAGCGGTCTGGACCGTAAGCGCTCCAGTCTGTCACCTGGACTCCTCCACTGTGAGCCCACGCTGCGGCGAGAAATACAGTTTTAGCCCCCACATCGAGAAGCTATGCAAGGCCTGAGAAGGGAACTTTATTCCAGTGTGTGTTGCTGTAAAGCCTCTGGACACACTGCTGCAGGATTTCCAGGTGTTTGAGCCCAAACGACAGTCACCGTTGTGTTGGTGTTCCCACATCGGGGGTGTCAATATACGGCCCACGGGCCAGAACTGGGCCGCCGGAGTCTAGTCTGGCCTGCAAAATGCTGTGAGAGATGAAGACACGAACTTACTTCAGACGATCCTCCAGATGATCTGGATTGTTTTATTTCCTACAGATGGTGAGATTATCAGCGTTCAACATTTTCCTGTTGAAAGAATTTTTAGAAGTAGTTTTTAGATCAGTTGAATATTTTGCGCCTCTTTGATGTTCATTTGATCGACACAACATGATAATATCTTGACTTGAAGATGATCCTCCAGCTGCTTTTACACAATGCAACTTACTTTTCTCGTCTTTATTAGTGCCTGTTCTGATTTTTTTCAACGTGTTACTGCCATTTCAGTACTATTCAAACTTGGATAATTATTTTCATAAGATTGTAAAATGTCTGACTCCCAATTTCTGTTATGAATAAAAACTTGTTAACAATGTGAGAATCACATCCCTTTTTTTTTTAATTATTAATTTGGAAAAGAAACACAGTGTCCTAACCTTTTCAGAAACTTCAATCCAATTTCAGAGTTGTTCAACCTGTCTCACTTGTTAATTTTCTCCATTTCAGCACAAACAGTCTTGGACCTGAAACCACCTTTTTATTTCATACATTTCTCCAACATGGCTGGATTTTATTCCCAACAGTGGTCATCCATTACCTCCGCGTGAATCCAATTGAAGCACTGCTGTCTGCTTTTAATGGATTGCTTTGGAAAAATGTAAGTATAAACTTGTGTCTCGACATTTTGTGCCAACTTATACGAAGCTCTCTCTTATAGAGGATAAGTATGTTACATCCATTATTCACGTAGCTTCAAGCATGCTAGCCCCACTGGGAAAACCCTAAAAAAGAGGTTATTCTACTTTAGATCCAGCCAACAGGAGACAAGCAACTCCTGGAAAGCGTGCACGTGCGCCGTAACTAAAGATGAAAGAGACTGTGGCAGGGTTATAATGGACGCTCTATACCAGCGTTAATCCTTCCATGTTGTTCTCAGTACAAGTCGCAGAGAAAAACAAAAAGGCTTTAGATGAATTCCTGCCTTTTCCTGAAAGTATCAGATATCTGAACGGTTCAGAAAGGTGACATCCAGCCATTTGCTTCCTTTCCAAACACCTGGTCATTTACCGAATCTCCTGAGAGGGGAAATCAGAAACCGTGAAACATGGAGACTGAAGGGAAGGGAACCGGGGGGGGCAAACAGACCCCAAGGAGGACGAGCAGAATGCTTTGAAGTGCTCAGAGCATCGCTGTTTGCAAATGAAAGAGAAATAACACCCAGGGAGAGTCCTATTTTTCATGAGGATTGTTTAAACCGTGCCTCCGTGAAATATCCAGAAGGGTGCCGTGTTAACGGGCAAACGTGAATAAATGAGAGGAGAATCCAGATTCTGCTTCTTCACAGGTGCACAGCATGACACAGCTGAGCAATTAATGTCCAGCGACGCCTCGTGGCACGTATGGAAACGCCGGCGCAGTGCGTTCTGATTTTGCCTCAACTTGGCGTGAAGCAAAGATCTGAGTGACTTCCTAAGAGGGTTCATCGGCGGGGCAGCGATACCGGGAACTTTAGAAACAAAGACGGAGCCACTGGCGCTTATTAGGAGAGACGGCGTCTGGAGGGACGTCTGCATTTAGAGCAGCGGGAAGGACGGCAGCAAACAGACGCTGCAAACGTCTGAAGATCATTATACAATTTGTTAATTTAGAAAAAAGAGGAGTTTTGGTCAGTCATGTGTGGTTCGCACCCAAACCCAGCACTGACCTGAACGCTTCACATCTACACAACAATGTGTGTGTGTGTGTGGTGGGGCATTTTGGGGCCTTTTAACCCCCATTGTTGAAATCATGATAGGCCAATGACTGGTTTGATTGGAATAAAATGGGGATTTTTTTTTATAATGTGTTCAGCAGTTTTTGAAGTCAGCAGTTCAACAAAAAACCGTTTTGGAAGATTCATGTTCAGCCTACGAAACAGTTCAGTTACTCTGAACAATGATTTTTTTTCTCATTAAATCATGGCCTTGTCCAATATGCCTTCCCGCTTTCTTGTTTTGAGGCACCTCTTCTCATGGACTTGTGAACATGAAATCAAATTATGTGATTAATTTGTTGGATCTCTTTTTTTTTTACCAAAGAATGACTGAAAGGACTTGAAAGGACCTCTCTGTACGTCTGTTACTGCAACAAATGTTGAAGAAATCAACTGAAGGATGATGGAACCCTCCACAGAATGCTGGCCTTATGTTTGACACCCTCCTTCTACATCATGATGGAGGCAGAACATCCTGAAATGGTAGAATTCAAAGTTTTGTGTATGCAGAACTGGATGAGTCAAGAACTTCCAGGCCCCAAAGTAAACTCCTCTGGCCACCCTTGACTCTAATAAAAGGAAGTGGTTTGTATTGGTTATACATATTTCAGTGCATCTCTTCTCTCTTGCCAGGAGCTCGGTTGAAAGGGCGATACCCATCTCAATGTCACTTTCATGTAAAATGAAGCCAAAAAGAATTGCAGACGCAGAATTGGAAATTCAAATGCATGTGTCTCTAAGACTGTGTTCCCCATGAATACCAAAGGCGAGCATTGTACAAACACATAAGAACAAAAGCGCTGCGCCACCCACCAGGCAAATACCTCTGGAGGACAAATTGGAAATTGAATCATAAACTATAAAGAGCCAAGGTTGAGTTCAGCTGCGGAAGAAAAGAGAGACGAGATGGAGGTGGAGAGGAGAAAAGAAAGAGCGGCTGCATTAAATAAAAGTTCACTTTTTCTCTCCTGCCCCTGCAGAAATTCACGCTGAGCTACCTGATTGAAATTTCCTGGTTTAATAGCTGTGAAATAAAGCAAAAGTTGGGAAGAGGAAGAAAGGAGAGCATTTGAAACAGAGGGCAAAAGAGAGGAGAGGAGTGGCGAGGGATCCGCTCGGGAGAGGGAAACTTGGAAACTCAAAGACGAGCAGACACATCGGGCCTAATGGAAGGAGAATTACTTTATGACTTGTAAAAACTGCAATCAAGGCCACTCATTACTCTTTTAATAGTATCTCCTTGTTCTCCTGCCAAAGTTTGTGTGTAATTTGGCCTCGGGTCTTTCTTGTAAAGGAGATTTGGGTTTCAATGAGATTCCCTGAACAGAGGAAGCTCGAATAACCATGAATACAGCGGATTAACCAGATGTGGAGAGTCAATAGATTCTTTGCTTCTGCTTAAGTAATTGCACCGATGTACCAGACTGGTTCCGTGTAAGGTGGATAGTGAGCTAACAGGTAACGATTTGCACTAATGAACACATCGAGATGCCCCGATGAGGCAATCTCCCAGCGCAGCCGCGGAAAAGTCTCCATTTACAGCAATTAACGCCAACATTCAATTCAACAGTGAGCACAGCAACCAGACAAGCGCCGTACATTATCTCACTGGCAGCTGCTTTTGTTTGTTTTTAAGGAATTGTTTCTGTAGCTCGAGTCGCTGGAACAAAACGGGGGAAAACAGGTGAGTTAGTAACTTAAACAGAATTCAGATCAATAAAGACTCGTCGATAATGTTCACAAAATAAACCGGCGTGTTGCACAGATCAAATGGTGCAGAGGAGAGAAACCTCTGCCTGGGAGGCCGTGAACAGCTGCCTCACACACACACACAGACACACACACACACACACACAGAGTCATGCCACAACAGCCATAACCGGAACAGGCACGGCGCTCTGGGCCCCGGGGCTTTCACACTGGTTTGGCCGTCTTAAAACATTCACACATATATTCACACACGTCGCTCGCTGCCATGCAAGGTGTTCGCCCACGTGCACAGAGCGGCTTTGGCTTTGGTGTTTCGCCCGCGGACATCTGGACACGTGAATGGACGGAGCTGCTGGTTGAGCAGCGGAGCTGGAAACGGTCACGCAGCGGCTCCAGCAGGGACACCTGAGCCGCGGGACAGGCTTTAAAATGCCCGAGACGTTTTCCAGGTACGATGTAGAATCATCATTTCTGTGAGGTTTATCCTCGGAGGTTAATACCATACTGCAGAAGGTCACGTCTGTTGGGTCACCATGTTTCCTGTGTGTGCAGAAAGCTTAGAGAGCTCAGGGTCAGTCAGTCAGTAAATCTGGTTCCTTGTGGTGCAGATGGATCGCTGGATTTTCCTTTTCCCTTCACCACCGTGTAACCGGAGGAAAACGCACAGTAAATAACTGTTCTGCACATCCACAAGTACATGAACAGCAACAGTGTTTGCAATGCCTGTATTTCCACTGGTGGCAATAAAGGAAAACGACATTGTTTTCTGAGTTTTTACCGTTTTCATGTAAAGCGACGTCATTTTCAAAACATTGTGTAAATGCTGGCTAAATTTCCCTCATGGCAACATTTCAGGGAGTACGTATAATTTTTGCTTATTGTTTTAGAAAAAGTTGCGATCACAACAGCAGCTTCCTCCTTGACTCTTGTTGAGCATGATCTCCAGCCCTGAGTGGTCAGAGGACCAGAGTGATGCAGCTTCCACACTTCCATCAAAAGCCCCAATATCCATCCATCCATCTTCTGTTACACTTTAGCCAATGAGGGTGTGGAGTGTTGTAGCTAATCCTCACTGACTACGGACCGTGATTGTGTTTGGATTGTGCGCAGCAACAGGAGTGAAGTCCTGCAAATTGTGACTCGAACCGTGACTTTTTTCGCTGTGTACAGTCTTAAGGCCTCAGTATGCTCCCCCGTTGCCGCCACGGCGTTCCTACGCCAGCAACCCTACGCCGCTACTGAACATATCTTGCTTCTGCGTCAAGGGAACACCCTCCTCTGCAATTTCACCACCAAGCCGCTAGCAGTCACAACAACAATGCGGCTTCCGTAGCTCCGGCTTTACCTAGACATAGATCTATAGACAGATTTCTAGACGTCCGTATCTAGACACGCGTGCACTTACCGAACATATATCTGCATACATGACATATCTGGCGACACCGGGCTGTCGTGGAGGAGAGGCTGAGCGGACCATGATGAAATATTGGTGAAACTAACGAGCTTTTGGACGATTAAAGCCATTTTGGGGGCGGCTATACACATAGCCCCGTCTGCTAACAGTGCTAACACTGCTAACAGTATAGGGATGTGCGCCGCTCAATTTTGGATCTAAATTTCTCCTGAAGCACTGTTCGGATCAGAAAAGCATTCCGTGTGAGTTCTACTTTATTCTATAAACAACGCGAAAGTGGACCAATCACAGCCCTCGACGTTCACGTCACCACGCGTTTCGGGAGGCGCACGTCAAGCGCCGGCGTAGCCCGTCGTAGGGTTACGACGTAGACGTCGTAGGAACGCCTTGGCGGCGACGGGGGAGCATACTGAGGCCTTCATTATGCTCTTTACCTGGTGAAGTGTGAACACATATTTAACACATAGGGTGGGATTTTGAAGTTGAAGTCAGAAATCTGTTCCATGTCATTCTTTATTTTTCCTTATAGATGAAACAGATGTGTGTTTTCTCAAGTTAAATGTTTCCACTACTGAATATTTAATCAGTTCTGGTGTGAATAAATGACATCAGATTTAAAAATGATTCATAATGTTTGGATTGGGCTCTTCGTGATATGAGGCTGCGGATCCAAACAGATTGCACACGTTTCCCGATAAACTCATCACTCATGCAGAGTCGCCGCCTCGCAAAGTTCAAATATAGACATACACACGACATATGGCTGCTGCTTGGTAACCCAATCACACTCTCTCGGTCCACTTGTGTTTTTGTGTCTTCCGGCAGAGGCCATGAATCACGCTGCCTCCTGGCAGAGTGCATCTTTTTGTCCGGCATCACCTTTCTGCTTTTTGCAGATAGTCATTTCCTGCACTTTATAGAAAACAACAGCTCTTAAACACACTGCACCCCCCTGATAGAAGGTTCACTCGGCTCGGTCTGTGATTTTCATGTTTAATATTTCAACAAACAGGTTTTAAATTTATCTCGCTCACATCCCCGGGATGTGTGATGGAGTCGTGTCTGAGTCGGAATAAGTGCGGGAGATTATCCGCTGATAGATGACAAAAGGTCAGAGTGCCTGGAGCCAGTTATCAGATACACCCCGGGCACATTAATAACATCATGGTTAAAACAACACGTGAATTACCAAGGACGGGCTGATTGGTGAAGGTGAATATATGCAAATTCAGTTACTTGGAATTTGTCAACAACACAAACTGAAGTACAGCAAAGGAGGGAGAAAAAGGAGCCGGGGGCTATATAACACGCATAATGATGAACAAATGGACAGATCATAAATAACACATTTTGCACCGCTGCATGGAAATGTGACAGAGTCAGTCTTCAGAGAGATTCGGGATGACAAAATATCATGTAACTGCAGTTTAATAAGTGTGAAACTTCACAAAGGCTCATAAATGCTAATTTTGGGACTATTCATTACAGAGACGGAGCCCAGCCTGTAACTAAAACTGTTAGTTTATGATTAATACATTGGCCATAAATAAAGGAAAATGCAGGTTAATGTCAGCAGCTGCTCTGTGAGATATTGATATTCAAAATGAGTGATGACAGGAGGGAATTAAAGGTTCTCCCAGTCAGCCGCCTTCCGCCACCGGAAACGAGACCGCATGCTGTCAATTCCAGGTGAGGCGTGAAGCAGGATTCAAATGACATAATATTCCATTATTACCTTCCCCCCAAAAAAGTTGTTTGGCTGAATTTCAGTTCATTTTCTCAAAAAAGGAAGAAGAAAGAGAAGCTTGAGAGGTAGAAATTAAACTATAATCAACCAGCTTTAGAGGTCTGGAATAACAAATAGATCAAAAGTCTGGCATTAGTGGCAAGTACAACATTATCGGCCATGATTAGATCATCGGCTGTTAGGAGTCTTCACTGTTTCCTTCATTAGGATGATTATATAATGTGATTATTGAATATTGGAGAAGGGGGAGGATTAAATCAGCTTTACTTCTTCCTGCCCCTTTCAGACATGGCGAATACTTGTGTATTTCTCTGTCTATGGAGAGTAAGTCCAGATAGCCATTCGTATATTGATTATAGACTTGTTTATTTTATTTATCTGTATATTCAAAAAAATGAGACTTATTTGGGAGGGGTTTAGGGTGCAATATCATGCAATGACATGTTTAAAAACCAAGCGCGTTCATCATTGTGGGAGTGATTCTTGCTTGCTGCAGGTGAGAATGGTGTGTGTGTCTGAGTGTGTGTGTGTGTGTGTGTGTGTGTGTGTGTGTTTGTGTGTAGGTGAGCGTCTCCTCTCCAGATGTACAGTAGGTGGTACCTCATGACAAACCAGACTCACAGGAGACTCCACGCTGTCACGAATCCCTCCTACTCCTGAGTGATCAAACCGGCTCCCTGTGTGATGTGATCAAATGCCTCTCTGAACCGAACCCCGCGTGCATGTTCCACTTTGTTCGGATATATGTCACGTCGCCGATGCTCTCAATGCCATTTTACAAGAACTTCGCCGCTCACGCCCGAGTTCTCGCCTCCCGCCTTGCTTCTTCATGAAACGCCTGGTCAGCCTGTTTATGTGAAAAGCTGATTGTGAGAACAGGCAGGGATGATCTTCACGGTGTCAAAAGGCAACACCTACTCAGTTTCAGTCAAGCTCAGTGTTTTTATTCATTGTTTTAAAACGGCAGCAGTGATACTGTGTGCACGAGTGTGTGTGTGTGTGTGTGTGTGTGTGTGTGTGTGTGTGCTGACTTTCAAAGAGTATCACAGCATGAGTTTTTTTTTTTTTTATTCATGTCTGACATGAAACAACATACTGTACTAAAGTGAGGGTGTGTGTGTGTGTGTGTGCCTGTGTGTGTGTGTGTGTGTGTGGGGGGCCCATTGTACATGCACACACGTGCAGGCACTCGTGCACACGCCACGCAAAGTGAACTCATGTTGCTTTTAAATGTCAAAGTGCCATGAACCGACGAGCGGCGGAGTAGCCAGGAGGTAGGAAGGAGGTTTTTATGTCTGCAGTAAAAGGAAGAAAAGTCTCCTCTGCACCACAAAAAGGAGCCATTAGAGCACAAGCAGTAAAATCGCAACAAACTCAATGACAATAAGTTATGACTTTAATAATCTGTCTCTGTTGCAGTCGTTAGTTTCGTTATTTGCCTCGTCGGTGTTTCTCTCACACGCCGCAACGTAAACACTCTCCCCGTCTCCTGACTGCTGAATTAAAAGCGGAAGGGGAACGCTGGGATGTTTGTCAGCATGAAAAAAAAAAAAAAAAAAAAAAAAAATCCACATCCGTAATTTTCGGCTTGAATTTTTCACAAGCCATATGGAGCCATGTTGTAAGACCGAGCGCGGAGTGCAAGCGTTACTGTGGAGCAGCCACTAAGGAGGGCAGACAGCCTGTCTCCGCACATCACATTAGAGAGCCTCTTTGACCGTGCACGCATGTAGATGTGTGCTCGTGTGTTTGTGTGTGTGTGTGTGTGTGTGTGTCTTTCTGTGGGACTCACAGTGCTTGCCTGACTGAATGCACTTGTGTAAGAGCGCTTCAGCACTTGCGCCAGAGCCCAACATCTCTTTGTCCTTGCATCTCTATTTCCCCGTCTTGGCAGGTCCGATGCCTTTCAGAGTAACTTAAGTTCTTAGTAGCCTCTAATCAGTGGCGATGTATGGAGATTGCAGCCTATAGACTGAGAATCAATGACTCGACAGTGTGTGGTGAAGTGATCAGCATAATCGCTGTTCCGCTTTACTTCAAAACCCAAGCCAAGCTGTTTCTCCAAGACTGTTGGCAAAGCCACTGAGACATTTCACCGAGGCCGCGTACTCCGTCTGAAAATAAGATCTCATTGTAGGAGATGTGCGGTCGACTAAGACTGTTACAGCTCTGCCGAGTAGGTTTAGGGCCTGTGATTTTCACACATTTCTGGAGTGATGTGTATAATAAAGCATGTGAATAAGCAAAGGAGACAGGCGGGATGGATGGTTCAGCAGATGGAGAGACACCAGCGGAGAGAGAGGAGCATCTTTTTCTATTCTGTCTTGAGAGATAAAAATCTGGAGAAGAAAAGAGCAGCAGAAGCTACGAAGGCACACACATGCACACACGCTTTACACATACATATGCTAAGACTTCTGTCACTTCCCATTCCCGTGGATTTTGCCGAGGTCGCCATTATCGCACCGTGAGCCCATGAGCACGGAGAGAAGCATAAGAAAACATCAGCACGATTCACACGGTGAATGTCTTTCGGATTGTTCGCATGGTGAGCGTGGACTTCAAATCTTGTAATAAGAGACGACACCTGATCAGCACACACACACACACACACACACACACACACACACACACACACACACACACACACACTGAGCTCACATTCTCTGCAGTAGATCTTCACAACATGGCTGAACTGATCATTTCTGGTAAGGTTACAAATCAATTTAAAAGAAAGAAGGGAGATGAGGATGTAAAAGAAGAGATTATATACGTTTGAAATGACTTCGACTTCAACAGTAAAACACCAATAAACTGATTTTCCTTTAATTATCATTGCAGTCATGAGTGATTCCTCTTTGTAAATGCTGTTTAGAGCCAAAATTAGCCGCCATGTCCCAGATGCAGGCACAGCATGCAACAAGGGTTTATTTTGGGTCAGAGAAAATAAGTTGGAAGGCAGAGCTCCAGAGATTTTTAGTTAGAGGTGTGGTCGTATTTTTTATTCATTTGATGTGAGTGGAGCTGGACTGCAGGCGGCTGTTATCAGACGACTGAAGAAACGGGAAGAAAATGACCAACACTTGTGTTCAAAGTGATTAAAGGCTGAAACTTCTCTGACTTATCCTTAAAACACTGATCTAAAAAGAAAGCTGTGTGCTGTATTTTCAAGTTGTTTTTTTCAGATTCAAATCTTATAAGTGTTTCACTGTTATGCATATGATGTATAAAAGTGAATTTCATACATGTGCATTACACATGCTGTTTTATACATATGTTTCATTTCTATGCCTATGTTCAGCTTGTCTTAAATATGCAATATGTGTCTGAACTTAGACACATAACAGGAAGTCCACTTCTTGAGTCAGTAACTTCTGAAAAATGAATTTGAAACAAATCATAGACGTATAGATTGAAATATAAATGTGCAATTCTGATGCGAGTGCCTGAGTGAGTACAAATCAGTGAAACAAATTTGCTTTTTGGTGCGTTTTGGAATTTTAAAGCTATATTTAAGCATTTAAGCAATAGTGTGTGTGTGTGTGTGTGTGTGTGCGTGTGTGTGTGTGTGTGTGTGTGTGTGTGTGTGTGTGTGTGTGTGTGTGTGTGTGTGTGTGTGTGAAATGAGTGAGAACGTCAACCTTGAAGTGACCTAAGGGATTGGATTCAGTAATTATCTGATTACTCGTCTTTTTTTTCCCCCCATCTCAGACAACCTGCAACTGGATAATGGTGTAACTGCCTGATTACAACTTACTCTACAATCAATCATCCATTAACAGGATGCGAGGCTCATGCGCGTATGCAGACCGCAGCGCAAACATACACATCATTACGGCCTCTGTTCCAGAGAAAATGCGATAAAGAACCTGTAGCCTCATTTGCAGGGATACTGTGGCACAGCAGCTGTACTTCTTTCCTCATGGCTTTGATATTTTTTATCTCCGACTGGCTGTTTGCGGCTCTTTTATTGTTTTGTGCACACCTCAGCACTCCGCTGAAAGCTCGCTGCAGCGCCGCGGTGGAAGTGCGTCTCCATCCGCTCTCCATGTCTTTTTATCACCCGTCCATTTATGAAAATGTTTGCCCTTGCCTTGTCAGAAATCTCTCTGTGAGGAGAGGAGAGAATGTCTGGCAGCCACACAACGGCAGAGTCAATCTTACACGCAAACACACTATAAACGCGCACACGGAGTCACGGGCGGCGGTGCTCACATTGCATCAAGGACATGCGTTTTCTGTACATACACAAAGGAACCTTGTTGTGTCCAAGAATAGATAATCATGTGAGGAAACTTTCAATTTCTGCACAGAAGGTCAGAGGACTGGTACACGTCTGTCCGGCGTTCTCCAGAAAAGGCTCGAACTCGTCCATCACTTTCCTTTTCAGTCTTCCTCTGATGCAACATCTGTGCCGGACAGATGCTGAGACACACAATACTCCGACTGCAGTATAAATATGTGACGTTAGACACGCAGTAACGAGACAACCGGTTCAGATGAAGGGCAGCTGGTGCACGCCACTTATCTCAACATGAAAGCCAAAGGCAGAGCTTAGCATTTCCCAGCCATCGCTGCATATCATATTTTGTTTAAACACAAACACAAAGTCCACTATCATCACTCCTTTGCTTTATCTGCAGGCAGTTTTGTCATTTACAATTACTTTTTTCAGTCAGATCAGTTTTGTTAGCATGTTAGTCACATCTCTGCTTTAGACGTTTGGCTCCGTCAGACTGGAGGAGGAGTCCTAAAATAGACTGTTTTGGGTGAATTACTGTGGCTGTAACACAGAGAAGCCTTCTTTGTGAGCACAGCCCTTTGGATGCACCAATTATTGATGAGACAAATGAAACAACAGAGACTTGCACTTTTCAGACATTCATTACAGCGCTGTGATAGACGTCCACCCGCAAGTTAAAATCTTTGCGTTTCTGCGGCACCAAACCATAAATACCCTGCCAGCATACACGTGTCTCTATGCATGTAACTGAGCAGCAAGGCTTCAGGTGTGTAAAAAGCTCTGGTTCACACACTGCGCCGCTCATTAAAACTACCCAGAGGCATGTGATTTCCAGCGTCACGTAGGCGATCACTGCGAGCCGGAGATACCTTCGCTCGAGAAATGAACTGAAAAGAAGCGAAGGGGCCTCTGGGCTCAATCATTCTCCTGACTCAGCCACTTGGCCCACATGGGAAGGATATCACACAACCAGGGATTTCTAATCCACAAAGCTCACTGCTCACTGTCTGTGCTGTAACCCTCAGGCATCTTTGTGAGTCGCCCCACCCTGGTGGGACTGCAAAGTCACAAAAGCCCCTGAACTCAGAAGACCTTTCTTGTTGGATTACTCGTGTCCCCTTTTTTCTTTTTATTACAGAACTTTCTGTGTGTTCATCCTGGCAACCTGCCTCCGTGGTCTCATATTTCACTGTGAATCCGACCTCTGCATTCCCCCGGGTGGCACGTGCTCTATTCGCTTTGACTTTACAACATGTGAGGCGAAATTGGCTGCAGAGGCGGTAGTCCGCAGCGTTCCCCCCCCCCCCCCCCCCCCCCCCCCCCCCCCCCCCCCCCACAATAGATCCAACACTGCGAACAGACAGCGAGCGGCTGACGGGAACGGCCACATGCGTCCACCTACCTGTGTGGCTGCGGTGTGCGTGCGTGAGGGAGGCCAGGCAGAGGGACAGAAGTAGACTCCACACACCTACTCCGCAAATGCATGGGCCCCGTTCCCGCATTCTGTCAAGTGAGGAAACACAACGCTGGCGTTAGACATCAGGGGGAAAGAAACACACAGATATGTGATCAATGGATGAGATTGATGTTCCTGCTTGAAGCAGAACTCGTTCTGCTCTGTTCACATTCATGTAATTCAACATTATAGACATTTTCTTTACGAAAGTATCGAGTGTTTCATAGAGGCTCAAGCAGCTGATTCAGGCGCTGTGCTCTCATGTCCAGCTCCTGCGGGGACTGACAGTGATAATGGTTCATGTTTGAAAGCAGCGTGTTGGTTTCTGCCTCGTCAGTGCCGCACACGAGGAGGGCGGCCATTAAAAGGATGGACACACATCTGTGGTTATTTTGTTTCAATCTGTTGAAGAATTCAATATGTTGAAGAATCCTCACACTGAGAGAAATCAAACTGTCACTTTATCACTCACAGACAGTGTTTTTTTTTTTCATTATGGCTTCTTAGATGAAATCGGTAATAAAACAGAACTGCTGCATTCAGTGGATTAAAAGTTCATGTCGACCTGTTAACTGAACTGAAAGTCAGACTAACACACCCAGGTAATTCGACTGAAAGTGTCAACCTGCGTGTTTAGAGACTGATGTTCGGGCCTGTTTAGGCGATGTTTTCAACTAAAAATGGGAAACCTCCGTTGGGCTGTGGTGTCTGTTTTAACTGCAGTGGTGATCAGAGCCACTGGAAACACAACTTTTTTAAAACGGCTCCCAAAGTGGAACTTTTTTCAAATGCATTCTCCGAGGAAATGAGGAAAAGTGCAAATTCTTGAAAACACTCGGGCTCCACCTCCGTGTAAATGGAGGAAATGCTGCTGCTGCTGCACATGTGTGAGTAGATGGACAATGCTGTGTTTACAATTGTTATAAATTTGGGTTCCTCAAGAAACAGGTTGGGAAACACCCTCCCAATAATTTTCAGCTTAAAATGTGGTAAATTCAAATTATAAGTCCAAATTCGTCCACTCAGGTCTGCAAATAACATGAATTTATTCAGAGTAGCAGTCTGAAAAAACTGTGTCTTCCGAGGGAATTTCATGTTGATGTCATTCGGTGGATAAAGCAAACAATGAGCGAGCATTTAAAAACAGAATGTGTGTCTCTGTCAACACACTGGCAAGTGTTTACATTGAAATGAAGGGACGCATCTGATTAAAGCACTTTATATTCAGGACACCAAGTGGGACGGAAACTTCCAGACAGACAAACTGTCTCTGTGTTTGTGCACTTGTGTGAATAAATAACTGCGAGCGAGCAGAGTAAACCCAGGAACTCAAATCGATGAGACGACTCGCAGGACAGGGAAGAGCAGCATTACAGCTGCAGTTTACCCTTTACTGGTGTCGTATACATGTAACATTACATGAAGAAACGGTTGTGCGGATTTAGATTTGATAGTGCGACATCTAAACCATGTTACCACCAGAAATTGTTTTATTCCTGGTTTGTTTCATTCGGAAAGCTGTTGCAAAATTCAGCTGAACATGGGGTTGTTTTGCACTCCAGAGCCTCTTTCCTATTTTAGTGCTGCAGGAAAAGCAAGTGAAAGTTTTAACAATGAATCTTGGAATTAACTGGAAGTGCCATAAAGCAGCTGCGCCTGAAATTCACTCGCTCCTAAAACAAAGTTCATCTTGGTGAAGTCGCTCTCTGAATGTTGTCTTTGATGGCGTTTGGCTTTCGCAGTTAAGAGCATCAACAGAGAGAAAAGAAGATGGGTGGAAGGAATTCAAGAGAAGTGCTTTTGAACAGACCTGTGGTGACGCAAGTAAAACAAACCAAACTTTCCAGGTTTATGTGAGAGTCTGGGCAGATTAACTCAGTGCAGATGAGATTATGCACACACCTGGTTGGATCTGATCGAGTGTGACCTGACGTGTCTGTCTGTGCATGTGTGCAAACCGTGTGTGTGTGTGTGTGTGTGTGTGTGTGTGTGTGTGTGCACGTGAATGCTTTTGCCATGAGGAAGTGTGTGTTAAGCCCTGGCTTGAGTTCTGAGCTTGGTGTGTGAGTCATCTGGTTATTCAGCCAGGCATTTCTCGAGCTGGGAGAAGCTGCACAGCCAGACAGGCTGAGCCAAGGCGTTCTCTGGTTAGAGGGTAACACACACACACACACACACACACACACATATATATATACTCCACTCCTTACTGTCACCTTCTCTCTCTTCTTCCTTCCCTTCCTCCTCCTCTTCTTCCCACCCTCACCTTTGCTCTGCGAGTAGTAAATAATTAGGAAACAAAGAAGAGATGCTGCCTGCTTCCTCTCCAGCTCATTTAGGCACACAGCAGTGTTTGTGATGATGCAGTGCCACTTCATTATGGCTGGTTGTTTGGTCTGTCTGCTGCAGAATGAGTGGGCGTGTGATATAGAAATGGATTCAGATAGGGGCGGTAAAAAGAGAGAGAGTGTGTGACTCTGTGTGTGTGTGTGTGTGTGTGTGTGTGTGTGTGTGTGTACTGTGACTGCTCAGGAACAAGGGGTTCTGATCAATAGCATCTAAACAGCTTGACTCTCCATCAGTATCACACTCGGCAGCCGATGTGGTGACTCACACACCATTTAATATGCACGCACGCACACACACGCAGCTGCAAAAAAAACACACCCATAACAGCCACTGTTCTGCACTAACAACCCCAAAAGTGTGCCCCTGCGTTGGGAAACCGAGTGAATTTTTTAAAACCAGCTGCATGTGAACTGCTTGAGCATTTGCATTTCCACTTGTTTACATGTTGTTTTCTGCGTCGCGCACTCGAGCGCACGTGTTTCCAGCAGATGCCACACTTCCCGAGCCCCCTCTGATCACACCTTCCGTTAGGTCTATCGCTACAAAAAGCGGCACCGGATCTCATAACCCTGGATGATGTAGCTTTCATTAACCGAACACAGAGGAGCTGGAGAGAAAGGAAGAGCAAGAGGAGAGAGAGAGAAAAAAAAAAAAAACGAGTTGGAGAAAGAGTGGTGGTCTCCGATGAGTTGTGCAGTCTGTTCCATCCCTTTAATTAGTCCCATTGGAATGCCCTCCCGGCTGCACGCGGCTGATCAGTTTCCCCTCCATATCTCCACTCCGCATTTGTGTGTGTGCATCCATGGGTTTGAGTGTGTTTGTATGCATCTTAGCTAAAGCTGGACGGACATCTCACGGGCATATGAGCTCCGCCTGAGCTCCCCATGGTTGAGGAGAAAAATATAGTGGAGATGCATTAATATTCGAGGAGTTTCTATTCTGTGAGATACACACGATTTGGAAAATTGAATGCCTTGCACTCCAGCAATCAGCGACTGGAGCCTTTAAAGCAAACTGCATACTCTTATGTGTCTGGAACACAATTTATGAACACATGAATAATATTTTTTATCCAACTTTAGGCAGACTTGAATTTTAAACCTGAACCTAAAAGAAGTCAGACTGTATTTATCATCAGCCGATTCAGGCTGGAAGAGGAATAAAGAGTTGTGGAACCTGAGGTGAGGCTGAGAGCATATGAACAGTTGAGTTTAGTGTTTTTCTAAAAGACAATGTGATGCATGCACGACAGAGTTTTTATTTTCTAATTATGTTGAATTGAATGCTCACACAAATAGAGAGTGTTCAGCAAATATATGAGGATTGGAGCAAATTCAGCGCCAGAGAATATTCATTTATACAGCCACAGTCAAAATGGATTAAAAAAAAAAACACACACAAGAACAACTGTCGAGATTAAAAGAAGATTGCGCATATATACTAATAAGGTTCCTTTAAAAAAAGTCATGGAGAACCAGAGGAGATCAGCAACTGATCCTTCATTATCAGAAGCATTGAACACAGACAGACTCATAAACAATGCAAACGTTTTTTAGACGTTGTAAATCACAAAGCTCGTTGTGAATTAGTAATGTGGAGACCTTTGTAGATTAGGCCCTCAATAAAATATGAAATTAAAATTATGGTGACTAAAGTTTAATAAAACATGACATATTCATTTGAAATACTGATAAGCAAATGTTATTGAGCTCATAACGTGAGCCACAGCTTTCACAAACTGTTGAAGTATACAGGTGAAGATCAATCAGACAAAAAACAAAGAAAAGAATGCATTTCAGCTTCATCCAATCCTGTGTGATGTATCAGTTTCCAAGAAGTCCCTCATTTTGCTCTCCACCTCTCGTTTTATTCTGCCTCCTTTTGTTGTCAGATTTCGTGACGTCCGGTTTAGAAAACACAAAATAACTGTCCAGTTGAATCATTCCCTGTCAATCTGCGTGGCTTCGTGTTTATTTCACTGATTACCAGAACTGAATCCTGTCAGTCTGCTCTGAGCCAAACTGCTGAGTCACATGATGTCCTGCTGTTAATACGACGTTCAGGACGAAAAAAAGAATCTGCACCCATTCATGGTGACATCTGTGATCCTGATCAGCTCTTAGATGTGTGTTTTATTTTTTTTTTTTTCTGTGTTTGAACATGAGATGTTTGAGTTCCCTCCTTTCCGCAGAGTTAACCAGCTCTCTATGACTCTGGAACAATACGAGATACGGATCTGATTCATCTCGTGGATTTAACAGAGAGATGACTGGTTCACTGCTGTGTGGAGCTGCGCGCCGGCTGAGGTCACCAGGAAACTCGCTGCACTATTCACAGTTACAATATCAAAAGAAAATGAAAGATATTGTCTGATGCCGTCAAGAGGAACGGAAAGGACACAGAGATGACAGAAAGAAAGCCTGAAAGGCAAGACGAGGAGGTGCAGAGCAAAAGAAAGAAACACGAGGATGAATAAGAGGAGAATAAACAAAGTGTAACAAGAGGAACAGGAGCAATAAAAGCTGCTTTGAAGTGGATGAATCTATTAGGTATTGTTCACATGAATGCTTCACAATTGATAGATTCTCAAGAAATTTTAAGACCTGAAAATGAAGAAAAGCGAGGATGGCGCAGAGAAAACCAACACTTTCAATAAATGAAGCTATCGTCTTTTTTTCTCTGTTTATATTCGTGGAGGGATGAAAACGTCCATTCATCGGCTTGACCAAGGACAGATTAGCGTCACTCCAGATTATATACAGTCAGTCCTCTACCGAGAGGGACTCGTCGTATTCCTCTGGAGTTGCTGTATTAAGCCCCGTTTACACGACAGCATTTTGAAAACAATCTCCATTTCCACACAATATCAGAAATGCCAGAAAGGTGCCCCCCCCCCCCCCCCCCCCCCTTTAACACTGAGATGGAGTGTTTATGAAGAGTTCCACGTTCACAGTCATTTTCATCAAGTTGCATTTTAATGCAAACCAAAAAGTTAACGAAAGTTTGGCGTTTTCACCTGAAAAGGTTTTCGCGAATACCTTCACAAAAAGGTAATAAGTCAAATTCAAGGTCAGTCAGATACATCATATCAAATATATAATACTGTGATGTTAAGGGCAGATGTTTCACCATGAGGTTGAGGGTGGAGGTGTTGATCAGTACGTTTCTGTAACTCCAGCACCTCCAGAAACACTGAAATGTGAAATATGATAATTCACAATTAATATTTAGGCTTCAGCCTCCTCTGTTCCTCCGTCTGTTTTACACAATTAAATGTACCCCAAATCTCTCTTTGCTTCATAATGAGGAGGACAGGATCGTCACCGCTGGGTAATATTGAATCAAATCCTTTATTTAACATTTATTACAAAATCGCTTTCCCCGCTGGTATGAAGAGTTTTTATGTGAAATATTCACGGGCGGATATTTTGCAGATTCGACTTTATTCCTCACATTCCCACTGTGCAAAGGTCCTTAGCTTCATTAAACTGCCGATCGCAAGGTATATACCTCTGTTTTTAAGTAGAGTTTAATCATCCATATCCATTCGTCTTGTGCAAGGTCGCAGAGGGGGGGCGAGGCTCACGCTGAGTGAGACAAACATACATAACTAGCAGTGCCGAGCGAAAAAGACTGTGAAGGTCAAATCCTCTGCTAACTTGAATCGCAAGGAAGAAAAATAAGGCGTGAAAAAGCTGCAGGTGTGCGTCTGTCGCCTGTGCTTTATTCCGCAGACGTGCAGCGGCCGGGTTTGCGCCGAGGACGACGTGGAAGCGGGAGGATGATGATTTATCAGAGGAAATTCGTCTGTTCTTGTGAGTTAATGGAAGGGCTTGTTTTCGTAGCCACAGTCAGGACTGAGAGGACTCTCCAAACCTAATTGCGACCTCCGGAGATTTCAGCCTGATTAGGCCTCCCCGATCCCGCCAGGAGGGTATCTGTGAGTGTGTGTGTGTGTGTGTGCGCAGGCGCGGATGTGTATTACGTGTGTGTGTTTCATTAATCAAATCCACAGTTTGGCCTTTGTGGATAAATTTACTCCATGTGACCTGCAGAGAAAGCCAGCGGCTCTGAATTAAGCCTCCGATTTAACTCGCGCTGTGGAAACTTCACATTAACAATGTGTGTGCGTGAAACCAGGCAGGAGAGATGGAGACAAGATGGAGAGGAAAAAAAAAAAAAAAAAACATTATTTCCTTCCTACATCCCCTCAGCCTTCTCGGTTTCTCAGCATTAGCGGTGTTGTGTGCACATCACGCTGCTGACATCCCCATCTCTCAGATCAGCGTTCGCCTGCCGCCGCCGCCGCTGCGTGTGTGTGTGTGTGTCCCCCAACACGTCCCCGAAGCCGGGTTCCACCCAGGGGTGTCACACGCCATCTATCTATCTCTGCCGCTCGCCGCGCTAACCTGGAGAGCCCGCTCCACCGCGAGGTACGATCCTGATGTCGCTACCGATCCGTCGCCCATGCTCGACACAGCCGCCCCCTTTCAAGCATCCCCAGGTCACACACACACACACACACACTGCAGGCAGCTGGGTGTTGTTTCTACGTGAACACGTAGAAACAACACCCAGCTGCAGTGTGTGTGTGTGTGTGTGTGTGTGTGTGTGTGTTTCTATCAGCCACTCGTCCAACGGCATCAGACAGTCAGAGAAACGGGGGAAGTGGCTCCCCTCACCTACAGGCGTGAGCTCCTCCATCACTGTAAGCTGGCTTAAGACGGCAAAAATAACATCAAAGTCACTCCCTCTGTCGAACACGCAGCGCACCACTCTCATATTCATCCGTCGCATTTTGACTACACTTCAATTTCCTGCAAGGTTCTTGGGCAATAACAGTTAAAAAGAAGAAGAAGGAGAAGCAAAAGAAGAAAAAAAAAAAACACTTTGAACTAAATAAACAAATGCAAAGCAGGGATCTCTTGAAGCTTTGGAATTTGAGGAAATATATTAAAAGCAGAAATGCAAATGGAGTCCACTGTGCGTTCCCTCAACAGGAGGAGAAAGGCGGCGTGGGGAAACACTGACGGAGGAGCTAATCCAGTGGGAGGAAATGGCTTCTCTAATTCAATTTCATACCTTTTTTTATTTATTTATTTTTTAATCATCTCTTTGCTGGGATCACGATTCCAGATTAGCAAAGCGGACATCAAGTCCAACACTTTACGCCGTTTTCTGCATCGTATGAACAACATTTAACTTTTTCACAAAAAAAAACTTTCCCTCCAAAGTGCAGCAGCTTGGCAAGAGTCTGATCAAAGAGTGAAAACAATCGGGAGGAACAGCGAGCCTCAGATGCTTCGGGATAAGTATACCTGCAGGGCTGCAACAATACTGCAGGCTGAGAACGGATGCAGCTATTTACTTGTTTTTGGACTCACTGACAGCAGAAGAATGCAGCTCCTGCTTTTCCACATCACTTTAATGGGAGTGTGATTTCATCCGTCTGTCTGCCAGACAGACAGGTAAGAGCAACCGGCAGTAAAAGCACTCGCTCTCTCTCTACCTTCCCCGCTTCTCTTCCTCCCTCTGTCTCTCCTCCAGCTCTCCTCTCTCTTCCTCCCAACTTAATTTTTCATCACACTGTGGTTTTCAGAAGGCTGGAGCCTTTTCTTATCTGCACCGCCTTCAGCTGGTAGATTTGGTCTTGGACTAAATATTCCTCTTATATTTCTCACTTTCTCCCATTTCCACTCATTAGATTGGCCACCGCCGCGCTTTGTTTCATTTTAAACAGAAGCAGGTAATCGGCCAGTCAGTCAACGCAAAAAAAACGGGCGAAAAAAGGATTAATTTTTCAGGTTTTTGCTGATAGTTTCTTCATTTGACTTCACAATGAATATCCTGATTCCCCTCCATGCAGCAGTCCCAAAGCCTGGTACTTAGGACGGCCTGTCCTGCATGTTTTCAGTCCGGTTTTGTTTCAAACAAAAACTCAGTATTTTGGAGTTGTTTCCGCAGAGATGGAGCATTTTCAAATCCTAATGTTTCCAGTGGCTCTGAGTATCATCGCATCTCAAAATGCAGCATATTTTTCCGTTTTAAATTGAAGACATTGTTTCGGATCATTATACCATCACCAAACTCCAAATAAGGAGTCCCTTATTATGATCAGAACTAAAACGTCCAGTACAGGGGTCTTCAGGACGACAGACGGAGACCCTGAAACGGACTTTACATAAAAATCATTGTTAAAAGTTTGCAGCAGAAGGCTCATGTTATCATCGTTGTCGTGATTGTGAAAGTTGTCATAGCGGAGGTAAGAATAGCTTCCCAGGCTCGTCTCTCAGCGAGCATCATCACTCTGTCATAAAGATGTTAAAGCATTCGCTTAGAAACCATCAACACAAAACCTTCTTTTAACCACTGAGTCACATCATGACCTGAGGAGGAAAATTCTCTCTGCGGATTCCAATTTGAAGCATAAGGCTGTGGGTAGCACACACACACACACGTACACACACACATCTGTTTGTGCTGTGTTGCTTTTCTAGCCCACTCATAGATACAACCAAAAGAAGTCTTGATCTTCTCCTACATTAATTATAACTGAAGTCGAAAACCTGTAATGAAACATAAAGTGTAGCCATATTTGGTGTGCTGCCAGTTTTTACACATCACAAAAAGGTCATATAATACTGTTGTATTGACATGACGCCTTTTTCAGTTTTGAGTATTTACAAGAGTCCATGATGTGCTTTTATCAGCATGGGAGTTGTATTCACACACTTCTGCGGCAGGTTAATCCCTAACAAGGACAAATCACGTGTTTTTATTTACATTGTCACACTTCCTCCTTGACTTTTCTGGGTTTCACCTCTCACCGCTGCTTTCACCCAAAGTTCAGAGCAACAGCAGGACATCTCGCTGATGGCTTCGGTCCTCTCTGGTCTCATTCTGTAACTCTCCCAAACTCCCTCAGTTCAGGCCTATTTCCCTGCCCTAAATGCATAATTTTGTAAATGAAGCATCTGCTTGGGTGGTCCCTGAAGGCCCGTGTGCATCGGGCCGAGGATGACACACACATGAATTCACACCATCACTCAAAAATACTTTGAGACCGAGGCCCCCTCCCCTGAAAGACATGGCAGCGACGTGTCGGCGGAGATCGAACATCATGCTGAATGTTAATCCGGTAAATAAGCAGTTTGGTTGCGCATTGGCAGAAACATTAAGTGATAAAAAGCGATAACAGATGCTGCTCACAGTTTAGACGATGAATCATGGTGTGGAAGAGGTGGGCCGCTGTGTCAACTGGAACAGATCTGTGTTTAGGATTCCCTAAATTAGGACGGGCGGCTGTCAGGGACGCGTCTGCTCAGTTCAAGTCTGGTTCCGGGCGAGTAAGATGGAATAAGCTGCAAATGCTGCTAACAAAACAAAGAAACAGTTGTCAATATTTATCAGTACAAAGAAACCCAGCAGGAAGTCCCTGTTTCTATAGTAACGAGACTCTTGGAGCTCGGGGATGAAAACTGGAACTTTTATTCAATAAGATCTGAAAATTAAGGTGAAAATATGTCAACAGAAAACTTGTTGCGAGGCAGTGGGAAGAGCGGCCATTACAGATCGGCTGATCATTATACGCTTCCCTCAATAATGCACTGCTGCAGCACATATAAAATATTAAAAAGAAACAAAAATAACCTAATAAATTGGCTATATCATCAGTAATTCAGGATGATTAATGTCTGTTTGTGACTTGTAAATTGTCTTATTGATCCCACTTTTTTTTATTTTATTGGTGTCTAACGGTGAGCCTGCGCAGAGTCGTCTACTGTATACAAGTCAATGCTGGTGATTAGAATTTATCTTCGCATAGTTGGAGCGAATGAGGCGAACATTCTGAGACTCCTGCTCTCCTTTGTCTGGCGTCCCTGGGCGACTTCTCATACCTCCTCTGTTTGTAATCACAGGCTGGCGCACATAACTTATGCATGCTGTTTTCTTACAGGTTGCCATGATTTGGTGTGTTGCCAGTGTGCACGCCTGTCCTGTATGAATGTGTATCTGTTGTGTGTGTGTGTGTGTGTGTGTGTGTGTATAATACAACCTGCAGCACAGCAGTAATGGTGTATAACTCATCCTAATAATGCAACAGTGAGGCAGCAGGTAAGGTCAGCACAGGAAAGGCGGTGGCAGAAGGGAAACTGTTTGGACACACACACACACACACACACACACACACACACATACACAAACTTATGAATGAATGAATCAAACCCTGACATAGGCATCTACCCCACCGATCGGAATAATTCTGCTCCTTCTTCCATATTTTCTTGAAGCCCATTATATTTTTTGGCCTGTCGGTTTTCTGTGTCCCTGCTCATCTGCCCCCACCCCCCCCAGTCTTCGTCCCTCCTCTTCCTCCCTCGCTCTGTCTTATGCTGATATTGGTGGAGGTCAGTCGACACCCTCAGGAAGAGGGCTGATGAATGGATCCATGATCGCTGGCTGTAATTACAGTGTCAAATGAACAGTTAGCTGCCCAATGTGTGCAGGGGTGTGTGTGTGTGTGCGTGCGTGTGCGTGTGTGTGTGTGTGTGTGTGTGTTTCCTCTCTAATGTGCTAGTCAGCTCCCCACAGATGCAGTTGCCTTATCAGCATCCACAACAACAGATGGACTCCAGTTACACACACATGTGCTCGCATGCATGTCTCACGTGTCATTCATCACAATCTCAACTGCAACAAAAATTTAATGCATGTATAATACTTCATGTTTTGACTTAATCAGCATTTATGTGCAAGAATATGATTTTTATTTTGTTTATTTTTACATGTGATTTCTGCATCAACTCTTATGAGAAACAAGGCGTTTATGTACCTAAAAATTTAACCACAATCCTTCTTTTTTTGTAGCAAAATTCCACTCAGCAGGCGTCTCTTCATGTTGCCAGATGTGAACTTGGCACGTGCACACACACACACACTCACACACACACACACACCAAAACTCCCACCGCAGGTTCTTTTGCCAGCAGATCAGGGTGAGCTATTGACTTCTGCACACATCCCTCCATCAAACATGATAATGGAGCCGGGGAGTCGGTGGGGCCGGCGGACCGGCAGCTGGGCTGGCAGGAATCACGGTCAGACCGGCGCACAAACACAGAGCGGGGCTTTTCTGCCCGCTGAAATCATGTCTCTTTTTTTTTTGTGGAGCCTTGCTGATGGAAACAGTCTAACAAGTAATTCAATCAACACCGAGTGTTCATTTACATATCTTACACACAACAGTGCTCTCTTAACTGACCAACAGCTCGCTCTTTCCTGGATTTTCTCTAATGCCGGAGGCTTCTGAACCAAGAGTCTAGCGGCTTCTTCCCCGTCTTCTGTTTCCTCGACGTTTCTTGTGCACAGGCTTTTAAAGAGGGAGGCGGCCCACCGTGGGGGTTCAGACGCTTACAGTTGAGAAGACGGATCACAGCTACCGTAGAAATGTGGAATGTCAAAGATTTTTTTTTTCCCTCATTCTGCCTGATTCAGATGAAGATATCAAAACAGGCTTTTTTTTATGCCTTTTAAACTCCCAATGGTATGCTTAGTGCATTTCCAGACTTGATTTGATTGTCTGCAGGTATCATTATAGGGGATAATAATAAGCTGTAACACCTTATTATGAGACTATCTCAATACGGTTTTGTTAATATCGTGCAAACCACCATGAAACTAAGCTGAATGAGGTTATATGGAAGATTGATGGATGGCTGGTCTTGTTGGCACTCAGAGGTTGAGAGGAACCCAGAAAATAAACTAAAGAGGGGAGGGCGGGTCCTGTTTTCATACTTTGAAAAAAAAACAAACTTATATACACACTTAAAATGGGTGTGAAATATAAGGCCCGTGTGCCAAAAATGGACCGCGAGAGGCTCCAATGCAGGACACCAAACACCAAACCACCAGGGAAACTGCAGTTTCATTACGGCACTTTTTTGCTGCATGAGGTCCCTGAAGTTAAATGCGTTTGACAGTCTTTTCAGAACACCTGCAATCCGTCTGGAACATACAAGGACGGAACGGTTTTCTGAATACAGACATTATTTAAGACAACAGTAGCCGCGCCAGTGAATGGACATCGACGTTGATCTCAATGGAATCTGCAAACAAAGGAGACGACGGAGAATGACGAACATTTGTATGATGTCTAGACTGCACACAAAACTCTGCTGAGCATTGGCAAGGCCCAACTCCCAATGCCAGCCCATCTTCTTACATAAACCTCGCAGCTCTGTCCTGCATGATTCTTTGGTTTTTTTTCTCCTGTCTGTACTTTCTGACCTCATTTATACTTTTTTGGGAGTTTTGTTTCCTTGTTCTTCTGATCTATATCAATGAGGCGCCGCACATAAAAATTTATTTGCCATATTTGTAGAATCTGGGTTTTTGAAACTAAAGAAATGCATGTCTAAAAGAGGAGTCACCTGAATCGGAGCCACAGGTCTTTTGCAGATTTGTTGACGGGTTCTCAGTACAAACAGTCACCTCTGCATTGCTGCATTATAAGAAAAAAAAAAGTGCCAATGTCTGATCAGAAGGAACAATACACAGAGTAGTTGGCGTTAAATTGATTCTTCATTTGAGTTTTCAACACCCTGTTAACCAAGGCAGATGAGCCCGCACAATCACTCTGAGCTGGGTAAATAATTCACAACGCTTGGCCTAATGCACTTGTGTACTTTTAACACACACACATACGCACACACAAACACACAGTTTCCATGGCTGCGATATATATGTGCCAGAAAACTTAGTCAAGGCGAAGCCGCTAATCAAATTCAGAGCTACATGTAGAGGAAGAGAAGCACAGATCCTCTTTCCTGTCACATGTGTGCATGTGCACCGAGCGCATGTCTCACTGAGTTTGTGTCTGTGAGCGTGGCGCAGTCAGGGTGTGTGTGTGTGTGTGTTTGTGCACGTCTAGTTGATATTCCAGTGTGGCTTGTTGTGAGTGTGGTTTCCCACAATTCTTATCAGTGCTGTGATCACAGAAAACTGCTCTCCTCAAATGAAACACATCTTTTCTCCCCAACTCTGTCAGGGAAGCATACACACACACACACATACACACACACACAGTAACCCCTTGCGTTTCTCTGTCAGTAATTCTCTTTCTTGAGTCTAATTCAATCTCCAAGCCATAGCACAACAGCAAAAGACGCACAGCCGAGAACATGAATGCAATTTGGAGCAATCGAAGGTGAGTGTGTCTGTCTTATGAATATATAAGAGTTTTTCCCACTGGAAGTCCTGCCCAGAACCGGCAGAGGGAAATTTGCCTGGGGATGGCTAAAACAATTGCTGGCTTAGAAAAATTGAAAACAAAGAAGAAGAAGGGGAGAAAAAAAAATGCAGCAGCAAATACAAAGCGCCAGGGAGAGAGAGACATGTAATATTCAGTGAGGGAAGAGGTCGACATTTTGAGGATTGGTGGTGGGCTAAGAGGAGGTGGGGGGGGGAAAAAAAAAAAAAAAAAAAAAAGCAAATGGCTGCCAGGCCGCTCCAGAGTTTGCCGCTTTCAGCTCGCAGTTTCATCCAGTTGGAAACAGGCGTGCGCTCGCTTTTATCAAGAAAGGATCTAATTGACAAGCCAGTGGCGTGGTGAAAGTCCAACACATAAGCTGTGTACTCCTCACATTAAAGCGGCGCGGTTCTTCTTTAGCGGCGTGGCAGATCTGCATGCTGATCTGCTGATGGATGCATCAACGCGGGGCGGTTCAAGCAGAGGTAAGGAAGTGACAGGGAAAATACTCGGATACAAGGAGTTCTGTTCAAAACCTGGCTCGGCTTCATTCTGGGAAATGTGTCCTAGTTAGTACCCGACTGCTCAGTGCACACACACATACACACCCTGCAACGCTGCTAATGAACAGGCTGCGTTCCCACATGGGAGTTTCTCTATATGTTTTTTTTTTTTTTTTTCCCCCAATACTTTACCTCGCTCTCTTCTGCTTTTCCTCTTCCATTCCCAAGACAGATCCTCCTCTCCAGGGTCTATATGTTTGACGTGTGTCACTCTTACATGCAAAGACTGACAACGACACACACACACGCACACACACACACACACACACACACACACACACTCAAAATCCTTTGGAAACCAGCATTTCAGCTCCCTCCCATTTTCAAGTGAAAACGCAAAAACTTTCGATGGGTGTCAAAGCGTTCATGGGAAAATTTGCTGACATTACTCTCTGTTGATCAAATTGTACAAAACTGACCAAAAAAAATGTTGTTTTCTCTTCACGTGGGCTTTTGGCACCAGCAGTCTGTCACGTTGCCATAGTGTGAGCGTGCAAACAGACTCAGAAGACACAAAAACACACGCATTTGCCGACAGAACGGAGTGATCGGTCAGTGAAAACATCAGCAGGAGTCAGTGCAACGCGTGTTGTGAATGGCTGTGCCGTCACCTTTGCATCTGTAAATTAGGCGAACAAATAAATCTATGATTCTCCAACATCACAGGCAATTTGAAATGCGTCAGTCCTGATCCGTAATGTATTCATGTTATTCATCTTCACGCCTGCCATACACAACCCCTCTTATTCAAATACTTGCTTTCACATCCTTTTAATCAAATTTGCATGGATTAATTTTCAGAATGTTTAAGGCATTGAGACCCTCTCGCCTATAGATAGCTCGGCAATCCTTTTGAAGACTGCAAGATTCAGTTGCATCATAGTTTCGCATTGTATGGTGTGATATGTGTGGTAATTGAAGCAACTAGTTATTTCTCATCTTTTGTTGTAGGTCACAGTAATGTTTCATCAAAGCCTCATAGCTACAAGCCTTAGTGTCAAACAGCCCCACATTTCTAAAGCAGACTTCAAACAGTTCATTTTTAGTCAATCACATAAGCTGTTTCACTCGGAGGCGGAAGATGACGGTTTGTTCCAGCCAGGTCGTGCACCACTAAAAATTATCTGGAGCGCGCAGATGGGTTTAACTGAAATAGAGGAAATACAGAAAGAGAAATGGGAAGAGAGAAAGGAATCACTATCGCTGATAAGTTGACAGAAAATACAAGGTGAAAACATGGCCGGATAAAACCCTCCGCTTATTGGAGACGATCCCCGAAGAGGCAGATATGTCAGAAACTTTCTGTTCAAGAACTCACTTAAAAAAATACATGTTGCTAACTTCTAATAGATGATCTGTAAATGACTGGGTTTTAGGCCCTGTTCATACCACAATGTTGACTGTACTACATTTTGTTGGAGTTCATAGCATGATGTATGAATGCAGCGCCATGAAACTTTGCTTTGGCGTCATTTCCTCGCTTATTTGGATGCAGACACTGAACGACAAAAAGCTATTTTATCCAGAGAGCATGTACACCATTCTGAAAGAAGGTTAAAGTTTATTGGTTTCAGCACAGTGGTGTAGTGGTTAGCGCTCTGGCTGAGAAGGTTCAGGTCTATGCTTGCAGGATTTGTGTGAGGAGAGGTGATGAATGTGTAGATTTCAGCCTTTGTTAATAGTCTGGTGTGATTGTCTCCAGTGTACCGGGACAGGAAGTTGGACAAAATGGAATAGAGGATGGGTGGATTTAGATAAAATTTAAGAGTTTCCCCGTCAAAATCAAGAAAAATTCCCCAAAAATCAAACATTGTGAGATCACAGTAACTTTGACCACTGGTTTCTTTTGAAATCATCTTGAGATGTGTACCTAATGAAATAAAAATAATGTGAAATAATTTGAAATATTGTGAGAATGATAGCGACATCCACGCAGATCGGCCTTTCACTCGTGACTGTTGCCAGCATGAAGCCACAAACACTCATGGTGAATTATTTAGGGAAAAAGCAAAGGAGAGGGAGGGCCCTGGCTGTTTGTTCCACACTTTCACATCTCATTCACATTGATTTGTGGCCGATGATTGGTCACCTGAATGTGTTCCTGACCAAGGTCACATGGCTGAAACCACATCTCATCGGCGCACGCTCCCTTAGCAGCAAATATGGCCCAAAGCAGAGCGGCGGAGGGAAACACAAAGATCTTTTCATTTGCATTTTCACATTTTAGCAGCATCATTTCAAATGATCACAAGCAGTTTTATTTTTTTGTTCTCCCAGTTTGATTGGTTCAACTCGATCAACACCATATGTGTTGCGTTCGGGGGAAGTTGCTGAAGCAGTTGCATTAAACAACAAGCACCTAAAGCAATTCCCTGTTGCGCCAGTAAATGATAGTGTTGCATTTGCCCCCTCACTGGTTTTTACTACCGAGCAGCTGTAGTTAGCTGTAGGGTGCTATCTCAGAGACAGGGCTACATCAAAAGCAATGGCGGACAAACAATTAAGTGATCACTGAGAAGAAGAATTGCCAGAACAGTCTGTTATTGAGCCATCAAAACAATGATTACAATAACACAGCATCGTGGATGCAGTTTGTACACAGCTCTAGGAAAAGTTTTGCAGGCTTGCGTATGTGGGAGGGTTCACGACTGAAGCTGAATCCAGCCTTTCAGCAGTATATCACACGTTCACAAGCACACAGATTAACCGTGCATGCACACACACTCATTCAAAACTTCAAATAACCTGATTTTCCCTGATTGCAGACTTACAGAGCGCTGCTGCATGTGTGTGACAGTAGTTCAGACGTACACTGCAGCAGACACACACACACACACACACACACACACACACACACACACACACACACACACACACACACAGGGCCAATGTCCCATCACCCCCGGTAGCATATTGCCAAAATAAACAGCATCAGCCCTGTCAACACAGAAATCTCATACTGTGCAAGCGAGAGGCACACACACACACAAACACACACACACACACACACACACACCTGGTTGTCACACCTACACGAGCATAAATCCACACAGTCTCTATAAACACATCTGGCAATCAGAGATGTGTTGAGCCTCACAGCAGGGAGAAGAGGATCAGTGGGGTATTGATATTGCGCCTCTCTTTCTTCCTCTCTCACACATGCTCACTGCTCCTCTGACAGAGACGCAGACTGCTCCTGACAGACCGGAGGACGAGTGATTTCCTGGCAGCCATTGTCTTCTGGCCTCTTAATCCGAGCCGTAGGAGGTGGGCGGGCTGACATGTGAGACCGCTGTACCAGATCCTCTCATATCTGACCTTTAACACAGCTCCAGACCGGAGCAGGTAAAGGTCTGGAGCTCCCCGGTGACACACTCAGACTTGATACAGAGCGCAAGACCGAGACCGAAACAGAGAAAGAGACCTTTTTTTTTTTTATCAAAAAGAAAAAAGAAAAAAAAAACCTATTAGCGACAAAGAAAAATAGGTTCCCTCCTCTTGCTTTTCAAGATCACTCCTTCAGATTACTTCTTTTTTCAAAGAGGCTTTGTGCCCATGAGACCACCAAATCAGCAGAAGCTGAAAACGCGACGGCGCTCTTCCAGCACCAGCATATTCAGAACACTCTTCTCCGTATCGCACTTTTGAATTTACATTCAGAAACACACAATGGAGTTCTCTTTGGGGCTCAATAGGTTGCTCTGCTTTCACAACACATTACGTGACAGCATCAGTGTGAAACCACAGCATCACTGCCGTTCACCTTCAGTGGACCAGCACTGCCGTGTGTGTGATAAATTATGGCTTCAACAGTGACAGCAAAGTTTAAGATTTATTAGGTGAAACAACACTGAAGTAGGAATAAATGAGCTCTTTTCTTACTGGGTATGCACACGAATAACTGCTTTGTTTTATCAACTAATATCCCATATACCGATGTTCTTTAGCCAATATATCAAAGAACACAGTAGAGACACATTACATTATGATATCGATCACTGTTCAAAGTTTCCACACGTCCTTTTACTTCTTTTTGCATAAAACCATAACGTATAGGATAATATTTAGCATGTCCTTGAATTCACTTTGAACAGCTTAATAACTGCGCCGAGGAACCAGATGTTGAGGAGAAGAATGTGACCAAAGGGACATATTCAAGCTAATATTACAGGGAGATGTAAAAACCGAAGAAGAGAGCAATAATTGGAAGCGGCAACAGAAGCAAGATTAAAAAAAAAAAAAAAAAAAAAAGCAATAACTGATCAATTAAAAACTTCAACAGGAGTCATATTGACAGAAGTACTCTGTGATGAAACATTTATCAGCCTATATTTTATAACATATACTTGCATTGTGCATTCAAAGGTAATAATCTCAACATGTACATTATGTCCTACTTTAAACAACCAGTTAACCCTTTTTTTATGTTTAAGCACAAATAAACCAGTGGAATAATACAACTCTGCACACAGTCATGGTGTTAATGGACCACTTCAAGAAATCCTTTCAAATGTAGCACATTAATACACTCGTCCTCAATGGTCAATTGATTTATTTTTATTCTTTTATTTATTCATTTGGAAGCTTCATACCTCAAAGATGTTGTGTTCCTTGACTTCATTGGATTTGTTGTGGATCTCAGGAAAATCTGCGCTACATATAAAACAGGACATCATTGTCAACTGAGAATGAACTTTTTTGCAGAGCCATTCGGCCACAAGGCGGCTCTTTGTAGTTTGCATTGTGACAGTTGCTCTAAGATTGGGATGGCAAAAAAAAGCAAATCTTGTAGTGGAAAAAGTAGTTTTTTTTATTTCTTTAACACATGAGCTAGTGAGGCTGCAGACATGCTGCACTTCAGTGAAGGCAAAGTGAAAAAATGAACCTAACACGCTCCTATTTTTGTACTTCAAAAAAAAAAAAAAAACCTGTGCAGTAAAGTAACAGACAAATGACCCTATTACTTTGGGATGTAATTAGTTTCGGTGATGTAGCTCTGGAGACGGTAATTGTGACACTTTTTATAGATAAATAGGTGCAATATATATATAATAGGTTAATCTGAGCACCCCCATGGACAAAAAACAGCCCTCTGTTTGTACAGCTTGTCTATCAGTCAGGCAGCGACTCTCCTGTCAGGCCATCGGAGGGAACAGAAATTATTTTCTCTGGCAGCTGTTTGCATTTTTCAGTCTATCGTTTTGTCTTTGGGAGCTCGTCATTGTCTGTGACAGCGATGATTCTGGGCCGCTTGACAGATGATTCATTCCAAGTGTTTGTCTGCAGAAAAGACAGCAAAATACATCACCTGCTTAAACTCTTGTGTCTTAAACTGGTCTGAGGCAACACTTGAAGCTGAAATACACTCTGTAAACAGCCATATGAACACGCCAGGCGACAAATAAGCCATTAATGCAAAGCTCTGCACTGGAGACACATTTTACATTTGAAAAGAATATTTGATTTTATGTGTAATGTGCAGGCAGTAAATATAACTCTTTCAAAAGACATTCACTGATCTTCTTTAAAGGGAGAAAAGCTTTATATTCAGGCATAAAAAGGTTAAGCTGTGGCATCCTATTTATTCTATACGCTAAAAAGTCATTTTTAATGAGTCGAGTTGTCGTCCACTTCTTTCACATTTACTCTACTTGTACTTATCCACCTCTGTGCTGAAGTTTTTACACCGACAAAGAACGTTTTCTCAGCTTTGATGGTTCAGGTCTCATATCTACAATAAGAAATTACTGGAGAGAAGACGCAGAAAAATCAAGATTTCAAGATAATGAAAAACACTTTTCCATTTCAATAGATTCAGATTTTGTTGAAATGAAACAATGACAGAAATGTGTAAATTGCTGAAACGTAGGCAACAGATCTGAAGCGGAAAAGGTTGGACGTTGGCACAACATCACGGTGGGAGTAAATCATTGCACGCCATTTCTAAACAACCTTCCACATCTCCAGAGCTCTGCCTGGCTGAAGGCAACGGAGAGCAGGGTGGGCTTGGACCCGACACCTGCCACATAGGTCATCCAGCCATGGGCGCCACGTCTGCCGGGGCCAGGGTGAGCCGGGGAGCCGGTCACCAAGCAGTTTAATCTCCAACAGATCCCGACCACCTGGCGCCACTGGCGTCACACCAAGACCCACAGCCCCGCAATCTGCCAGCTCCCACTGTCACATGGCGCAGGGTTCAACGGGAAGCTCACTGAGGATGATGGATGGATGGATGGATGGATGGAGATGAACGGCACTTGCTTATGTGCCTCCACGAATCCATCCTCTCCCGCTCTCCCGCTGATCAGCTCCGCCGTTCGCCGAGTACAGTTTGCATCTACGATGTGCGACCCGCAGGCTATACCGCTGCATAACAGTGTGTGAATACATGAATGTTTGCCTCAGGGGAGGATTTGCTCTTGGGTCTTTGATTACAAGCTCACAGTCAGGCTTTTCCAAAATGACACAATTTCTAGATTACCCTACAGCAATATAGCATGTAGCTCGTAGTCAAATCCCACATCTGCTGGATGGAGGCCTGGCGTTTCGACTCGGACGCCCTCGTCTTTGTTGTTTGACTGCGCTGCACGGTCATTTCATGGCTCCGAATTGGATGGAGCAGTAACTGTTTTGATGCTCTGGAAGACTTCTTTGTTGTATAGGATGGCGAAGAAGAAAGCCACTGCCCTCATGTAACCGGATGTATTGAATTATTATATTGCAAAAACCAAGCGGTGTTTGTGAGACGTCGAAGCAGCAGCTTTGCCTCCCTATCCTCCGAATCTTCCTTTCAGCACGTTATTGGCCTTTGTGCTATAGGGGCGACACAACAGCAGAGTTTTAAGCCTTGATACGACACTTGAATCATAAAAAGACACCTTTTATGATTTCACAGCAGGAAGAGTAAGAAAAGTTCAAGCTTACAAAATCTGACTTTTGAAAATTTCGGTGAGAAATAAATAACCTGCACTCAGCACTGAAAAGGTTTCTGAGCTTTTATGAATACATATGAAATCCTGTAATATAGGCCAGGTACACACTGTTATAAATGAAACTAACCAAGTTGAAACGATAAGTCCTCCATCTGAACGTGCTTCAGTCTTTCTGTTACAGACACCCAATCAGACACGACATTAAGAACACCTGTAAAAGTTCCAGACAGCCATCAAAACTTGGATTAAACTGTGTTTCTTGACACTTTTCTGTCCAAATCAAATTCTAAATGAACATTTTACACATTCATTTTGCCTTTTGAAGCCATCTTGCGTACAGAAATCCATCTGACCATCGGACCACTGATGGACTTCTGCTCCATCTGTGTATCTGTGAGCTTCGTCCGCTCATGACCCGGAGTTACCGAAGACAGCGGACCAGAAATACCCCACAGGAGATGAGGTTTTGAAGATGCCCTGATCCAGTCATCTGTCAGTCACAATTTGACTCTTTTCAAACTCTCCAAAACTACTAAATGTGTCATAGTTATGACCTTATCTCACATTTGACTAAACTTATGACTGCAGCACGCAGAAAGAAAGGACTGATGGTGTGGAGATGGTGAAGACAACCCTGAGGCCATCTGGAGACACCCGACTCCCTCAAATCCACTCAATGTCATGAAATTTGAGGACAGACCTCAGATGATATATCACAATAACTCCCATCAGTACTGTACTGCATGAAGCTTGAACTTTGAACATGTCTGACTGCTCCTCTCTCTCTTGCTTAAAAATGGAAAGGTTCCCTCGCTCCATGACTCAGCCTTCATAGAGACTCAGTCATGTGTTTGCTGTAGGCACTGTTCGATTCTTCCCATCAGATGGTTCAGAAAGTAACACTGTACGCACTCAAGCAAACGGAGAGCATGAATTAATCAAACGGGCTACATCTGTTGGGACGCCGTGGAAATCATCGGCTCGGTGACGTAGATCAGACATCATCTGGCCGAGGCCCGATCGCTCCACCTCGTTTGAGTAACGATTAATCACCCCTGCTGCTCTATGAATCACGGTTATTAAGCACAGTGAGCGAAAAGATCTTCTCTTAAGTCTAGTGGCTGCTTCATGTTCACGGTTTGTTGAGGAGGGAGCACGACGAGGCGCTGGCGCCTAGGCGCTCACTCGCGCTCCCAACAAAACTGCATCTTCAGGAGGAGGCATTACTGCACCGCCAAACAATTGGAGAGCCTTGTGTTTGTGTGGGCTGCACTCATCCAACATTTGAAAAGCAGGAGGTGCAGTCAAAGAAATGGAGACGCCAGATTAAAATAGATGAGCGTAAGACAAGAAAAGGAGCCAAAAGGCAGAAAGTCGTGGGGAGAGGAAGGCAGGCGGAAAGAGACAGAGGAGTGGTTAGTAGGTGGGGACCTTGGAAAGATTTTGTTCTCTGAACACAGAGGGTTAGTGAGGCAGCACTTGGCAGTTGGTTCAAAGCAACCAACTCTAAATCAATCTTTTACAGCTTGTCCAAACAGACTCACAATGACAAATACACACAGACACGGAAGGGGAGGTACACACAACCGCAAACTAGCAGACAATAACAGAGACTTTGTACTGTGTTGTAAAAAAAGAGAGAGAGAGAGAGAGAGAGAGAGAGAGAGGGTTTTCACTTCTATACATGATCTTTAAAAGTCTGGCTTGATACTGAAGAGTGTGAGTGTGAGAGTGTGTTTCTGAAAGTGTGTGTGGTCAATGCTGTGTTTCTTTAATGAGCTCGGTTTACACACTCCGTTAATTGGCTGGCACAGAAAGCAAAGGACTGTCGACGATCTGCGGACTACACACACACACACACACACACACACACACACACACGTGCACACAGACACATCTCCATTTCACTGTGCTGATTTATTCATGTATTAGTTAGTTTGTTCCACTAGGTTCACTTGCAGCCTGCTGTAGTAATTGCCACTATATTCCCCGCATTGATTTGTACTGTTGACTGCGACGCCGCATGTATATGCACGAATGCACCGTCACCGACTCTCCCTGAGATCACCTCTTCTTTGCAGAGCACAGAAAAACAACGCGGCGAGCGCAGGTTGATCCTCAGTCATTTTACTCATCCATTTATCCACAACATGCATTGTATTCTGTAACAAAGAGACAGGTGAGAGAACGAGAAGAGCGAGCTTTCTAATTAAAGTGTCTCGGGAAGGAGGAGGGGAGGAGGCAAGCTTTCCTTCAGCTCATTCCTCATCACACCGGCTGTAAAAATAGTATCAACCCCACAATCCCAGGCAATGTTCTGTCTGCTTGCAGCTCAGGGCTTGTTTCTGGTGAGCAATATGAGGTACAGTGAAGAGATTCTGCTGTTGCTGCACAACAAATGCAGGCAGCATCGCTCCGTAAAGGCATTCTGCTGAAGCCCAGTGCGAGAGTACTTTCAGACTGGACTGTGTAAGTGTGTGAGAGAGCCATGCTAAACATGATTACAGATGTGTGTGTGTGTGTGTGTGTGTGTGTGTGCGTGCCTGTGTGTGTGTGTGTTGTAATGTGGGCAGGCAGGACAGGAGGTCTGCAGGGAGAGATAACTGCTCAAATCTGTCTTCTCCTTCTCACTCACGCCCTTCTGCTCAGACCTCTAAAAGCTTACCCCTAGGCTTACCCTGCATACACACTCACTCACTCAGTCTCACACGCACACACACACACACACACACACACACACACACACACACACACACACACACAACACACAGGATAGCCCACATCAACTCTGTCCCCAACTCCCATTTCAGTTGAAGTTAATTTGATGGAGACAAGAAAAAGGAGGGTTGGAGACAGAACGCATTATAACACAGCTCCGTCCCATCAGGCCTCACGTCTATTAATGAGGTGCGAGTTTGCACGTGCATGCTCCTACAGCATATGCACAGATATGCTCCTTTGTACTTGCATGCTTACACGGATACAGAGCGGGACCAAGTTGGAGGGAGATGTTAAATATTTAAACGGGATCCGTAAATTGAATTAGGCCGAGACCAGAAAGAGGCTGAACTTCCAACAAAATACAAACAAAAGCCTTTTCAAATCTCATGCATTCTGCAGGTAATCTAAACTGCACGAATGCTCTCTTCTTCCAAAGCTCTATCTCTGATCTTTTGTTCGTGTTCTTCCTTTCAGGAATCTCTTTTTTTTTTTTTTAGTTGCCAGCAGTTGTTCTTCCTTTGCAGTGACCTATTGCACTCCCCTCCATTCATTCTCCCCGCGAACAAACAAGTCCTCGTCAGATGGATTTTCAGAGCGCCGTGCCTCACTGCATTATCTCCTCTTCCTCACACACCTTGGGGATGGAAGGGTACGGGTGGAGAGATCACGCTATGTCAAGGAGAGTTTCAGGGCTTGCGGCAGCTGAACTGCGCCGCCCCTGCCTCCGTCAGGCGCGCAGAGCGCGGCGGCACCGTCATCGTGGTGTGGGTGGCCGTAAGACTCCGGGAGTGACACATGCAGAGGAAGGCGACATGATTGCGATCTGATGAATTCGTGCCTCCGCTCTGAACGGGTTCCAGCGACCTCTGAACAGTCTGCAGCTAACAGCTTGATCAGCACCACGGACAGTGCCTCACTGTAAGCAGCTCAGTTTCATTACACGGGACGGCGGTTCCCAACACGTGGTCCCAGGGTCTGCGCAGGGCCTCATTAGATTCGTCACCACACTGGTTACCTGATGCTTTTAGAATCGATTTTAACACGTCGAGCCTTACTTACAAAGCTCTGAGAGGCTGAGTCCTTTGTTACATAGCAGAGCTTTTAAGTCCCCTCTTCCCAGAGACCCACTGCTGACTGGCATAAAGTCGAGATTTGTTTTTGAGGGTGATAACGCTTTTACAATTAGAATTCTTAGAGTGTGAAGCAGTGTGTTTAAGGATATACCATATTTTCTATATTGTATGTTCAGAAATGTTGTTCCTCACAGCTCTGACCATTGTGCTTTTAGCCTTCTTTGTTTTCTTCTTCATCGTCGTAACAGATTATCTGCTCTTCTCCATTTACTGACTACACATGTTTTTCTAGTTTTTATTTTATATTCTGCTGTTTTTTTGGTGTCGTTTCATTACGGTAGTGATGGAGGCTTGTGTGACTGTTGTTTCACAGAGACTTCTAGTGGTTACGGATGGCCCATACTGCTATTTTGTGACATGTGTCTTATATAGTCTTAGAAATATAGTGTATTGTAAAATATGCTGCTGAAAACAAAAACTCTGTCTTATTTTTGGGAGTTGTCGAAATATGAACTAAACATGTTGTGCTGCACTTTCTATCAGGAAAAACTGCAAAGTGAGGAGCAGGAAAAATATGCAACAGTTCAGGGATGCTTCATCGGCATCAATACGCCGTTTTAACCAGTGGGTCATAACAGTATATCTAATCAGCGTTTGCTCGATCCAATCTGACACTGCGGTGCACAATGAGAAATGTTACCTCACGACTGATGGAAAGTCAAGACAGATGAGTGAGATTCAATCTAGCAGGAATGCAGAACATAACAAGTACTGCCTGGGTGTTACATTACACATCCATGATGATGAAGTGTCACTAATAAACACTTATGCTCTCAACTCTGACTCAGGAACTTAATCGCTGCCGCAATCTTCTTTTCCTTTCTTTCATGAAAAGCCGAGCTCTTTGTGATCTGTGTCCGCACCTCAGGGCTGCAGGAATTTCTTACACTGCACTTGAGTTGTTATAATATATAAAATTGTCTGAACATGAACTTAATAGATTCAATCAGTGGAGCTCAGCCATTAGAATTTTGCTCTCCTACAAGAAAAATGTAGCTGAAGCCCTTTGTGGGATTTCACACATTCAAAAATTGTTAAAGAGATCTGAAGAGAGAGTTTTCACCCTCAAGTCAAGGCCCTGTTTACAGAACGTTTTCAAACGAAAACTCATTTTCATTGCATTTTGCGAATTTGTTTACATGACAACAGTGGTCGGAGCACGGCAGCTTTATAGTTGAGTCTCCTGCCAATCTCACTTCCACACGAATGTTGGTGCAGTCGCCATTGTTAATGTTTACATTGCGATGTTTTCTGTCTGCGTGTGTGTGGATTCATTACAAAAACAACCAACAGCACCCACTAGTGGCCCAACATGAAAACTGTTTTTTTTTTTTATCTTTTTTTCTGCCATTTCCATGTAAACAGATACTATCTTCAGAATATCACCATGTTAAGGTGAATTTTTTTCTGAAAGAAAAACACAAAAAACATACAAAAGCAAAACGAAGTTAAATTGCAGTGTCCGAAAACAGGTTATATAGTCAACAACTTGCCAATTTATCACAGGACAAACACTAAGAAGCATTTACAGACAAATTTAAAATCACCAAATTAGATTAAATGTTTGTTTTTTAGGAAAGCAGATGAGCTGTCAGACTAAGATATGCCGAGGGAGAACATGGAAACTCCACATGGAGTCCAAACTCGGCTGACTGAACCAAAGACAATCTCTGTAGCCTTGCTATCTTCAAACAAAACTGTAATCTTCTTTTACTTCTTCCTTTGGAGCAGCTTCGAAATAATAACCCCGGCGAAAATGAAAGGCGCCGTCGATGGATCGAATCCAGAGCATTTCAATTTAACATAAGTGCAGAAAACATATTGACAAAAATAATTGACAACGTAACTCCTTGTGACTGAGAGCCCTGAAGCCATCGGCATCACAAATTAAGCCCCTCTTTGTGCCCTTCGCTGCCACAGCTGCAGCTCTGGAGAGGACACAAGGCCGGCTCAGCCTCATCACATAAAGGCAAGCGGAATGCTAATAAAGTTGGATTCAATCAAATTGAAAGCAGTCTTTTGGTAATTCATGGCTTTAAAATTAGAATTCTTGTTCTGCATTCAGAGCCTCTCTCTGTCTCTCCCACACAGCGCGACTCTTATCCTGGCTCGACCTGAAAGAAAGTTGTGTTCCACACTGACAGATGGGTGTGTGTGGCATAGTTTGACCAAAATCTTAGGGAGGGGAGAAAAAAAAAACACTTAATAACATAAGGATTTAATATTTTCAAGTAGTGAGTGAGTGAAATTTCATCTTATTTTAACATTATCACGATGTTCCTTTTCTATGGATAAAGTCTTTTTGAAGTCTTGTTTTTTCCTCTTTCTCGCAGCATTTGTTGATTAAGTCTTGTTCTCAGCTGGCGCTGACACATATCTCTGTCTGCTCGGCCTTGGAGGCTATCACTAAATCCTGCAAAGCAACAAGTTCCTGCAATGAACAACTGTGCTTCCTGGCAGCAGAATGAAGAGCATCGTTTATATCTACCCACCAAATGCTTTTTTTTTGTTTGTTTGTTTGTTTGCAGAAAAATTCAGATCTGTTAGTTTCAGATGAAATTATCACATTAACACATTCTGCTCAGCTTTGCTGAATTGAACTGATGCAGACTGATGTTTGAAGCAGTGCTGTCAAACCGAACAATTATAATGAAAGATTATTATAATTGCAGCATAAAGCTAATTTTAATGAAACCTTTTCGTGCAAAATACAGTGAAATGTCATTAAAAAAAAAAAAAAAACTTTTCCCATGCTTCTGCACTTCGAATGTTTTTACAAACTCGCCCAGATCTTCAGGGCAGCAGCACCGCTACCTCAGCTCGGGTCTCCATGTGGTGTTTTGTCTGTTTCTCCTGGGAAATTTTGTTTTTAAACAAATCAACGTTTCTCTGTGAAATTTTTACGACCCGGATTGGAGCCTCTTTGCAGGGAGATTTTTGGCCCTCGGGCCTTATGTTTGACACCTGTGCACAGGTCACGTGTTATTTCCCACATGTGTGTGGATACACTCCTCTCTTGGCTGCGGCTAATAGCAGTGTCACAATATTACTCATATTAGTCGGGGATTAGTAAAAGAAACCGTCTTAAGGATGTGATCCCTGGAAGGGGTGCCAGATGCTGCTTGTGTTACTGTCAGCCGTGTCTCACGCACACATTGGGAGACGAGCAGCCCTGCCTGCTTCCCTCAATAGGATCTGTGGGGAAACATGACACGCTGAAGCACACCACCTCCTGCAGCCCATTCCCTTCTTCCACACGGGTCTTTTATCTCATCTATTGAAGTGCTGGGGTGAAACATGTCTGGTAGGAAAACACAAACAGTGCAGCGGGGTTGAAGTGAACAGATTAGAAGAAGCAATCCCACGCTCTCAAGCTTCTTAACGTGTTCGCTTTTACCAAACTTCCATGAGGCTTCAGTGCACGATTTGCAGTATGGGAGGCATCTTAAAATACAACTTATCAATCAAGTATTGTGAGAAATGAGACATTTTTGCAACATACATGAATCTAAATTGATGAAACTAAATGAGAAGCTCAACCCCTGAATCGGTTTACAACCAATCCAAGGAAAAGAAGAAATCTAAGGATCAACAGGTCGTGGAAACATGTCAGTGTTGGAGGTAGAACATTAAAAATGTGAAAAGTGCAGCTATGGCCATGTAAACAAGAATGGCCAAATCTCAAGAGAACATGAAGTGAGTCATGACACTCTGGAGGCAAATACTGTCCATTTACCTGCACATGCCGAAGAAATGTTTACTACGGCCGTAGTGCGCATGAGCAGAAGCAGTGGTTCTGAAAAGTTGTGTTTTCTAGCATTGCTATAGAGACAAACTTGAAAAGTTTTTGAAAATTTCCACCTTGGGACTGTTTTTTGCAAAAAGTTGCAATTTCAGTGGCTCCAAGCACCACTGTCATGTCAACGGACAATCAAGAAGCAATGAAAGTTTTGCTTTCAAATGGGTTCTTGGTCTCTTACTGAGAAGTTTCACAGAGAAAAATACTGAACAAGAGAGCAGATCCGGAGCAAAATCTTTTCCCAAAAAAAAAAAAAAAAAAAAAAAAAAAAAAAATCATTAAAATGTGCAAATGAGCAGTTCTCAAATTAAAATGAAGTTAATCGACTAAACTATTTCCAGTTCTCATTTCTCAAATACCTACACTTGTCCCAAAAGGAGTAACTTTTGCAGGCAAGCTGACTTTTTAAGCTATTTCCACTCAAATGATGACCAGAGATTTCTATGTAGAGAGATTTCACTGCTGTGTCGTGTTGACCACTTTCTCGTCACTGCAAGAAAATATCCAAAACTTGGGATGTTTCTGTGTGGACTTTGCATGTTCTCCCTGTGCCTGGGCGGGTTTTCTTGAACAATCTAAGAATAATGTAATGAAGGTTAATGAGCGGCTACAAAAATATCCACAGGTGTGAATGTGAGCGTGTGTGATACTCTCTAGCAACCCATAGCATCTAAGATAGAAAAATCAGTATGGAAAAACGATGTCAAATATAAGGCCAGTGTTACAAAAATGGCACTATTTTACTGTACCTACCTACATAGGATTAAATTGGGCTGTATGTGGCTCTGAACTAAAATGTGTTTGACATCTCTGGTATAGAAGATGGAAAGATTTTGACATTTGGTTGTTGTTCTGCAGCAGTACACTGTTACTTTTGTCACTTTTACATGATTGCTCCTATAACCTGTCCTCCTGCAGAATCCTTCTGCAACTTAATACGCTGAATAAACTTGGCTGAACTCTTTGATGGATTGTAAACGCAAACACAACAGTCCCCCAGCGAGCCGCAAAATAACATTATAGGTGTGTAAAAGCCAAGGGCGACAATCACCATCCACTGGTTAATCAGTGGACATAAAAGTATTAAAGTGGGTGTGTTTGTGCGTTCTTCTTTCTCACTCATCTCCTTTATCCTTGCCATCAGTGAGCTGCTCCCACAGACCACAGCCACCCACAAACTGTGCTAATTACTGTTGTGTATGCATCCCAGCTCAAACATACCAGTCCACACTATATAAAGCTGCATACTGAAGTCATAATTGCATAATTAGATGTAATTGCATGTGCTGTGGGCCTGCCTGACAACCTAATGAGGCAGCTGTAAAATCGCTTGTGGTTCCACTTATAAGAACATAATCAAAGAATACAAGATAAAAGGACAAACACAGATATACGCAGGCAGCCACGAGGACCGGCCCAGAGCTGCACACAGGCAAAAACAATAAAGTTGAAACTATTAAAAGAAAGATTAGATGAGTGAGTGAGTTTAATGTTCTCATTATCAGCAGCGGCTCACTTCATCGGAGACGGAAAGCGTCCCTGTGACTTCTGTGTCACAGCCTGGAGGACGACATCCTCCAGCCCACCTTCACTTTCCCCGCTCAGTCACCACAGGGCCGGCCAAACACGCCTCAGGAGAGAGGAGACAGCACACACAAACAAACACAAGCGCACAAGGCGAGGCCTAATTTGCTGGCCTAATGACCAAGGTGATTGTTGATGAAGAAAGCTGCCCGAGGGCTGCGAGCGAGCCTCAGCTCTGACTCCTGGCGAACGTCTCCTCTTTGCCATCAGCCATAATGAGTCAGCCCTGACACTGCCAAAGCTGCAGTCTCCGCGTCGGTCCGTTTATAATGGCTGCTGAAAGCAACACCACCTCCCAGCCCACACACTGGTGGAGAGGCCTGTCACCGCAAACTCATTAGCGGGAGCTATCGCCACGGCGAAATCAACAAATCAAATTGCTTCTTTAATAAGTTGCAGCGTGTCACGGTGAGTTGGATGCGTTTATTTTAACCATAGTTCACCTGCAGGCCGTGAATTTACCTAAAACGCTACTGAGCCATCCGCCGCTACCTATTGTTTCTGAGAAATTGCTAATTATCTGTCAATGTGCACGGCAATCAAAGGAAAACACAGACCAGATACACACCAAATCACTGGGCAACGGGAAATAAACAGGCTTCTTAGTTGTGTAAAGCACATTCAACAGAATTATTAAAAAGTCAAACAAGAGAATAATTGTGCTACTTCTGTTCTGAACTGGGGTGTGCTATCACTGGAGGCAGATTGGATGTTCTTAGACCCTCCATACAAGTGGCAATATACTTCATGCGTGCCAGTGAAATATAAAGGGACTGAATAGGTTCAATAAATACAGCTGCAAAACAGAAGCTGATCTAGGAAGCACCGAGCATCGTATGCAAAAGAGATGCACCAGAACTCGTGTTATTGGAATGTTACCTTCATGAATACAGTGCACCAGATCGTGCAAAATGCATCTGCAACGTGATTTCCATACATGTTTGTTCGTGGTTGTCTGTTTTGAATGCCTGTAAAACAGACGTAAAGCCCCGTTTTCAAGTAAAAACGCAAATCTTTTGTATTGTCCTTGGTGTTGGTTTAAATGACGATGGAGCCGCTGAAAACAGAACTTTTTGAAAGCGGTTCCCGAGGAGGAACTTTTTTTGAGAGAACAGAGATAAACATCAGCAACAACGACAACCTCCAGAGAGGCTTAACTCCCAGTCCATGTTCTCCTGGGAGGCGGCAGTTTCATAGGGAGGTATCAGACCAATCAGTGTTGCAGAACAGGAGCACCGGCAGACTTGGTGGATGGAACATAAAAAACATGCCTGGAGAACGAGCCTGGAAAGACCCACCAAATCGCAAATACATCAATACACAAAATCCATCAATACGTATATACAGATTAGCTGAAGGTCGTTGGGACTGAAAGTGGCAACTGAAAAGTGAATTTCAGCTACTTTATTGGTTTCAGGTGACTTTAAAAAAGTCAGAAAAGGTCCCCGGCAGAGTTTTGATAGTAGTTGGAAAACACAGCCGGTCCTCTGCCAGTTTCTGTCCTCCTGGTTTGATATCTGAGCTGCGACACAGAATCTATACATCAACTCTGTTCTCCTTCAGTTTTTCATCTCTCAAACTGTGAGACACCGAGCTGGTTTGGAATTTAATATCACCTGTGTTTTCTTATTTGTCCGACTGAAAGACAAACAGCGAGAGCAGCTTATGGCTCTCATGGTTACTGTTACATTTTATTTAAAAAAAAAAAAAAAAAGAAAAACAGTTTAACGGTGTGTAATCTGATCGTCTTTGTACCAGTCCTACGGATTTGGGAAAAAAAGGGTTAAAGCATGTATGAATAAATATTTTAGCCTACCTATACAAACTGGTCCCAGAATAAACCAAGTTCTTAACATTAGAGCTCAATACATGATGAAATGCACATAATAATCTTTTGTGTTCTGTGTGTGTGTGTGTGTGTGTGTGTGTGTGTGTGTGTGTGTGTGTGTGTGTGTGTGTGTGTGTGTGTGTGTGTGCGTGCGTGCATGTGTGTGTGCACGCTCTGCAGTCTGAACTCGCTGCCCTCCGTGTCTCAGTGTCACAGGCTGAGCCACAACCATGCACTGATGTGCTCAAGTGGTTTTAAAAAGCGAGTTGTTTGCTTTAGCCTGGAAAAAAAAAAAAAAACAAGAGAAAGGAAGTGAAAGAGTGAGACAGCACAGAGCCCGGTGGAGAGAGATGGCTATTAAGAGTGTAAATGAAGGGAAACATGTAATGACAGGACCCCAGAGTCACTGATGAGGGTGATGGATGGTTTCCAGCTCAGATACATGGCAGTTCATCACTCACCTCGGACATAAACAGCCACACTTTCCGTCACACACATCCCCACACTCGCTTCTGTCCCTTATTAACCTTCTATCTTCTATATTGTTTCGTAAATGCGGCACCGGCGTCGAAACCATGTACTCCGCCGCAGAAAACACCACACAGCGGTGCTCTTATTAGACACTCTGGTCGGTGAAGTAAGGCCATCGCTGACCCTCAGGACCATTATCTGCTATTTCTCATTTTCAGTAAACTGGAAAAAAAAAAAAAAGCATTTTATAGCACCAAATGACTCAAAGCAGGTTTTTCATATCTGCTAACTGATTGTGTTGCATGCTAGTGTATAAATGTGGTGGCAGCCATCTACTCCCTACACCAATTTTATTAGAAAATCATGGATCAATTTCCATGCAAATCCTTTAATTAGACATTTTTGTCTGCTAACTGATCCTGATAACTCGCCTAAACTGGCGTTCATCTCCGTTCTATTAATCAAACCTCAAAATAATGAATTTCCCGATTATTGGACCGGTCATTTTCATGACTAATTGTTTCCACGCTGGACGAGACCAAAACAGCAGTGGAGAAACAGTCTCCCTGCTTCCTCCCCTTGAAGCGCCGCGCTCTTCCTCCAGCCTTCACCTGCCCTCGCTCTCTGGCGGTGGGAGGCGGCGTGGGGCCGAGAGGTGCTGGGTAAACACCGCTTCTGCAAAGTGCTTTTTCCCAGGCTGTGTATACCTGGGTAATAGAGGCAGTAATGGAGTTTGTTCAGGCTAAGGTAATCCTGGAGCCGCGCGCGCGGCATCCCGCCGCCGTGCTCTCCGTCACGCCGCTCCCCAGCAGGCACTGATGCTGTTGTACCTGTCACCGCTACTGTCCCAACACAGGCCATTTGGGAGTGAAGCAATGTGTGTTTTCAGAAAAAAAAAAATGTGTATCTTTAAAAAAAAGTAAAAGAAAAACTGTGTGCATCCAGAGCAAAAAAAAAAAAAAAAAAAACTGCATGCAGATAAAGTGAAAGATATTTCTGTGGGCGAGGAAAGATGTGTGAATGTTTGGTGAAAACAGTGTGTGTGTGTGTGTCTGTGTGTGTGCAATCGTGCATGTGCAGCAGGAGAGAGAGGGAATCTAAAAAATATATGTGTTTGGATGTTACAGCTCACCTTTGGGAGGCGGGATAAGAACAGGGCTGGCGGCTAGGAATGAATTTACGGGGCCCGATCTCCCAGAAACAATTTCTTTATGTGGGTTACACACATTTAGAGTGGCTACTCGGCCCCCCTGGGCCTCGGCACACCACACACAGCTACTGGAGATGGCCAATGAAATACAGAACACCCTTTTATAGGACACATGCTTTTTATTTATTTTTATTTATCCCTGTAGCTCTCTCTCTCTCTCTCTCTCTCTCTCTCTCTCTCTCTCTCAAAACTTTTTCTTTATCTTCTCCCTCTTCTCATCACACAGCCTTGGAAGGTGGCAAATGGAAAAGGGAAGTCCTATAATAGGACACATACTTCTTATTTCATCCCTCCTGGCTTCTCCTGTTGTCTCTCTCTTTTTCCATCTTTCTCCCTGGGCAGGAGCTTTGACAATATTCCCACAGCCCAGGGGGGTTATTGATAGAAAAGATGGATAAAAGAAGTGAGCCAAACACGGGAAAGGGTGTGTGTGTGTGTGTGTGTGTGTGTGTGTGTGGTAAAGGTGCTTCTGGAGATATGAAGAAGTGGGATGTGGGAACATGTGAGCTGGATTTGTTCGACTTGTTTTTTTCTTTCTCCTCTGTGTGTGATTTTGGTCATGTTGCTTTAGGGGAAATGGTCTAAAATGGTCCACCTTGACTACATCCTGCAGCTTTTATTCAAGAGGATCATGTTTAACCGGGGTGGGATGTGTGAGGAGTCAGGGAGGAGGAGGCGATGGCAGCTTCCGAGTGTGTCATGTGACTGTTTCAGTCCAGAAAAATGCTGTTGCCACAACTTCGTGCTTTGAATTCAGAAGAGAATAAAAAAGTATTCGGTGCAACGTTTGAGCCTCATTCTTTTCTTTTCGGGTATCTTTGGTGTGGTGATAATTTATGTTACATATGTGCCTATTGCAGGGCCTCATCGTAGATTCTCGTTACTGTGAGTGAGCTGTGGGTTTAGAGTCAATAGTTTCACGTGCTTTAATCACATTTAAAATGCATGCATTTAATGTCTAAGGGAGAACGGAACAGTCCCACCACATCCTGGCACACTGCATCATGTGTCTGGAGCACGAACAGGTTGACTTGTTGCAGGTAAAACATAATATTTGATCTGTAAATTGATCAAACTATCTGAAGTGAGCCATTTCTCATTCTGTTGGTTTGAAAGGCATTTTATTATCCAAAAGTTTCTGCTAATATTCCAGTTTTCTTTGTTGCATTTCTATCTTGCTTGCTTAACCTCATCTTTCCATCCAATAAACATGAAACACCATCACAGATTTGAAGATCCTCACAATGAGATCATCGTTTTTCTGCTTTCCATCTCTGAGCAAAACCTCCTCTGCAGAATCAACCTGTCGCCACATCTAAAAATAAGTGAACATTCCATTGAGCAGTTCAGTGTACAGGTGAAAAATCAGTGGATGTTCATTTCTGCAGGAATAAATCCACTGTTGAGTCATTGGGCCAAGGAGGAGAGTGTCTCTGTGGAAAGACTTTCAATGCTCTGCCTGTGTGGAAGAACATGGAAAAAAAAAACTGTGTTCTGTGGATGCAATGGCAACTTCTCTCTCATCAATGCAGTGTGTGTGTGTGTGTCTCTGTACGTGTGTGAGAGACAGCTCTAATCTCTAATAAAGTATTTATAGAAACTGGATGACAGGACGTTGTAAACGTTGCCCTCTAGTGGCCGTAGTGTTTATGACATGAACCATGTGGAATGTGGGGATGCAGGGAGGCAGCGAGAGGCGCGTGGCTGTGACTCTGGAATTAGAACCTGGTCGTCTCCTCATCCCAGGGCGAGCGGTTCAATCCATACGGATGTCGTGCATGCTCTGATGTGACTGAAACAGCAAAGCCACTGAGACGACTGAAGCATTAAAAAAGTACTATAGAAGTGAGTCCACTATGTAGTAAGTCCATTGATGATATCAAGGGGCAGATAAAGAGCAATTAAACTTATATAACCACAGACCACACCACCAAGTCTATCAGTCAGCTAAGTTCTACTATGATATCGCTCACATATTTCAGCCTAAGTACTTTTTCTTCACCAATAACAAAAATTATTGTAGAGTAAAGTGTGTTACATTTCAAAACACGTGAAAATAATGTCTCCTTTTAGATCCATCCAGTCTCAAACAGGAAAAAAAAAACCTCAGTGTCAAACCTTCTCATAGTCCACTGCTTTCCTTTCTTCATTTTGACACGTTAACGTCACTGCTGAATTTGGACATCTATTGGATTCACATAAAATGACAACATTGTGTCCAGAACTTGTATGTAATCTCACCAACCAACTGTTAATCTCACTTTTCCAAAAAAACAAAAGGCCTTAATCCTTACTCAACATGAACATTGTTTTCCAAAGGCCACACTCTGTAACTATCCAGCGATTTTTTTTTTCTTTTTGTAATCATCTCATTGAAAAAAAAAAGTGGAGCATAATGTGATTCAGCAAATGGGGCAATTTGTATTGAAGTAATTGGAGGCGGTGTGCAGCCCTGGTGGGAGGAAAGCTGCAGTTGCAAAATGTTTCCCAAACGCCACAACACAGAAGAAGATTTGATCTGTGTGCAGTTATGTAACTTACATCCACCTTACATACCTGCAGCACAGATCTAAACACTGTCATCTCCTGCTCCAGCTTATTGTTTCACCTTCAACCCATCACTGATCAAACGCAGGATATCAGAAATCCTCTTAAATATTGTTGGGCAAAAGTGGCGTGGTGATTTTTAGACCAACCAATCGATGAACGCTCCAATTCCATTTTCCTGGCAGATCTTCTGGGCCCCTGTCTGCCTTTTCCTCCACCTGTCAGTCACGTCTCTCTGTCAGTGCTCTTCCTCCTTATTTTCAAAGCTCCCTCAGTCCACCGCTCTGCCTCAACGCCCCTGTGTTTCTCACAGAGGCTTGTGAAAGCAGATGGAAAAGGTCTGAAATGCATGCGCAGGAAGGATGACCATATTTGCCTGAATTGAAGCAGATTGTAACCAGACAATGCTTTACAAACAGATCCAGGGCATTGAAAAGCCAGAAATAGAAGTTAGGTAATAATTATGCATTCATAGTACTCAGAATGAAAACAAAGCTCCCACTGCAACACCTTCAGCAACTCTCTTCTGCTGCCACTCTAAACATAAAGTTCTAATATCCACCAGGAGATCAATGGTGCTGCGTAGAAGACGCCCACCACTGGATCCTGAGCGCGCATCTTTCTATCCATATGTGAAAAACATCTTCAAATACAGTTACAAGGTAAACACAAAACACACCTCAACCAGGGGCATCTACCTGGAAATAGGAGGCATTTGTGCGTCAAGGGGGGGGGGGGGGGGGGGGGGGGGGGAGAAGTGTGAATGTTGCTCATCAGTTCGAGCAGTCAGGAGAAGAAGAAGGAAAAAAAGCAACAATATACTTGTTGTTTAGCACATCTGCAAAATCTCTGCACGAGCTCAATCAACAAGAAGTGAGCTTGCTACGAAACTGCAGGTTTGTCCAGATGTATAGCTTTACGCACAGACCCGTGTGTGTGTGTGAGTGTGTGTGTGTGTGTGTGTGTGTGTGTGAGGGAGAGGGGAGAGAGAAAGGTCCATCGGCTGTGCAACACCTGAAACAACCGCAATCATTTGTCTTTGCTCTCTAAATCCCACCGTGGGCACAAAACTCCAGTACCTACCAGGCGCAGGCGGATAGATGCCATCAATATTCTATTAATCATCATTATTATTCATTTTAAAATTAAATGTCAAGCCTTTATTACAAAAAAAAATCTTTTCAGAAAGGAAATATGACAGATGTGTTTCGTTTCGTGCTTAAAATGTTTTTTTTCATTTGTGCGACAGACATTCCTACATTTGGTATCCATGCACACCACAGTGGGAATTCACTTTTTTTCCTCCACGCTCAAAAAGCGCAGTGAGCGCGTGACATGCACCGGGCGGCCGCGCGCAGGCATGACGCCCACCAAGGTGATCCATACCTGTTGTTGCGGTGTGGTCCAGTTCCGTTAGCCCAGCAGGTGAACGTCTCTCCTCATAGCCGCTCCGCTCTCCGACCCGGAGGAGAGGCGCGCATCCCCGTCCGCACTGCACGGCGAAGCGGCTGCGCTCTGGCACCGGCCGCTCGGGTTCGACTGGAGCAGGAAAAGTTATAGAAGAACCATCCACCTCCCGGGGCCGGCCAGCACAAAGAGAGGGAATTAACCTCCTGGGAGTAAAAATTAAAAAAGGAAAAAGAATTTCAAAAAAATAAAAGCAAGAAAAAAAAAGGTCCCTTGAAAGTTGCGGTCCTCTTTGGCACAGAAACTTAGTTATATTAAGCCATCGCGGCGGCAGGGAGACACCCAACCGGAAACAGCCCGACCAGGGTTTTTGCCTTTTTAGACCGAGAATCCGCCGTTTATCCACTGAGAAGGAAGTGGAGAGAAAGTCTCCCGGTGGCGGGACGGAGCTGTGATGCGGTCGGGGAGTCACGCAGACTGTCGGTGCGCGCCTGCCTGTCCGCCTGGAAGATGGAGAGTGCCGCCGGTCCGTCGGCTGCGAAGTGGAGCAGCGCCCCCTGGCGGCCAAACCACAAGACGACAGGCCGGGCAGGCGCGTGCAATAAACGTAAATGATACTGTGGAGTGCTGTGGGGAAGGCCATATGGGCTGCGTCAAGGCTTGTTGGATATATGATATTGGTCATTTCTTCTCTAGAGTGACTGTCAAAAGAGAAAGGGGCGCGTGCTCCAGCTCCAAACACACACATCTACACAGCCACACAATTCTGGAGGTGTCAGAAAAGCCTCATAGGAGAAATCTGAGAAATCTGAAGAAGTCTCTCTCTCTCTCTCTCTCTCTCTCTCTCTCTCTCTCTCTCTCTCTCAGAAGTTCAAATTAACTTGAACTCACTTTAGCTGAGCCACGACTATTTTCCCAGTAGACTCCACCAACAGAAGTGGAGCAGTTGATCGATACCGTCCACACCAAGCGGACCCGTCTCTCTCCCTCTGTGTTTGTGTGTGTGTGTGTGTGTGTGTGTGTGTGTGTGTGTGTGTGTGTGTGTGTGTGTGTGTGTGTGTGTGTTCATGTGTCTACAATAAGCCAAGCTGCCCAAAGAAGTTAACTCACACACACACACACACACACACACACACACACACACAGAAGGATTTTGTCCGAAACTCAGCCACTCTGACCAGCGCAGTTCACCTGAGGAAGTTTCGCCTCTGACTCGGTAGTGCTCCTGTGTGTGTGTGTGTGTGTGTGGTGTGTGTGTGTGTGTGTGTGTGTGTGTGTGTGGGTGTGTGTGTGTGTGTGTGTGTGTGTACAGTTCCTCCTCTGGTGGCCAGAGAAACAGACAGACAGTAATGGGTATTAAGGCCACAGAAGTCAGGCAATTGAGAACCTGGTCATAAAACACTTCATAGACACACACACAAACACACACACACACACACACAGACACACACACACACACACACACACACACACACACACACACACACACAAACACACACAGTGAAACAAAGTACAGTTTGAGCTCCTCCGCTTGCTGTATGTGTAGTATATACTGGAGTCAGCATGCGAGTGTGTGTGAGATGTAATCGAGGCGATGATGTATGGCCGCACGCGCCGATGACAGGGTAATTGATCCACAGTGGGAGTGTGATTGTGCACGTGTGCGTGTGAGGAGGCCCCACTGCCACTCATATATCATCTCAGCCGGTGACATAATCTGTTACTCTGACAAAGAGTTGGGATTACCCGGCTCTCCTCTGCTTCCTGTCCTCCTCCTTGAACCTTCATCTCCCTCCTGTTCTCCGTCTCCTTTTTCCCAGCGCTTCTGTTTTTCGTGCCTCCACAATATTCCAAAACATTCTCTGTCCTCCCCTGTCTCTCTGGTATCTGGATCAGGGTTAACCTGGATAACCTGCCGTGGGATTTGTCTCCTCCGCCGCTGGCTGGCGGCGCGCTGAAGCTCTCCATGTGGACTGCAAGATAACAAATGAAAACATGTGTGTGAGATCCCAGGACTGCTTGGAAGCCCTTAGAAAAAGAAAAAAAATCAGTCTAATTCCCTTGGGATCTGTGGCATTTACACATATGCACATCCTTAACCACAATTTTACGCATGCATGCACACACACACAATTTGGTGGCCTCCCAATGAGACAAAGAGGGATTTAACACATGCCAGTCAGAGACCTCGGTGCTTTTCTGTCTCAGAATAGATAGCCGGCTTCCTCAGAGAGAAGCTTTACACATCGCTTGGCAGCTCACAGAAGCGTGTCACATATACATGCAAGCACACACATAATGCACACACAATGGCGCAGCGGCTGTGCGTTGTGTAATTGCATTCATTTGTCATACATGTCGTTCAATCAGATCACATAAAGCAGATGAAATGGAAGGAAATAATACCGGACTCCACAAGGAGTTTTGTCACACTTCTCATAATCACCAGAGCAATTAACTTAAACAATGAGCCATTCCTCAGCTGTCATTTCCTCAAGCACAGAGCGAAACTTTTTTCGTTTCTCTGAACTGAGTGATTATTTGTCTTCGGTGACAAGTCACCTGCAAAGTGTGCAGCCCGTCTTTCATCCAGCAGTTGTTTAGATAGACTCCAGCCCCCTGCAGCGCTCTACAGCAGTGATTCTCCACTCGCGCTCAGTAATGTAACACCTGTGAAATATTTTTCCAGCCGAGTAACCCCGGACCAAGACAATTTTTGTAGAATAAGACAATAAACCAGGAGAAAGAAGGAAAAAAATAGTGAGTTGTGAGCTTGATTTACTATACCACGGAACAGCATCATAACCAACAAACTGTGGAAGCTTCACTTCTGTCTTTATGGTGCATTTTTTCTTTGTTACTGTAGTTGTGTTTCACTCCTCTGCTGAGCAGCTTTATGGGTGTTCAAGTTCAGAGAAATCCCTCTGAAGATAGTAGTGTTGAAGAAACTTATATAACTCACATTTACTCGAGCTTTTTTTTAAGGTTTGGGTAATCAATCTTTTAAATCATACAGACTTTTTTATTTTTATTATTATTATTCACATACCCTCTGCAGTCCAGAGGAGTCCTGGAAGTGCCGGGATCCGCTGTACAGAAAGATTTTCTACAAGTTCCAGAGGGCGAATGAATGAATGAATGAATGAATGAATGAATGAGTGCTTTATCAGTTCACACTTGGTGCTTTCATAGCTTTTAAACATTTTTATTACCGAAACAATGGATCAATTCATTTGAGAAACAGGAAATTAGAAAGCCACTATTGGCATTAAATTGCCATTATAAGGACTGGTTTGACCTTTACAAACGTTTGACATTGTCAGCAATTATGATCATAATTAACTGTATATTTTTAGTTGTGAACTGGATACAACGAAACATTTAAAGCAGAATCTGAGGCTTTTAGGAACATGGATATTTTCCACCATTTTTCTGAAATATTACACAGCAAGCAAAAAAAAAATCCAATATTTGAGAAGTGCACCGACTAACAGATGAGGTAAATAACTGTTAGTTGTAGGAGTGGTAAAAATTCACTCTGCATTAGCAGCCAAGCACCAATAGCAGATGGATAAAAGTGGCTAGTAAACACAGCGAGGCATTTAGCTGCTAAAGAGGCAGATATTTCCCCCTGGAAATGGTTAAGACCACAAACACAGAGTGAACATCGAACTTGGGGGAGGAAACAAACACGACTCCAAATGAATGATAATGCTGCTCTGTAACTGCCGGACATGACGGCCATGTTGATGCTCGAGCATCACAAGCTGGAGTCTGTTCACAACGTTTTCCCAAAGGAGAGAAACGCTGCTTCTGTAATCATTTATTACAATAAGTCATCAATATACAGTTGAATCTTTGATTCCACTTTGTCTCTGATTATATTCAGCAGGAAGTCAGGAAGTCGGATTAGATGTTACAGAGGATTGATGGAGGATTCTGTCTCATGCTTGTGTTTTTTCAACATGAGTTGATCATTAAAGCTTTCAATCAGCCTTATCTGCTTTGTTAAACTTGTTTATGTAGCCGATCTTAACTCACTCTGTGGCAAGATACACCCTGAAAAGGACCCCAATCAGGGGTCACCAAATATTCATGGGTCGTCATGAAGCCCTCTTGATTTTAAAGAGGACCACTTTTTTTCTGTCTTGAAAACAGCTGAGTCAGCATTTCATTCTTTAAGTTAAGCAGCAGGACAAAAATGACAGAAGCCAAAGAGTCTGAGAGAAATATGAACTGGACAAAGAGAAAATAAGAGTGGACCAAGATATTGTCAGTGGAATATGGCTTCGTTGAAGCAATATTGGATCAGATTGCATTTTTTTTGCAATGAAACGAAATAAAGGTTTGAAACTTCAACCTGAGTCAACACCGATCCAATCCCAAATCGGTGTGTAAACCCAAAGAGTTTATCCTCAAAGAAAAGGAACTCATCGTTACAAAGTATAATAAAGAAACTTTATCTCACATACAGTACACTATGAGGTTCCTTCAACATTTTTTTTTAAAATATTGTGGTCGCATACACATATTCACAAATGACATTCACCAATTTAATAACATAATATCTCACAATTATTGGAAAAATGCCAGAGTCTTTGGAGAAAAAATTATATAGATAATATTATTATCATTCAGGAAACCTGTACGGCTATTGTTAGTAGATCAGTCTTTTCTGAGAATTTACTGATAGTGAAAAACACAATCTCCTTCTTTGACCTGCACAATACGACATGTTACCACATTACTGTGAAACATCTCTTTTAATGGAGCAGCGACAAAGTGAAAATGAAAGCTTTTCACACTGGTGTGTAAAAGCCGTGTGCGCACTGGGCCCGTGTTTCAAATCCCTGCCAGGCGACTCTTATTATCGATACCATGTGGCAGCGGGCGCCGGGCACATTGTTTCATTGGGAATAAAATCACAAGCGCGCATATTGTGTTCTTGTGTTTTCATTGGCAGGCAGTTACAGCAGCATTAGCATATGAAAGACAGCAGCTGGAAGGTGTAGCTGTCACTGCTGCTGTGTCTTGTTGCCACGTCTGTCTTGACGGCGGCTTCTTTCTCCGTTCTTGCCGTCTTTTCTTCCTCATTAATGTTCGCTGCTGCTTGGCCCCCCCCTCGTGTTTGTCTGTGTGTCTCCTGTCATTTTGTTTCCTCTCCATATGACTCATCACACTCCTGAGGGGCCGGATCGTCAATACAGTTCATACCGCATGAGCTTCAGAAGCGAGCAGTCGTCATGCCACTCAACAAATGCTTACTTTTTACAGGTTTATATGGCTTTTGTTAAATCCTGAAATCATTTCTTTTCGAAGAAGCCATTTCCCACTGAAGAAGGCCCTTCTTCACCGGAGCGGCTCTTCCTTAACACTCCAGATAATGTGTAGTGAGCGTAACAAAGTTACAGTAGATCACTTATCAGAGACTGTAAGTCGAGTTGAAAGACGGAGCTGCCCTCAGCAGAGAACACTCCATCTCGGATAGCAGCGGGGGGCAACCTACGACTCTCCGCCCGCTCCCCTCCTGTCTGCTCCCCTCTCTCACTCAGAGATGTAAATGTTCAAACGGACTAATTCCTTCAAAGCGGCTACGAGCATGAAAGGCCAGTCTCCGCCCTCATTCCTAATTGATGGCCCGGCATTGCAGCATGAAAGCTCGATGAGTCTTCCTTGAGACTCTCATTAGCTGTAACTACACTACAGTTAGCTCCATTAAATTTACATTACAGACATTCTAGACACACCTTACGCCGAACCCCCTCTCACACTGATTCTTCTCAGTCTAAATGTCATTTACAGTACAAGTGAGCTTTAGTTTCTTTAAAAACAGGGTGCAGGGTTCCTTCTCCATCACTAAAAAAAAAAAATGTTAGTCCATATATCAGGAAAATTTGCATTGGTGTTGCACTGAGTTTGACATTTGAAGAAAAAAAGAGCCTCTAATGTGAAATCCCAGTGTGATATTCACCCTTTATCATCACCTCCGGCGCTCCTCTCGTCTCCTCTGCCCTTCTCACAGCAGAGGTTACCCCCTTACCTTGTAGTGGCCGGTCAAACACCGCCCCATGCTGCTTCTTTTGGATTGCTCCCTCTCTCCAGGGAGCGCCTCTGGATGCCTGCGTGTAACCGCAGGCAGCCGCCGTTGAACCCTGAGAGCAACACGGCGTTATGATTGACACCATTTGTGGGGTGTTATGGCAGCACCTGGAGATCCTCCGGGGAGCGCCGCTTTAAAAAGGACGCCGGCGACGCTTCGATCACCCTGCAGAGCTCTGCTCCCAACACGGAGCGGCTGCCGGAGGGCGGCTGGATATGACGACTGGAAACTGACACATGGCGTCCGTGGAGCGCACTGTATGCCAACTTATTTACAATTCAAACTCACATGTACATTGTTGTTCCTTTGATACAGGAGTGTCAAAAGCTTTTTAGTTCAGGAGCCACATGCTGCCCAGTGTCACCTGGAGTGGACCAGACCTGTAAAACAGTGACAAAATAACCTTTAAATTCAAACTTTCTAGTTTTTCTTTGTTTGTGTGTTGAATTTGAGAAGTTGAGTTGATTACAATACGGTAGCATCTTTTATCTTTCATGGCAGCATCACTGATAGTTCAGCTCGAGTCTCAGTGTTGTTTTCTGTCCGTTACTTTCATAAAATTTGTTTAAAACGTCAGTTTCCTTTTAAATTTTTTCAATTTGCTTGGTGGTTTGGCGGATTGGATTGGAACCTCTTGCGGGCCAGTTTTGGCCCACGTGCCTTATGTTTAACACCCCTGCCTTTGGGTCTGATTTCACTCTTAACAATGGTTTGGGACAATAGCCGAGGTCAGACCCTTCAATCATTTATTTATTTATTGTTTTTGGCCAAAGCACAAGACATTGAAATGGTTGAAACTCTCCACATTTGCCCATCCTATTTCTAAGATGCAGTCCAGCCACATTGGGGTGCTCCAGAGAGCTGACGGGGGTCAAGGGTCATGCTCAGGGATCCACAGTGGAGGCGCTTCTCTCGCTCTCGGCCACCTCTGCCAAAATCACTGAGATCACTGAGACTAACCAGGGGGCTGTGATCACTAAATTGAAAAACCTTAATTGAATGGCGTCTAACAACTCTGTCAAAGTGGAGACTAAACTCACTGAGAATATTGATTAATAGGATCACTGAGGTTGAGTTCATACACAAAGCACACTCCTCACTGGGTCAATAAATGCCTTCCTTTTGTTAAAGTAACTCCTAAATTGTGCAGTTGTTCTTCTGCATGTAACAAGATGACCAAACACCTCTCATCTCCATAAAAGATGGCGTCTTGAACTGTCCTCCAAACACATTTTGGTCAGGAAGCCAGAGAGCCTCTGTGCTCTGTGCCACTTGTTCCCCGTCAGCCGGCGGAGCGAGCTCCAGTTTTTCCTGAACTGTGTCAGCTCTGGCTGCGTCGCTTGAAGTCTCTCCTCAGGGGAAGCTGGAAAAAGTCAAAGCTCCTCACATCCCCGCTGCGAGATGCTCCGCCGGGCAGGGGGGGGGGTGGGGGTGAGGGGAGGTTATTGGGTGTGACCTGCTGGATGCAGGCCTTCTGGCTCTGGACAGAGGCGACAGCCGAGCGCTGGTTTGTGAGAGTGGCTGTTAGATGAAGAATCGTTTGGAACTCGCTGTAACACTACCTATCAAGTGTTTATTGGCTGTTTTAATACAGTAAGTCCTCTTTACCATCTCATAGAGATCTTCTTTTTTTATTTCACAGGTTATGCAGAAGTCAAGGACTGAAAATCTGCACTATATATTCTTTATTTTAGACATAAACTGAGAAACTGTCCACGCGTACGCTCAAGGATAGTTTGGACAGCAGCGTCCTCGCATCCAGCTGATAAACACGGCAAATGGGCCACACATTGTATCTCTGAGGACGGAGAGAGAACTGTGCCACCGCTTGATGTTGTTTCTCCTCTGTTCGCAAAAATGACACTTCCTTATGCTACCTTGTCAGGCTGTTCACTGATAACTGGTGCAACAGGGACACCTCCGCAAGAACAGACTGTCCTCGGCAAAAGAAAAAAAAATAAAGCAACACTACTATTTATGTCTTTATGCAGCAGACGCTTCGACTGGTGTTGACAACAAGGCCTAAACCTAGAAGCAGCTCGGAAAGCTCCTGACAGGATGTGAAAGCCGGGATCACATCATTTCTATAAATTTCATAAGGGATTTAATTTGTTCAAAGTGTGAAAGACGAGGATTTCGACTGAAGTTCAATATGAAGTTGTGAAAATGGCTCTTGAAAACTTTAAATAATACATTTGTGAGCTAAGATTGATTTTGATGATTCACCTGGAGACATGTTTACAGACACCTGATGGAATCTTCTTTTTTAGTTGCTATTAGTTCTTGAGTGTGAACAATATGACTGTTTAGCTGTTACACAATTCTAAAATCTTTCTGAAATTGCTTGATTTGCAGATTACACGCAGCTTGATGGATGACCCTGTAAAGAATGGCATAATAGCTCCAGCAGCCAAATGACATTCTGAAACTGGTGATTAAAGCCTCCAAACTTTAGTGTCGGCCCCAGATAATAATTTTCCACCTTTTGTCCTCTTAAGCACATCTTCAGAGAGCAGCGGTGTGTCTCTTGTGAAATGCGCAGAGAAGCTAATTGTTGTTCAGGATCAGGACGTGGGTGTAAAGGTCAACCAAAGAGGAGGTAAGAGTAAGTCAGTACGCAGGAAATTAATGTAAGTCAGTGTAAAAAGCCTTGAAAGCAGGGGCGTCAGACATAAGACACTGGGCCAAAACAGGGGATCCAGTCCGGCCTGGGAAATGACCAGAAAATAAAACACCTTTTTAACACAGTTTATCTGGGTGAGTTTGTAAAAGTGTACATGCAAAATGCAACAGTTATACAAGTTTTTGACAAAACATTGTATTTTTAGGCTGTAATTCAGCACAAAGTCACTTTAAACTCATAGATTATGGCCCTCTGACCCTATTTAAATCATAAACGTAAAAAAAAAATAACAAAACGTGTGCGTTTTTTGTTTATATGTGCAGTGACACCTATTGTTTCCCGCATGAGAGGACCTGCAGTGATGATCCTTGAGCTGATCAGATGTCGATGTGCGGACAGGAGTCAGTTATCTCATACATGGAGGATGATACGCACACCAGCTGGAACGCTCTCGCCCTGCAACAAGAGCGGGTGTAACGGACCAGACTTGTTTCCATGGCGTTTTAAAATATTCAGTGGCGAGGGTGAAGATTATGGCGCAGGTTTATGAGGCTTTCTCTCCAGGACTATTCAAATAGATTAATATTTCCATGTAACAGTGTGACATCCAAGAGCTGGAGACAAACGTTTGGGATTTTAAACATTGATTTTTAGGCCAAATTCCAAGGAAAACACTTTCTTTTTCTCTTTCTCTCATGACTCTTACTTCCAGTTGACGCTCCTTGCATCTTGACCACTCATCTGAGCAGCCAGACTGTGGGGTCATGTTGATAATCTGCCCGGCACAATGAGATACAGGCGTCACAATGCAACAGCCACTCATAATCCAAAAGCCTTTCAGGGAAAAACAACGTCCATAAAAATCTGGGATTATGTTGTTCCACGCTGCCGGTTCAGAAGAGGAATATCTCTCGCTTCTTCTCTCAATCTTCTTTTAATCCTCTCTCATTCTCAGCTTTTCTGTCTTTCACTCCCACCGCCTTACAACCGCTCTCTCTCCCTCGCTCTCCTTCTCTAAATCTCATAAACAGCTTTAGTTCTTATCAAGATGGAATCAGACAGAACGGGCTTCATTTGGAGGCTGAAGAGAAAAAAGTTTTTCCTAAATGCGTTTGTCTAGTTTTTTACAGGACTATAGTTGAGCTGGTAGAGAGTCGGGCGAGGGAAAGAGAAGAAGAGACCATATAGGTTCCAGCCTGTTCCTTCCTGCTTGCATTGAAACGTATTTGCAGATTTTGTGCCCTTAACCCATCCCTGCTTCCTACACTGTGCCTCGGTGTACATAAGCTGGATTAGAGTCTCACACAACACAGGCTGCACGGACGCACGTCTTTAGCTTTACATATTTTAGCAGCACAGCTGGATATCTGGCCAAAGTGAAGCCGGATAAAACTTTTACTCTCTTCAGAATTCGTCTTTTTTTTTTCATGTTTGTGGGCTCTCTCATCCCTGTAAAGCCGTACAAGAGGGAGGTAATTGTTTTTTAAAACTCCTCGTGAACACGGCCCGCTAAACAAGCGTCTGCCGGGCCTGGATTCACTTCCATGCAGGTTTAAATTGCCTGATCGTGGTGAAAAGCCTCCCATCCATACAGATGTGCGTCTATAGAGAGGCATCGCTGTGCAAGGCACGGCCCTCGAAAGCAATTCAGCGTGTTTTGTGCACGCTGCCAGTGGGACCACACTGCTCCCATTCATCCGCCTGGACCCTGCCTCACACTTCCTCCCCCACCTGCTCACCCCGTGGCTCTGGCACCTCTCCTCCAACCTGCTCACCCCCTGATCACAACACCCGCCAATGATTCATGATAATCCATGCTGATCACTGGCTGTGATGTAGCACTGTTTTATAGGAGAGGCACCGAGGGGGATTCTCTCTCACTCTTCCTCTGCTCCCACAAGCATCTTTTACTCGACTGACTCCGGCTTGCTGAGGAAAAGACACCAGAGGGAGCCGGGATGAAAGACACTTTGGAGAGGAGGGAACCAGTGGGCCCACATTCATTGCTACTAATAGCACTATTTTGAAGAAAGATCAGTTCCAGGCAGGAGTGGGAGGAGGCAGACGAGGTCGGCGGCTCTAAATGTCATCTTGTGGAGAAATATGAGACTTTTTATTTGAATTTGGCCTAGTTTGAAAAATCACAAACTTATCCTCTCGAGGGGGGAATGAGCATGATCAGTGGGCAAGCTTTAGTTTGCGGGATGTCATATATCCATATCTATCTATCTATCTATCTATCTATCTATCTATCTATCTATCTATCTATCTGTCTGTCTGTCTGTCTGTCTGTCTGTCTGTCTGTCTGTCTGTCTGTCTGTCTGTCTGTCTGTCTGTCTGTCTGTCTGTCTGTCTGTCTGTCTGTCTGTCTGTCTGTCTCATTTCAACGGAAGAAAAGTTCAGAGTGGGATTGTTTGACTGGTATTCATGGTATTATAGTTTGGAAACTCCATCTGTGTGATTTGAGCGGCCTCTCGTGGTGAAACCTTGACATTGACTTTTAGAGATGGACTTTTTCAGCATAAAATATATAATATACATGAATTTAACTGACATAAAATCGTAGATGTCACGGATGTCATTTTTGAAAACATTTATAACTGGTGCATATGAAATCGGGTAAGACAAATAAAAATTTTAAAAACGGCTGCATGTGTGAAAGAAATGACTTTATTCAATAGAAAATAATTAATTGTTGGACTTCCAGGCATCACATCCATGACTCAATACATTCATGAAGTAATATCTCAATAAACTCGTCATATAAAACACATTATTGTTCAACACTGGTCTTCTTCTGTCATTTTGTGTCACTTTCTAGCTCATTTTACTGTGATATTTAATATTTTATTATATATTAGCATATATATTACATATTCCTGTTTGTTATATTTATTTTTTTTCAAATATGAATTTTAAAAAAATGCTCTGATTACTGATTAGATCATGATGATAGTGATGCCTTAATGCTTTAGTTTAAACAGAAAAAAGAAACTCGTTGACTTGAGATCCTCGTGTCGTCTCTTTATTTTTACCCAAAATCCAATATTGTGACAAAATATCTCTTCTCCTATTATGGGACACAGTTTTTTTTCACCTTTTCCACATTTCCTTGTGCATCTTTTATAATTGTTTAATGTAAAGTCATTTGGTCTCATTGAAAAGTATTTTGTGAGCTTGGTGGAGTCCTGGTCTGCTGTCCTGCTCTTCCTGTCCAGTCTGTAGGTTGGTCTTTGGAGCTTAAGGGTCTCATACTCATTGAAACCACTGCACTGTGTGAAGAGAACGCAAAATGGATAAAATCGGTTCTGCTATTTCAAATATTGAACTATAATACCGGATATCCGCTGGGCCTTTTTAATCCTTTCAGTCACTCTCAAATAAACAGATTAACTGGTGGATCTACCTGAGTTGGATTCTTCTCTACAATACATACAACAGAAATCAGATTCTGCCCTTTCTGGGATCTGGGTCATGTCAGATGGCTGTTCAGTGTCAGGTTCATCTTCCTCCTCCTCATCTGCAACTTTCACAGTTGCACTAAGTGTGAAACGCCACCGAGTGTCACTGTGTGCTCACATTTCAGCAGCTCTCCAGCCATCAGGGTGAGATGAGGACATCTTGTCCTCCTCTTCTTCCCTTGAGTCAGCCTCCTCGGGGATGTGGAGGGTGACTCAGTACCTCACTGTAGCCTCCAGCTTCAACACTTGTTTTCCTGTGTTCGCTGATCCATACTCGCCACCGTGGGAAAAAGATGAGAAATGCCAAGTTTGGGTTTCAAGCAGGTTTTATTGACATTTTTCGTCTGTGTCCTGAGGGCAAAGCTACTTTATGACCGCAGTCCTGGATTCCCTCAGGTCTGATCAATCAATCAAAGGTTCAGGTCATCAGTTGTGCAACTTCTGATTCAGTCTTCTCAAAGTGAAAGTATTTTGTTTTTAATAACAACAACACAAGAGACAACAGAGGATGACTTTTTATTGATATTGTTTATCTTTGTGCAAATATTAAACTATACTTTATTTTAAATGTAGAATCTATGTAACTACAGTGTTTCTATTGACTTTGCAGAGAAAACGTAAAGGTTGGTCTAATTAGACATTTTTGGTTTGAATCTATGCAGCTATAGGTGCTTTACTACTTTTTACTTTAATTTCAGGTCAAGGTTTATTTTATACAGCAATGTTCAAACTAAGAACAATTCACAGTGCTTTACTTTTAATTTCAGGTGAATCAAACTTCATGCTCATCAGCATATAAACTCTCCACTTTAAATCCATATTATAAAGCAGTGTTGTGCAAGGTACGTGCAAAGTGTGATACACTATAGATTACTAATTACTGCTATCCCTACCTTACAATGTTACTGTCTCAGAATTGTAATACTTGCAACAAAATAACAGTGGAGATAAAAATATAAGAAATAACATCTTTAAAATGAAATGCAGATGAGGATTTTTCCAGTAGAGGATGATGCAGTGTAGTATAATAACTGTAGGCTGTTAATTCCAATAATATTATTGATATGATTGGCAAAGTAAGTCTCATTATTGTCACATCAGTATTAGCAGCATATGTAAGACTGGCTTGAACTGTATAATTTAAGGTTTCGGTGCACTATCATGTCTTTTTTGACAAATTAGCTGAAGTCTACTGCACTGTGTTGACATCAAAAGGTTCGTTAACTTCACATCAAACCTGGTGGCAACAGACCAGAAGCACAAAAATCAAAGAAAAAGTGACAAAGTCAACAAACCGGTGGGAACTGAAACAGAACAGAGAAATACCCTCAAAAGAAAAGAAAGAACATTATTTGCAATATGTTTATTGCATGTGTAACTAATATCGTGATGATTTGACAGACCCACAGATTACTTCTTGTGGGTTTGTCAGCCAATCGCTTGACCGCAGTGCACGTTAGCATTTATTATCCAAGTGGGCTTTTCGCCGCAGCAAAGCTGACACAGCTTTATAGTAATTGTTCCTGCTCTGAAACAGTTCCTAAAGCGGACTCAGCTAACCCTCGCTGGGGTTTTCATGAGACCTTTGTACACTCAAGGCTGAAACTGCACAAACTGATGCCTCTGCACCTTCTTGGATGCCTTGCCTGAGGACCAGAAACCAATAAAAGCAGCTGTTTGGGTCCGGAGCACTTCAGTAAGGTATTTTTAGTGCAGAAAACTAGTGTGTGGAACAAGTGTGTAAGTGAAGTGCTGACTGAAGGTTTCTCATACTAAAAGGCATAATACTGAAATTCACAGCTGGCCACTGTTTGGAGGTGGATGAATACGGTTTTGTAGATAGTATCATTACCGATAATGGTGACCCGGATGGAAATAAGTTGCTGGATTGTAGAAAACCAGCAGGAGCCTGCAGGACTCAGAACATAAAAAAATGTAAACAGTAAGGACCCAAACTCCAAACTGGCCCATTAGAGGTCCCACACTGGCCTGCTGAATGACCTTGAATCAAATCAAATAAAAAAACATTAAAAAAAAAAAAAAAACAATTTCAATATCTGTCCACTGTCTGAAAAAACTGAAACCTTGAAATGAACATCATTTTGTAGTTTGATGCTGAAGTGAAAACCAGCTGCCTCTTTGCTTACAAAATGAAAACTGCATCACTTATGAACAGTGAGGGTGAATTTGTAAAAGCGTGTATGCTCTAAAAGCTGCAGAGATCTTGTGCTCTGAGAAGTGACAGAGCTTTGCCAGCAGTACCTTGGAGGAAAACACAAAAGTGGATTTCAAATGGCACTTCTATTAAAACAGAGAATTTCAGGGTATTTGCTACAACTTTTGGAAGAACAGATTTATAACTACAGTTATTTAAATGTTATGTATTACTTGGAAATTCATGATCTTTTAAGGATTTCTCATTAAATTCTCATTTAACCGTAAATGGCCAGTTTACCCATACCTGATCATTTTCAGTCACCTGTGTGATTAAAATCTTTTGCATCTCAGAAGTGCTTCTGAATATTGTGAAGTTATTTTTTCTCAGCTGACATTGTGTGAATTCCTCAGAGATAATCCCTATCATTGAACATTCCCATAATTATATTCCCATATTAATGAATTCATCCACAAATATTTGTGTTTCAGGAAAATGAAACTGGTAAAAGTTTCTAAACTTAAGCACAGTTGAGAATAAAAGAGCTTTCTTGATTTTTTTTTATAGGAAGCATGGAGAAGGAGAAGGATGTGAGGCAGCCCAAACAATATTGCAATATGCAAGTTAGGAATATATATATATATCTACATATATATGGTCCCTTCCAGATACACCACAGGTTTACCATCAGTACCTCTGTGTCTCTCAGAATTGCAAAATTGCAAAAATTTTATGTAAAAATGTAATTTCTGGTATTACCATAGAAAGGAGGACTGACTTATTGTCAAGGAGCCAGGACACTGAGAAGTCACTCATGCTATATTCAGGATGTCGGTGAAGCTTGTGGCTGCTGCCTATAAACAAAAAAAGTCTTTGTTGATGCAGAAATCTGCCCCTAGATGTTTTTCTTAGAGTAAAACTTCCTGATTTGTCCTGAAGAAGTCTGTGTCCTCATATGAAAGCGAGTGCTTATAATGAGCTACAGTCTCACTCTGGGTCACGAAATGTTTTTCTTTCCCCGGAGATGTTGCTCCTGTTGTTTTTGTGTAGTGTTCTCTGGAGTGATTGAACTTACGACCTCAGTGAGAGAATGGCATGTTGTAAAGCTCAAATCCCTGTTGTGTGATTTCCTGTTGCACTGTGGGAGAAAAGCACTTGGGTCAAAGTCCAAGTACTTTCAAAGCAACAGATAAAAACTTTCAGCTGCATAGTAATAATGAAAAGGAAGCTTAGGAGAAAGATTCAGACGAGTAATGAAAAGGCAAAAATAAAACCCAGAAAAACAGAATGAAATAAATGATGTCATTATCTTTTAACCGTAAAGGGGCGGGGCCTCTCGCAGTTAAATTATTTCAGCCAATAGGAAGCGAGCATCTGCAACTCAAACGCCAACACACGTGATGCGTTCAAGAGAAGCTTCGACTTTTCTCTTCAGGAATAACTTTCTAGTAATAATAATGATGATAATATGTTTGTTTTCTGTTTGTAGCTATAACTCATGAGATGTATTTGCTTGGAGAAGCTGTTCCCAAATGTCTGGAACGTTGTCTGAAGCAGCAGGACAGAGCTGTCAGTCTGCTGCGGTCCAGGAAACAATCAAAAATAGTTTCTCTTTTGGAGCAGAACAGGCAGCCGTCCTCCACAGCAAGGTCTTTTATAGTGACAAAAGAGTTTACAGTGATGTGGTTTTTGAAGTTCTCTCCATACAGGTTTAACATTTTCTGGCAGACCTAAATAAGACCTCCTAGAAGTGTCTGCACAGTTACTGCATTTTCCTTGTTTTGAACCCTTTAGCAGAAGCCTTACAATGTATTCAGTGGGTTATCTGAGTGCATCCTTTAAAATTAGGAACAAAGACAATTCCAGGAAAAGGTTCAACATAATCTATAATTCTGTGTACAGCACAGTTACAGTTCAGTTAAAGCCAGTTCCTCTTGAAGGAGGAGAAGTAAACGAAGAAGAAGGTACACAGTTAAAAGTAACACTGCATTTTACAGTTTGAGAATAAAACAAAACAATGGGATGTTGGGGCTTGAGCATGGCTTTGAAACCCTCCTCAGAACATTTCTGTCTGATGTCTATAGGGAGCCTGTTTCAAAGGATCGGTGCTTAAAATGACAACACCCACCTGTCAATTTTCTGACCTTTGGTAGTTTTGAAAGACCAGTCAGTCAAAGGAGGAAGGGGAACATTTAATAGATCGGCCATATAACATGGTGCAATTCAATATGATCGTTTGAGAACAGTAAACTGGAAAAAGATAGTTGTTTGAATTTCTGACTGGTGACTATTCTAGACAAGTTAAACACTACAGAGTTAAAAAAAAACAAACATATTACTTAATCTTTTTTTTTTAACGTAAGTTAACATTTCCTTAATTTAGATGGGAAACAATTAGTCAGCATGTAGTAAAAATGACAAAAATAAAATATTTTGAACTTCAGGTGATCACATTTTACTGACACAACATGCTCAAACATAAAATATAGTCCATTTTATTCCATGTGTATTCTTCTAGATCTGGGGTATCAAAGATATTTTAGTTCAGGGTCCACATACATTCCAGTTTCATTGTGAGTGGGGTGAACTGCTGAATAAAATATTGCCGAAACAACCTTTTTAATAAAACTGTCGTTGTTGTTGTTGTTGTTGTTGTGGTACTGAGTGTATTCTGCTTGGCGGTTTGGCTGGCCAGATCAGAGACTGTTGTGGGCTAATTTTGGCCAGCGGGCCTTATGTTTTACAGTGGAGCACAATCAGTTGAACATCGCGATACAGTGATGACCATAAAGTTTATCAATTAATCCTTCTTCTTGTAAAGCAGACAGTGGGAGTTTCCCGGATGTCCCTGAACGCAGCACAGGGGGAGGGTCCTGAGCGTCGGCTCCTCCGCTTCGCTTCACTTCAGCGGCTTTACGGAAAGGGCGACGACCGGAGGCAAACACGGAGGACTTCGGCAACTAAAAGCACACTCTTTCTAGAGAGGTACGGCTTTAAATTGTCTTTCCAGATTTCTTTAATCGGACGGAGTCGCGGGTGTGTTCGCGGTGCCGGAGTTTGAAGGAGGAGTGTTTGAACCGGAGGCTCCGTGCGAACTCGGACGTTAATGCCGAGCTAGCAGCAGCGGCGGCGGCGGCGGCGGCGGTTCGGAGAGATGAAACCTGTTACTTTAGTCGAAGTTTCTTAACCTGTCTTTTCGGTCTTAGTTCATAGAGATATTCGAGAAGAGATGGTGTAGGACTTGTTAACTCACCTTCTTCTTCATGTTGACTTTATCTATTAAAAGATGTGGCTTTGACAGCATTCCTGCCACACTAACCAAACATTGTAAAATACGGCTTGATTTTATTATAGACTTAATCTGTGGTTAAATATTCTTCGTTTCAACTTTATCTTCTCTCCCATTTTCTATGTACGTTTTTAGATCCACTTTGGTACCTATCGTATGTTTTTTTCCTCTTGGAAGGAAATCTTGGAAAGCGAAAAATATGTGTATAATATACAACAAACCTCTCTACGTTATTGACCGAGTGTGTTATAAGGAATGATATTTGGCGACAGGAAGAAGTTAGCCTTCCTCTGTAGAACTAAATAACATAAAACATTAGTCTGTCCCGAGGAAATTCCTTTCTCCGAGTCACCACACCCTTGTTGTGCTGCTCGGCTCCTGTAGAGCAGAAACCTCCCATCTCACACAGACTTGTTCCCTCAGCCTGGAAAACAGAAAAGTACACGGACGGTGTTTGACTGATCTGAGGGGGGGACACTGCCCAGCTCGAGCTGGACTGCCACCTGTGTGTGTGTGTGTGTGTGTGTGTGTGTGTGTGTGTGTGTGTGTGTGTGTGTGTGTGTGTGTGTGTGTGCGCGTGTGCGTGTTTGTGTGTGTATCAGGATGTTGTATTGTAGATATTTTTAAAGGACACAGTACGTCACACATCCTGCTGTTTTTGTCTTTTCTTTCGCCGGACTGAGAGGAAATGTGTTTATTAAAGTATGATGTGATTTTGTGGCAGGAGGAGTGGATACATTGATGGATGGATGGGAAAAAATTGGATGTAGAGGTATTCCTGTGAGCCACACATAATGGAAACTGTTAATTAACACTACAAGAACAGGAGGGCTGTCAGAAAGTTATGCGTCCTTGGACATCACAAGTTTGGATGTGTCTGCCGCTGATCTGGCAACGCTATTGGGATTGGGAATGTCAGGGATCGCAGTGTTGTAGGAATGTGGTTTGCACATAGCAGGAATGGGGGGGTCACAAACACAAAAGGTTATCTCAATGGTCACATCTCAAAAAGGTTGAGAATCACTGCTCTTGGCCACTGATTCTCAGCTTCTTCTCTTTGATGGTCGATTCACCATAACAACCTTCAATGGCATACCAATGCAGGAGCCTTCAAAGCAAAATGAATAGGTGTGCTTCTTGTCTGATCACTGCTGCTCATCAAATTGGGAACTGCTGCTTTTCTTTGGAACCCCTCAGATTGTCTCCAATGGGGGTGTTTGCAATGACCCCGAGCAACGTTGTCGTGTACACAGACTCCCAAAACGCAACAAAAGTTTTCTATTTTCACTTGAAAACGGTGTCACGTTTGTGTTTCAGAGGCGTTCAAATTGATTATAAGCTATATTTGTGACTTTATGATTCTGGAATATTGTCACTGATTAAGATGCAATGCTGAAGTGAAATACAATGTGATGTAGTGCAGAATACTGAAGTAGTGTAGAATAATCCCACCACTGATTTTTTTTTTTCTTTTTTAAAATCTTTTTCAATTCAGCTGTTGGTGCAAAAGCGCTCCATTTAGTAGTAATCAGAAGAATTCACTCTGAGGTGAATCACGCTACGTCCTGTATAACTATCGCTGAAATCTGTTCATTATTAGTCCTTTTTACTTGAAGAGGCCTCTACTGCGGTTGTCCTCACCTACGGGGCTAACAGTGATGTAATTCTGAGCTGCTCAGTGGGAAGTGGACTTTATTAAGGTTGTGAAAGTAGTTAGTAGAAATTAGAGGTATTATTTGCACACGTAAGTGCTGCTATTATGCAAGAAAAAAAGACCCAAGTAAAAACAAAACAAAAATGAGGCTATAGTGATGTTTAAACATTGACAGTAAATTAATTGAAGTGGGACATGTAGTCCCAACACAATATCCTGGTAGTTTTGTTATAAGAATATGACCAAATTTTAAGAGTTTTCTTTCAATAACAGCTTTTACATACCCTTAACATTTCATTATTTTTAATTAGTTCTACAGTTTTCTTTCAAACATTGTGGGGGGAAAGGCAGAAGCTTTTAAATCAACCATTTTTAGGATTAATCTGGGACATTTTATAAACTCCAAAGTTTTCCAAAATGCCTTTACAACGCCTTAAAGTAATCCGATTTCTTAATCTGGAGAAATTTGATTTCAGTCACAAACAAGTGCAACAGAAGTAGTGTCATTCCTATATCAAACATTAGGTTCAGTGTATTTTGTGAGAAATCAAATCATTAGTTCATCAGCGCCAGCTGAGGGTGCTGTGTTTTGTTGATTTGATTCAGTTCGGGTTTTACCACATTATGCCTACAAACCACTTATGCAATTACCCGAACGGAGTTTTCTTTAGAAGAGGATTAGAATTGTGTAAATATAACTGCAAACAGTGCTTATGTAGTGGATATGTTTCTTACAGAATGCCTTTATGGGGAAAGACTGTTTAATCGCAGCAGAACATGCAGAAAGAACATAAAGAATTGTTAATAATACCAAGGAGATTGACGAAACCCACATAATGTTTCAAAGTAGGAATAGTGGTTTAGCTATTCTTGATTAAGATGATTTTCTTTAACAAATATTTGCTCCATAAAATGTCCATTCCACAAACTTACTGTCTGGATATATATAGCTAACTCGCTTATTGTTTGGCCCGTAAGCCAGCGGTAACTTCTGTAGTGTTGTAATAATAAGACAACATAACAATACAGATGTTTCTAGTAGTATTTTATGAGGGAACAGATGTATAAACAGTCATGCATTCTATAGAGAGTTTTTTTTTTTTTTTTATGTTGCATGAATTGAAATATTTTGTTTTGATTTTTATTTATTTTGCTAATCTCATAATTTCTGAAAGCATTGTAAGGTCTTTTCAGGTACATAGAGTGTAGAGGATAGTGTTTTAGTGTCATTGACTCTGTGGATTTTGCATATTCTTCCTATGAGAGTGCAGCTTCTCATCAGGAGGCAAGTTGCACTGAGCCAATAAGACAGTGTGGTTTGTTGATGGAGTCGACATAACAATGCATATCTCCATTCTGGCGTACTTTAATACTCGTCTTCTTGCGGCATTCAGGTCAGACAGACCATTGAACAGCTCAGTAGGTCAGTATGAAAGACCAAAATAGATCAAAAGCAGCATGAACGCCTTTCTAGCCAGAGGCCAATGCACCCTGGAGCTGCACCTCGTTTTGTTCCTCACAGGAACAAAACGAGTTGCCAGCAACTGACCTTCTGTGAGCTGTTTAGTTGGAAGTGTTGCATGGACATAAGAAGAGTGGTCGTGTTTCCATCCACCCGGGTCATAGTCATACTCTGAGAAATCCAGCTGTGTTCATTGTTGATCTGTTGGAGCTTATCGAGGTGTTCTCACACAATGCTTCAGTATCCTTCCTCAGATTAATGCTGGCAGCTTTCCATCTGGAGTGATTTCTAAGGAGGTGGATGTCCTACTGATAACTGATGTCTGAAGGTTTTTGTTTTCCCACCCTTATTTATTTATTTATTATTTCTGTGTAATTCTATATTGGAGTATTTTTTGGTCTACGCTGCGAACAGTTTCAGTTCAGCCGCTCTTCTCTTGATGACTGAAAATCTTCTACATGGGAAACTGTGTCTGTCAGCTGTAAGTTTTATCATACACATCCTGTGGGTAAAACATATCTTTGAGAGTTTCCTGTTTGGATCTTGGAGCTTGCTGAATAAGAAAGCCTTAAAAGGATTTTCAGAACTTTTTGACTGGGTGTCGACCCCAACAGACAGTTACTGGTTTTGATTCCTAAAAAAGGTTTGAATTTTCTTTCTCATTGCCATGAGTGTGTAAAATGATGTAGATGCATAGTTAGATGATGGTAATGTTTTTCAGTCCCACTGAACAATTCATTTCATTTTTGAAAGCACAAGTACTGTGTGGAATAAGGCCTAAAATGAAACACAAATGTTGCATGTGTTTGTTTGCATGTTTATTTTTGTCACAGAAGTCATATAGAGATTATAGACAAGAAGGTGATCCTTAAACTGACATAGTAGCAATCTCATGTTGACTCAGTATTTTCAGTAACGGGGGCAAAGCAGATCAGTCAACATGTAGTTTGGTCATAATTTTGAACATTATGTATGCTCCTCTGGTTTCAGATTTACTTCGGCGTTAACATTACTTTAGCTGTCAGTAACTGTTTTGGTTTTTTCTTCTCAGCAAACAGAAAATCATTATCATGTTCATCACAGTTCAGCCTATGTTTTTATGCAGCTGCTGTAAATAAACCTGACAACTATATGACTAGAGCGGGTGAGCTGCTTAAACCTTCCACATAAAAGAGAGTGCGTTGGAGGTGGTGACTCCACTGAGGCATCCTACATGTGTAGCAGCTTCCATTTGTACTGTGTGTGTGAATCAGAACGGAGGGATGCAGCACCCTAAGGATACGCAACATTAGCTCCCTGATGGTGACATCACACTGCAACACAAGGAGGGAGAGAGAGAGGGAGAGGAAGAGAGAGAGCACAAGGGAAGGGAAAGGATGAGATGAGGACAGATTGAGAGCAAGAGCCAGGCGGAGGGTGGCTACATGAGAAACGGCAAAAGGAGCAGGATGCAATGAAAAGAGCTGCTCCAGCAGGTCGGTCTGAGGGGCTGTGTGTCGGTGCATATGCACTCTTCATAATCGTGTTGCAGCTTCACTCTGCTACAGACCGGAAAAACAGAAATACTTTTCTGAACTAAGTCCCTGTTTGCTCCGTTCCCACGTCGAACCATGACTAATTCATCCATTTATTTATTTCACACTCATAGAATATTAATCAAAGCCCTACTTATTACCCTTTAAAATTTCGAAGTTTCTCTACAGCTGTTGCCGGTTCTGGACCTCTCATGTTCTAGTTTTGTTCGCTGCACCTCTTTTTCTCCGTCGGTCTGACTTTCCTGCTTTTGCTGCAACTTGGAGGCTCGGGGTGGATGAAAGGACATTTCTGTGTGATATTTCTCTCTTTCGTCCTCTTCTAAGCTGAGCTGGGCGCTCTGTGATAAATTGGGCCGGGGGAGTCTCAATGGTTCTGTCCTATTTTAGGCTCCAGCTCGGTTCTCTGACTTCAGCCGCTTCCCTGGCCTGGTTCCTGGGCAGCATCGTTTGAACGGAGCTTCAGCTTCCGTCATTGAACCCCATGCAGAACTTTCTTGTTTTGTTAGAAGAACATTAAAATTTGAAGCTCCTTTCTGATTCTGTTTTATAGTTTGTAATTATTATGTTCAATCTGTACAATCTGCAGCTCTAAAGCAGTCCATGTTTCAGCTGAATTGCGAAAAAGTAATCTTCTGTCTCCAACCAGAAAGCAGGAGATCAACTGTTCTGTGAGTTGAAGGCTAAAAATAACTTTTTTTATGGTTTTTAATTCTGTAGCTGTATTTTCAGTGAACTCCTGTTGAATTATTCAAAATTAGAACACAGTTTTCAGACCCTAAGAACTACAACTAGATTAATCACATTGTCATGATACAAAACACGTTTAGTTTGCTATTAAATACAACTGCATTGAATAGTTTTGGATTAATTAATCAAATGTCTTGAGATGAAGCAAAAAATTTTGAGCGACTTCATGTTTCGATATGTGTTTATTTATTATCATAACTCTTTGAACCAGAGAAAGTCAGACAGGTGGCGGAGGAATGGTGGGAAAATGTTGTCGAATGTAGGTGAGAGATTCCTGGTGGCTTATGTCCTCCCGCAGTTTTAACAGTCTGACCTGTGGTTTATCATAACAGTCAAGTCTCCTAAATCCTATAACGGCTACCTTTCAACTCATAGGCTCAGCATATTTTTAGTTTGTTTCAAAAAGTTCTTTCTATATGATTTACTTTTGATTACTACAGGAGCAAACACAGCTAAGAGAGGTGGAAATGTAGCACAGTGTGTACGAAATGTGATGGTACGAAACACATTTCATAATCCATAGAAAGCAACTTTGATTGAAGCTAATTGTTCTTTGAAGTCTTTACCACACCCTGAGGTCCGGTACATCAGCAGAACATGTGAAAACCCCCTAAGTTTCAGCTTCGACTTGACTGCAATGGGTTTCAGGTTGCATGGCTTCATCTGTAAGGGCCTGGTACCTGCTCTGAGTCCGTCATGGCAGATTGAAGGGAATATACCATTGGATCATTATTTAGCACAGCCCTACCTCACCCTATCACACTTGCTGTAAGAATACTGGCTCATTGCCGTTTTATCTTAAAGATGATCCCCAGCAGCTGACGTTGCTGTCCTTAGCAGAGCTACTCCTGACATGGCTGATTTATAACTCTGCCTGGAGGTCGATGTCACAGCTCTGGTATCAGTACCAGCACATAGTTAAGTTTGACTGCTCACCTCCTAGTTATTTCGATTTGTGTATTTTTTCCTTCTTCAGACATAATATGAATGTAAGTTAAGATGGATTAGCTTATGAGATTAAATTGCAACCACTTTCTGTCCCGTGGAACCGGAAAGGTCTCGAAGTACAAATTGGTGTGAAGATCATGTGTCACTTGACCCACATGGTTGAAGTGTGGTTAATTCTTGAAGGGAAGAAGGAAGTTTTTCTTTTTCTTTCTTTCTTTCTTTCTTTCCCCCAACCCTACTGTATATTTCCTGGCTCACAGAGGCCAGTCTGGCTAATGTGTTACTGTAGGTGTGGCTCAACCTGGGGGGAGAGGGGAAAGAGGCGTCTGTTCTGCTCGAGCTGGGAGGGAGGGAGAACTTTGTCCTCTGCCACTCCACACAAACATTATGCAAGATAGGAGCATCATTCATCCCAAGACACGTGCAAAGCTGCAGTCTGGTGCACTCGTATCGCCTATCAGTGTGTGCACGTGCTTTCAAACTTCACCTGGTTAATGTTCTTGAATATACTTTTTAGTTGCAAATACGCTGTTTCACTCTGATGGCACAGTTGGTACAGTGGTGCTTCTGTCAGGGATTTCAATACCACACACAGCCATCTGCATTTCAATTATTTATGAGTGTATTACAGTGTTGTTTTATTTCCCTAAATTTATGTTTCCCCTGTGTTGATAGAGCACTACTTACCACAGCATAAAATCCGGGGCACACTTAATTATTGATTGTTGAATAAATCACAATATATAGAGTGTTGTAATACAAAAGGAAATGCTCTTCAGAATATTATCTTCAGCATTCATCGCTTCCTCTGACAATCTGCTATACCATGTTCACTCCTTCTGAAGTCCAGTTTCAAGTGAAGATTCAGCAAAACACAAAACATATTGAAATATTTTAGAATCGTGAGGTTTTGAAAAGTGAAGTATGTAAAGATTAAGTGATGTACTTTCTGTGCCATTTTCAGGCTCTGCTGTGCATTTCTGCCTTCAGTCCATTTCTTTTGATGATCTGCTTTTCCTATCGCCACCCAGAGCTCCAGTCTCTGCTATGTTTACTGTTCAGTGTGACATTCTTCCAAACACTGGACAGGCTGTCTCATGTCCAAATTCTAGTAGCCATGCATACAGTGCAACACAATGGAATAAGCACTTGGTTTTGAAATTAAACAATATTTTTATCGAGTACGTCTGTTGTAGTGAAATATGTTGGAGTTTTTTCTGGAGAGACGTTTTCTCGCCACACAGCATAAAGTAATGGTCCGATTGGTCAACCTGTCTTGTGTAATGTTTTCCTGAAGATCCAGTTTAGATGTTATCTTGTCTGGTTAAAATACCACAGATTTATATGGGACATTAGTAGAGCTCACATGAAACTAATCAAGCTGTGTGCTATGCTTATTGCGGCAAGTGGTGGTGACATGACTTTACTTTCAGTCTACAGTATTTTCAATTAATGAACCATTTTGTTTTCACTTGCAATTTTTTTTCAAATTCCTTATTTTTTTTTTACAAAAATAAAAATAGCAATTTGCTTTAGTTTTAAAGTTTGCTTCAAATTCTAAGGAAGGTCCCAAGTTTCTCATAGAAATACACATTTAGCAGACAGACCTTCAGGAAACCGTAGAAATAGATAACGATCATCTCTCCACGTGTTCCCGCTGTATGTGAGCGAACTGTAACACATCAGTGTGAGAACAAACAAAAACCTCAAATAGAGTTCGGAGCTGTCTGGAGTGAGGATCGAGATCTCGAGGGACTGGTTGTGTCGGTCTGCTCCTTTTGCAAACAAAGATTATTTGAACTGACCCCCAGGGGAGAAACTCAGAGGAGGGGAAGTAAAGGGGAAATGACCAAACTGACGGCCGAGAGGGAGAACTACTGGACTTTCCCAGTTGCTGTCATTTGTCTGAGCAGGAAGTTCCTTAAGGGAAGTAACCAAAGGGAAGTGATAGGAAAATCCGTGAAAGACATTGCGCCCGTGCAGATTTCAACTTCACTGATTTTATTCTCTTTTAGGCTTTTTGCATGTCAGGCCTTTTTATTAGGTAATTACAAAGCTTTAATTTTTTATCAATTAATATAAAGCTCTTTTCTGAGATTTTGATAAGATGAACTGATTAATCCAGGTGTGTCTGACCTCAGTAAATGGCCAGGCACACCTGGATTAATCAGTTCATCCTGTCATGAAACACAGGAAATAAAGGTGCTGTCTGAACTTCAGGAAGTAATGGAGCTGTGCATACAGCCCATTAAAACTGTCTTTATTCTAATTTTCAGTAATAAAGAAGCAGCAAGCAGAAGTAGAACCAGTTTGTACCTGAAAATTGAATTAGAAGAAAATGCAACAACTATAAGTAAATGAAAGTTTATAGACTACAGCGGTCATTGGCTGTTTCGTGTTGAATGCGTTGTTATGCTGGAACAGAGTATGACATCGATGTTATACCAGTGCTGAATAAATTGTTCTTCGCATAACTTCATTCATTAATTTCTTTAACCCATCAGGAGCCATGTACACGCCATATAGCATTGAATTGCGTTGTCTCACTTGTCACTGCTCCAAAAAGCCACATTAGAAATGTATTTTTCAGAATCCCATTCTTTCAGAGCCTTTATTGGCAACAGAAAACACCAGTGATCTGTTCTGTAATTCGGGGTAGAAGTCCTTGTAGTCGCTCCTCTGTCCTTGCCTGGGCGTACTGTGCGCGCTCTCACACACACACACACACACACACACACACACAAATGCATTATAATGCAAAGTAAAGGGGTCATTATACCCATTAACCACCATGTGCTGCCACAGGCACAGCAGGGAACCCTCTGTGAGAGCCATTATCATCAATAAGCTGCCTTATTTCAGCCCTGCACAAAATCTGCTCGACTATCCCCGTTTTCAGAGGCTTTGTGGAGCCGCCACTGTCGTGCATGTGTGTTTGCGGGTATCTCCCCTCTGGCAGTGACAGTATGATGTATGGAGTAACAGCAGCCTGCTATCACAGTGAACAGGTGGCTCCCTCTCGAGACAAACTGACAACATGCCGGCCTGATTTAATGTGCGAGAGGAAGAGCAAACTGAACAATTGTCTTTTTATTCTGCAGCTGGAAATGGTGGCTGTTGTTGCAGTGATTTGAAGGGGAATGACTGAAGCCTGGACAAGATCAGCATGTAAACAAACAGCCATGGAGATTTTTTTTTTTAACTCTTGATTGTACACAGGAACCTCTTTACTTAAAGCAGAGTGCTGCTTGTTGCCTAACTAGCCGAAACAATTGAAGTGACCCTGAATTGATTTGTTTAGTTTCGAGGAATATCTCCTTCAACCAACAGTGACTGATTTTCAGGATTTGGGGACTTCTTACAATAGAATATGAACACAAGCCCATAAATTCCATAAATTCCATTTATACACATTATATTTACACTGGAATAAACAGGATGTGTTTATAGTCTCTATGTTAACATGTTTGTAAGATCAGTTTGTCCCATCCACTTTGTGAAGCTCAAAATCAAAACATGTTTCTTTTCAAATCAAGTACATGTTTAGTTTTCTATGCTTTAATGACCATCAGCACTGACAGACACTCGCCTTTTCCCTGAACTCTTCTTGTATAAACACAGAACACTGCTACTGCTTTCAGAAAGAAAAACAGGCAGCTATGCCGGAAGTTTTGGCTCCTCCGTGGAAAGATTTAATTGTAGAAACTTTGTTGTAGCAGATTACAGTTGTGGTGATTATGTTCCCTCAAACAGTTAGGAGATGCCTAGCTCGTCTGTCCTCGGGTGTTCACGCATTCATGTGTTCCAGTGAGATCTAATTACTGCACAAGCACTCGGGTTTGTGGGGGGGAATCCCAGTTGATGATTAAAAACAACAAGCTGGAAGATATCATAAGGTCCATGGCTGCAAAGGAGATCTGCAACGTAATTCTGGATTCTTCAATACTGTTCTTGTATCCTTCATCTGTTCTGCTTTGGACTCTGTGTGTGTGTGTGTGTGTGTGTGTGTGTGTGTGTGTGTGTGTGTGTGTGTGTGTGTGTGTGTGTGTGTGTGTTTGTGTGTCTGGACAGTCGCAGAGGTTTTGGCCGTCCTGTCGTTCCAGGTACTCTTGAGATCTTTAGAAGCTGCTGGCAGGCAGCCAGCACGTTGCCTCATCTCTGACTGCCTCCTCTCCATTATTGTCAGCCTGTGGGAGATGGCTATTGATCTCTGTGCGTGCGTGTGTGTGTGTGGGTGTAGCTGTGTGTGGCTGTCTTTCTCTGGAAAGCCACATTTCATTCACACACATGCCATTCAGGGACACAAGCAAAGACAAGAGGGGAGAAATGTGTGTAATATCGAGGTGGCAGACAAAGCTGTAAATCACTTGACCACAGGGAAGCAGAAGTGACGCATTAAGGATCATTATTAATGTGATGGTGTGACAGAGGTCGTGTGTGTGTGTGCAGCAGCACGTGAAGCGCTGTGGCTCTCCTCCTGCTCCCTTCACTCCCGGTGCTTGAGTCTTCAGCCCGGGAAAGTTAAGAGGGTGCGACTCCAAAAGCAGACCATCATCTTTTTGTCTTCTTCTTCTTCGTCCTCTTCATTTCTCTCTGTTTTTGGATTCGTTCTTTCACTGTGACCTCTGTTTAAAAACGCCTCTGTTTGGATTTAGATGGCTGCTATCAGGAAGAAGCTGGTGATAGTTGGAGATGGAGCTTGTGGGAAGACCTGTCTGCTCATCGTCTTCAGTAAGGACCAGTTCCCAGAGGTCTACGTCCCCACTGTGTTCGAGAACTACATCGCTGACATTGAAGTGGACGGCAAACAGGTAATTCATGTTCACAACTTTATGGTTTTGGTGTTTCTTATGGTTTCTCTGTTTCTGACGGGCACTGATTCACTTTTTAAATTCACCTGCCCAGGTATATTTCCTGGTTGCTTCCTTTACATTTTTAATAAATTACACATTTTGTCGTCATTCAGATGCTAAATTGGTGTTATCATTAGGAATAATCATCAAAACAGGAACGTTAACCTGGTTCCTTGTGGGGAAAAAAAATAGCAGTCAAGATGGACACGAACCACACGGCGTTGTGAGAAAAGCCCCGGCCATCATTGTTATAAAGTCACAAACCTCCAGCCAACAACAGGAAGTGGTCCAGTGCTACCTTCCTGAGTGGGCCTGGATCATGACTCATGTTCCCGTTCCTGTTTCCTGTGCTGCACAATCAGCTGGTTGAGGTTTTTCCTGTATCTTATAACAATACCTGTAATCCACATTTCTCAGCTGAAGGAGATGGATATATAGCAGAAACACTTAGTGGTGTTCCTGTTGACATCGCAGCTCATCTTACATTAGTTATGCTCAGTTGAGACAGCAGTAACTGCCAAACAGAAACTCCAGAGGCTGCTGGGAGACACCTAGTGGTCAAACAATCCAGAGGAGTGCAGAAAATGTTGCAGAGCCTGTGTCGTCTGGAAAATGTTTGTGGCAAACTGCGAGTCCTGAGGTGTTTGTGTAGCAAATCCTGCCAATGTAAGTAATGTGGGACTTGGCCACACATAAGACAAGTCCAGATGTAGTCTGAAGTGGACTTCAGAGGGATAATTTAGATGGCTTGTTTCTGAATCTGTAGAGTTTTCCAGCTGTTAAACTGCAATCAGCAGAAAAAAGTAGGTCAAGATTTTAATCATAGACTGAAAAAATCTTATGTAAGAAACAAGTCCAATTTATTTTGTTTAGTTTTGATGTGATGGGACTTCCAAACTAAACATGCCCAGATGTGCTCCTTCTCAGCTCAAATCAGTGATTTTTGCTGGACATTTGTTGTATTCAGAGCAGGTCAGACACTCTGGGACTGCAAACAGTTTGATGAACAGCTGAAAAGCAGTGGGAGCTCCCGCTGCCTCTGGGGTCTGCATTCAGGAACGAATAATCCATCCTGTCCTTCTGTTTGTTTTTCCTCTTTCTAGTAATTTTGCTTCTCATATAGTCATAAATACTCTGTAATCATGCTGTGTGATTGCGCTCCGTTACATCTCATGCTTGTCGTTCCGTCAGGTGGAGTTAGCGTTGTGGGATACAGCCGGACAGGAAGACTACGACAGGCTGAGGCCGCTCTCCTACCCCGACACAGATGTGATCCTGATGTGCTTCTCCATAGACAGCCCCGACAGTTTAGGTGAGGCTCAGTTCGCTCTGCTCGCTCACTGAACTTCAACCATGGGTTTTTCTAACAGCATTATTTCTTCCACCACCAGGGGGAGCACTTTAGTCTGAGTGAATCAGTTCAGGTGATCTGGGTTGCTACACAGACACAGAAATGTTTTTTACATTAAGGAAAGATTCTAGGATTTGTTGTTGTGATCATAATATGAACCACTCTGCAGATTTCAGCTCCAGCTACATGTGGCCAAGTGTTTTCTGCCTTTGAAGATGGATAAAGTTGTCATATGACTCCTCTGTGATCTGTAAAGGCTCTTCCATGCTTTCCACATCACACACGTCGGATCTGTATGTAGACTGTGGACACACAGGCAATTCCACCGGTACTACATGTAGGGTTGAGGCCGGTCTGGAGGTGTCAGAGAGGGATAACTGACTTGTGGCGGCCAAGCGTTCATAGCGACGTCGTTTTTTGATCCTTCGATGTCGACTCTTCCTTTCATTGTGAAGCAGAATTCACTAATAGGGAACGTGAGCTGGGTTCAGACCGTCGTGAGACAGGTTAGTTTTAGCCGACTGATGATGTGTTGTTGCAGTACTAGTCCTGCATGTGCACTGGTCCACTGGTCGCTGTTCATATGTGCTGCTGTTTGCTCTGGCGGATGAGCGGCCGGCACGTTCAGTCCACTTGGTCACAGGAATTGGACTGCGTGCAAGCGACTGCTTGGACCCTCGTGCACAGGGCTGGATGACGATTTTTTTTTTTGTTGCATGGACACGCAAAATATGAATAGATCTTAAGTTATAAAGTACATAGTGAACTGAGAGAGATTGATTCATGAATTGAAATTAGTTGCGCAGTTCACATTTATGATCACAAACATTTCCCTCATTTTTGGATCGTTGTGTTCTTGGCACTCCGATACCCAAATGAAGTGTTTGTTTATGAAACTGCCATCGTGGGCCTCTACCCTGTGTTTTCATACGGCCATTCCCACACATGGCATTTCTACTCTATCTCATAAAGACATCTCCTCCCAGGGAAAGCTGCTGCTCTTGGCCAGCCGGTCCAGACCTTGTGTCAGCCAGAGATCAGCAGCCTCTCCATGTTTGTGCGTGCAGCCCACAGGCGACACTCCCCGCTCGCCTTATAAGGGAAGAACGTCTGCTTCTTACTCTGCTGTGACATTTTTCTTCCCTCTTCTCTAAATAAATTCAGAAAACATTCCTGAGAAATGGACACCTGAAGTGAAGCACTTCTGTCCCAACGTCCCCATCATCCTCGTGGGCAACAAGAAGGACCTGAGGAACGACGAACACACACGCAAGGAGCTCTTCAAGATGAAACAGGTGTGTGTTCTCAATTAGAAGTGAATTTGTAGGATTGCACTAATGTCGACTAACTGTTGTTTTTCTTATGTTACAAATAATATTGGTAGAACTAAAGTATTAAAAAGGAAACGTGTTTCCGTGTCCTACTCGGTTAACGCCAGCAGATGTTTATTCACATGAGACTCACCGCATCTCCATGACGCCCACAGGAGCCTGTCAAGTCCGAGGAGGGCAGAGACATGGCCAACCGCATCAGTGCCTTTGGCTACCTGGAGTGCTCGGCCAAGACCAAGGACGGCGTGAGGGAAGTGTTCGAGATGGCCACCAGGGCGGCGCTGCAGGTCCGCAAGCGCAAGAAGAGAGGCGGCTGCCAGCTGCTGTGAGGCGGTGCTGGTTGGCCAATCAGCGCTCCAGGGAGGACTCCTACCCCCGCAGACACACAGCGCAAACTTAGAGAAACCCTAAATCAATGGCTTCCATGGATTATGCTTACTTCACAGGCAACACGAAAGACTGACACACCCGTTTAAAAGCAAAACAAATCAGCTTCTTTCTTCTTTTTTTTTTTTTTTTAAGCAAACTGATTAGTCTGCGACTCACTTAGTTGCTTTTTTGTTTTTCCTGTTTTGTTTTCCTCCATCTCACCAGCCTGTACTTCTACCTATGTGAATGTATGTCTATTTATATGTGCAGATACTTTGCCTCTGTGTGATAATTGTTTACAGAGAAGGGTGCCGTGGAACGCGCGTCCACCGACCGCCCTTCTCTCACGGCTGTGAGTTGCAGACACTTTTAGATTCCGTTTTCCCTTCCTTCTGTTGATCCTGCATGCACCACTCACCAGCTTCAGCCTCGATTCTTCACATATTTCCTTTACACCACTACTAATTTACACCATGAAAATGTAGTTTCACCAAGTGCTGTGTCAGCAGCTTCCTGTTTTTGACACGACGGACTAAATTTAGAGCTTCTTCAGTGCATTACTCCACCGAAACCTGCAGTGACTTGATTCTGCGGAGAGGTTTTTGGTCTGCCTCTCTCCCACGGTGACACCTTAAACCGGCCCTGGAGACGGCGGTCTTTTGTCACAGACACAATACTAAGGAGTGGCACTCTGGCAGACGTCATCGAGGCCTTCAGTGGTCCCGCCTCCTGTCTTCAGCCTGCACCGTTTCACATCCAGTGTAGTCTCTACTGTATCCAGCCATGTCGATATTGTGCAGTACAAGCTTATTCTGTCTTCATAAACTACCCAACTGACAATTGGCGCGGCACCGTAAACACCTCCAACGCCAGCGTACCAAACTATGACGGCTCTTAGCTTGGTTTGTAGTTACTATCGGCCTTTTGACACTACAGGGACGTTTCTTCTAATGTGATTGGACTAATAAAAGGAATGACTGCTTCAGTGTGTTTTTTTTTTTTTTACCCGACCTAATGATTGATATTGCAGTCCAAAAGTGCTTGTTTTGGAGGAACTTTAACCTAAAACTATACATTAAAAATAAACTACAGCGGAAGTGTCATTCGGTTCAGAAAAAGCCCAGAACATCCTGTACGTCATGTAGTGATCCCATCACAAGCTACGTTCTGTTCAGACCGACACGGATCACAATGTCTCGGCCCGGGGCTTCTACCCAGACAGTGCCTCCGTCTTTAACCCCTCACTTCATGAGAAAATGTTGACGCTTTCCAAACAGGAGTGGGATGTGTTGTTTGTCTGAATGAGACGAGTATGTTAATAAAGTATTTTTGAAATACTACAAAATCTCAAGTAGTTCTTTTTTTCCGCCATCAGAATGTGTGCCTTTATTACAAATTGCATTTATTTAAAATCGGAATTCATTCCCTTCTTTGTCCCAATATAAATCTAAAACAAAGCATTTAGCATTTCTAACCAGAGAACCTCATTGAAATGACATTTCAGCTTCTGCTAATTTTGCAAAAGGACCAATTAAAGACATTAAAAATCCATTTATGAAAGTCAAGTGATTAAATACGGCTGCACAGACCCTGCTGTACAACACATTCAGTGATAATGCTCTCAACGAGTGACTATGATGATATCAGTGGATTACAGAAAAATACACCTGAGATTCAGCGGCTCTGATCAGTTAATGGGAAAATTGCTCATAATCAAACTGATTGTCATTGGATGAAAGCAGCTGTTTGAGGATGAAACGTCTGCTGGAGCTCTCAGAGGGAGGCGAGCTGCTGTTTTCCGTCGTCTTTGATCAGCTGGGCTCAGAGGTCGTTCCTCCACTCGGGGTCCAGGAGCCGCTGAACGTCGCTCTCTGCCGTCTCCACTGTCGAGAGATGACAGGCGATCAGAGAGAGGTGCACAAGCGGGAAGGGTTTCTGAAAATTCAGGCAGAGCCTAGATGACAACATTTCGAGTGAAATCATCATTTTCAGGTGGCGACGCTCTGAAAACGATGTTCCGTTAAAGCAGCAACAGCAGAAACACTGAAAGCCATGTAGTGTTCATGTTGGGCCACTAGAGGGGGCTGATACTTTTTGCAATGAAGCCACACAGGCCTGCAGAGAACAATATATTACCAACACTAACAGTGGGAGTACACCGACATTTGAATTTGGATTGATATTACTCTCCACTCTCAAACCCCCCAGTCCCAGGAGCATATGGACAGAGCGTTCACACTCTGGAGGCCGTCGCTACTGTCCAGTCAGTCACCCATGTACAGGACGGTGGAAGTAGAAGAGCTTCCACCTGTAATGGATATTTTAAATGTACCGAGAAATAAAGAAACCTTCAACAGGAATGGCTTCAAGTCCAAAATTGAACAAAGGGGGTTGCCGTCTGCTGGAAATGTTAGCACACTTCATTCTCTCAGCCAGTGAGCGAGAAGGGAGGGGTGAGAAATACACCGGAATGCAACTTATCAAACGTGAGGGTGAGAAAGAGTTAAGGAACACAGGAGACACTGCCGTGAGGCGTCGGCCTTCAACAGGGTCCATGGAAAAACAATCTCACTTTAATCCAAAAACAATTTGGAAAAGTGTTACCGACGAGTATTTTGACATTTTGTTTCGCCACACCACGCCGTCCACTAGAAGGTGGGCCCTCAGCGTTTCCAGAAAGCGTAGTTTTCGTCCATTTACATGAGCCCGAGCCTTTTCCAAAAAGCTGCGGTTTCAGCGGCCTTGACCTCTGTCGGGGGCCTAAAAGCAGGGTTACCTTGAGGCTCCACCTTGAGGCAGAGAGCAGCGAGCCTCACGACCACGTCCTCGTCTTCCTCCGTTTGAATGGGGATGTAGCCTCCTTCGTCGCTGCAATAACTGATGAAGCTGCGAAAAAAAACACAGTTGAAGAACGCAGAATGCAAAACAATGACATGGAGATGTTACAACGCGGTGTCTGATGTGTGTGTGTGTGTGTGTGTGTCTGACATACTGAGCCCAGGTTTCGTCTGTGTTCAACACTCTGGGGTTTCCCACCACGATCAACAGGGCTTTGGCTCGAGTCACTGCCACATTGAATCTCTGCGGGGGGGTGGAGAGAAACGGAGTGTTAGAAGGAAACTGGTAGCGGGGACACACACACACACACACACACACACACACACACACACTCTTATTGTTTACCTTCTCATTCTTGACGAAGCCCAGGTGGAAGTGTTTGTCTATGTTGAGGTAATCAGTGCTGCTCCGCACCGTAGACACAATGATCACTCTCCTCTCCTGGCCTTGAAATTCCTCCACTGAACCAACCTAACACACACACAAACACACACACACACACACCATCGTTCAGAACAGCCTGCAAACTCTGCCTTTCACGTTGTTCCACTGTGACATAGCCACCTTCAGGAGATCCATGTTGGTAAATTTGAACTCCTTCTGGATTTTGTCCAGGGCTTTACGGATTTTCAGCACCTGTGTGATGAGAAAACAGCCACAGCTTTCAACAATCAGACTTTTGCACATAATCTATAACTTCCACAGGTGTGAATCACATAAATCCACAGCACAAACTGGTTCAACTCATTGCATTCAGCATGTTTGTTGCATTCTTGCCTCCCAACAGTCACATCTGGTTCAGTTTGGGGGATTTCCTGGAGTTTGCATGTTTCCCCAGACAATTTGTTTCCTCTCACAGTAAAAAGAAAAAACTAATAATGGTTTTTAAAAAAGTTTCACATGAGTCATTTTGATTGGACATTTCAAGTGAAAAGCTGTCAGTAACCTGCTTCCTGTAGGGGGCGATGATGCCGATGTCTCGCGGTCCGATGGTCGCCAGGCCTTTCTTCCCATGTGACTGCAGCAGCTTTTTCACATAGTCGGTCAGGATTTCCACTTCTGCGACGTTGAAGAAGGACGGGCTGCTGGCCTCACGCGCATCCACTCCCGCCACCCCGTGGAAGATCACTGGGAAGTCCTGAGGGACAAAAACCAGCTTTTAAATCGACATCAAGGTTTTCTTGTAGCTCTGTGGAGCAAGGATGCAAGAGTTTCATACTAGTACTGAGAATTTCTTTGACTTGAGTCTTTATTGGCTTAAAAGCAGCTAAATCTGCTTATTTTTGATTCAGTGTCAATGAGTGAATCTACATATAATTAACTGAAAAAGTTTTTATACAAAAACAGTACTTGGATTAAAATGTATGTCTAAGTTAATCTTATTGTAGCACTCGGTAAAACGTTTAAAAGGAAATTTCAACCCTTGTGTTCTGTCAACAGGTTCTGAAGTGAGTTATCAGCACCAGTCTGTGCAAATGTTCAAACATACTTCACACAGTTTCAAAATGTGTGGTTGGGTTGTATTTCTCACTGGATTCTGTAAAGAACTTGTAAAAAGTCGTATTGTCCCACAATGCAATGTGTTAAATGTGCTTCCAATGGACATTCATCACGCGGCGTGCGCTTGCTGACAGGACGGCGGTCACCTTCTTCCGGAGGTGGTCCCATCGGCAGTAGGAGTTTCTCAAAATCTCGTCGGCGCAGACCTGCAGCTCGTTGTCGTAGAAACGCTCGTTAGGAACCTTCAGAATGGCTGGATGGGATCTGCATGAAAAACAAACACATACAGTATTTGAGAGCGAGGAAACCGTGAACATGGCCTCTTCCGATGAGGGAGCGGACGTCTTCTCAGCCACACCTGTAGTTCTGCAGCAGTTTGGTGACAAAGGCGTTGTTGAGACCGTCGTCCTTCTTGTACACAGAGAAATTGTCCATCAAACGCTGCAGGAGGGACACTCCTGCAAGAAGCAGCAGTCCTGTGTAAGTCTCAGGAAATGGAAGGCGCTTGTGCGTGATTTTTCATCGGAATGAGCAGTGTGAAGTGGGGCTGCATGTCCTCAGTTTGCGTTTTGAACTGTCTGACTCCTCCTCTTCACGTCACTCACTCACTCACCCAGGCCGTATTTCTGTGCGAAGGGAGATCTGATGATGGGTCCGAGCTGCTTGGGGTCTCCAGCCAGAACAACCTGCCCAGACTGAGGATCCAGCAACCCTTCATTGTATCACCAGGGACAAAGAAAACAAAACAAAACAAAACAAAAAAACCATCCGTCATATAAAGTAGAGCTTAGTACGAATTACAGGCCATGATGCAGTTCCTGGTCTTCACCTGCCAGCGGGATCAAGCACTCGGTCTCCACAGCGTGTCCAGCTTCATCCACAAACACATGGGTGAAGTGTCCTTCAGGAATTCCTCCTGTCACCAACCTGCAGACAACACAAAGGTCACCAACAGCGGCAACTCGCTCCTCACAACCTCATTTCCAGTAGGTAGAAAACACAGTATGTGATGATAAAATAATACATTTTACTGGGATGGCAACGGGGAAAAAAACTATTTCAGCTGAAACTGAAGTTTTAAGCAATTTCGATCCATTTTAGTTACTAATGATCCTTTTACTAATTCTTTGTAAAAGAAAATTAATTTCCTGTTAGAAGTCGAGGAACAGTTCAAACCTAATCCTTGAGGATAGCAATGTAGTTTCCAATGGATTCAGATGTTTCATAAAAATGACGACTTGAATTTCAAATTGGCCAAACCAAACTGCCATCCCTGGTTTTAATGATGCTGCATGCATGTTAGCAATGCATTGTGGGGCTTCTACAACCTTCCAGCTGTCATCAGCGTGGTGACAATGATCTTGTACTCCATCAGCTTCTCTTTGGCAGGGAAAAGGTAAGAGTCCCCGACAAGGTTAGAGCACGCCTGTGAAGCAGTGAGCGAGCACATCAAGCTAGATCCGGTTATGACATACACACAGTGATGAATGCATGAGCATGAAAATGCATGTGAGAAAGTGAATAAACAATAACACAGTGAAGAAGCTACTGCCACGTGAATATAAGACATTTCATGCACTGAAAGGTTTACAACAGCTACGTGGAATGAAGCACTGACCTTCAGTTCGACGGGGACGAATTTGGGGTCCCGGCTGGTGGCATACATACGGAAAACTTTGCGTTCATCCACATGGTCCAGAATCTTCCTGCAGAGCAGGTCTGCAGCGCTGTTGGAGGGAGCGCAGGCCAAAATGACGCAGGAGGTCTGGGTCTTCTCAATCTGCTTGATGGCCTCCACCACAGTCACAGTTTTGCCTGAAAAGAGAAAGAAGCACCAGAGTACGATTCAGGGTTAAGTTTCCCCGATTTGTGAGCAGCTGGTAGAATGAATCCCTCACTGCAAAAACACACGCAAAGGAGGAAAGGTTTGAGGCTTGAGGCTGCAGTACCTGTTCCTGGCGGACCGAAGACCAGGTAAGGAGCAGGTTTGGACGAGCCAGCCACGATGTGCTGGACGGCCTGGTACTGCTCCGGGTTCCGCTCCAGCTGCCAGTCAAACAGCCTATCGGCCGAAAGAAGGGTGACATTAAAGCTCAATCACAGGGAAACTAACGTTCCTAGAAAGTTGAGTATTTCCCGATTTATAGGATGAGATTGTCAGAGCATTTTCTAAAAGTTCCACCTGGGAAGCCGTCCTCACAAAGTTGTGTTTTCAGTAGCTCCAACTATAGCTGTGATGTGAGTGGACACCCGAAATGCAACAATATCTTTATGTTTTCACTTCAAAACTTTGCCAGGCATAGTATAGTTACACCTTATTCTTACTTCTACAGAGATCCATGTCGAGATTTTGAGAGGTCTACTCTGGTTGCAGTTCAGTGAAAAATCACACAGTTGCTGTTTCATAGTTCCTGTAACCGCGAGCAAAAATTAAATAATTAAAAACCAGAAAAAAAAAAGCAAGCAGATGACTAACCTGAGTTGAGGAAGTGCAGTCTGCTGACTGGATGCGGACGGCTCAGCAGGAAATAAAACACTTTTCAGCTGGTGGATGGAGGCGAACTCTGCGGCTCTGTGCTGGAGACGCATGGTCAGGCGGTTCACCGTGAACTCCACGTTGAACTTCATCCCATCGATGAAGTTATCCAGCAGCCTGCACAGAAAAGCCAGCAAGAGGGATCTCCAAAACCAGAAATGAGTGTTTGTCGAACGACAGAAAGGCTGCGTTGTCTTTAACTCACTCTGAGCCGAAGCCCAGCTTGACCTGGTCCAGCTGCACGCTGTGGACGTAGCCGCGGTACTTCACCTGCTTCTGTCCTGCAGGAGGAGACGAGCTGCTGTACACCAGCAGCTCGTCTCCTCGCAGCACGGACGGCCGGTTCTCAGACACCCCGGGTACCTGTCAACAGAAAAGACATTTAAAAAGTTTTATGTTTACTTTCCATAACAGTAATTGTGCAAACACTCATTCGGAGATCCAGCAGCTTCTGTTTGTGCCAAAACTGGAAAAACACACGACCGAACCAAGACTGGCAGCGACGTGGAATGGCATATGGACACATGAGCACATGCTGACCTCCAGAACGAGGAGTTTCTTGTTGACGGTGTCTCTGTACATGACAGCGGGGTCTTCCTTCTCGTCGTTGGGGATGTTGTATCTCTTTATGTCGACCACCATCTGAAGCTCCTCCAGAAACAGCAGCAGCTGGAACTTCTCCGAGTACCTCTCCCAGCTTAACGGGCTCTCCAGCAGCGCCCTGAAGACGACAGTAAAACACAAATGTGCTCGCTGATTAGACCATGAATAAGATTACAAAACCTCATCTGATCCAAGCATAATTGAAATAAGAAAAGGCAAAGGTAATGAGATAGAAGTGTTTATATGACACAGGGTTAATCACATTACTGACAGTTCATATAAACAAAACTATGATTGTTTCTTTTTATGTATTTATTATTGGTGCCAACAATAAAAATTAGTATAATGTCACCCTGTCTCAAAGCAGGCACAAGGGGCGGGGCTTGTGTGACTCATTTTATGATGTTCATCATTAAAAAAAGCAAACGGACATAGGAAACAGAAGTGAAAGTACCTTTTATCTGAGAAGACGCCAGACTGCTTCAGCACGTTGATGAGCTGGTTCATGTACTGAGGGACCTCGTACTTCTTCAGCTGAACCTCATTTTTCAGCTGCACGACTGAAAGCCTGGTAAGAAGAAACACTGAAAAGTCAGGATATGCTTAAACTACTTACAGAAAGTGAGGACCATACTGACACTACTCACAAAAAGTTGGGGATTTTCAGCTTTCCGGTGAAATTTCAAGATCAACCTAAAATAAACATCAAGCTTCACAGGTAAACTTCATGAAACCTTCTTAAATTTTTGATTGTCCATCGATGTTTCAATACTTTTTGTTTAACTTTCTGTTCTTCAACAAGAAGCTTAACAGCAACACAGGTGCTCAAAGTGATGTCGCTCTAGCATGAAACTTTTTCCATTTTCCATGAATTTCACTCAAATGTGAAAACTCCCCAACTTTTTGTGAGTCGTCCATATGAGACCACACAGCGAGAGGAGCGAAGCGCCGGTACCCATCAGGTCGCTGCCCGTCCACGATGGTGCAGGGAGCTTCTTCGATCCAGGCGGGGATGGAGCGAGCTTTGTAGGGGGCGATGGGAGCCAGCTCCTGTCCTAAAGAAGTCATGCACTGCACTTCGATGACGCGCATAATGTAGAAAGGAGCGGAGGATTCCTGGAGATCTGCTTTGAACTCGAAGGCCAGGTTGGCCGGATAGAAGCCCACGAAGCTGCAGCTGAAGTTCACTTTGATTTCATAGCAGTCCCCTGAAAACAGAACAGATGACGGCAGGTTTCACTGTGCCTCTAGTTTGCTCCAAATGTGAAATCTTGAAATAAAAAGCTACCTGGTTGCAGCAAGAGGGGGTTCAGCCGGGTGACTCTGTGCTCATCAGACAGAGAGAAATATTTGAGCCAGTGCAGCGGAGTGTAGTACATGAAGTACACAGATTTAGTCCCAGAGTTTTCCACGAGAAGATTTATGACATGCTGGTAAAAAAAAAAAAAACATATGCAGGTATGCATAACCCTTATTTATCAGTTGTTGTCCAACAGCAAAGAGTAAATTGCGTTTATGTAAATACCTCGTATTTGTTTTCCACACACACGCCAAGCTTCCCGTCTTCAAACGGATCATCGGAAGTGATGGCGACGCCGTTTTTGTCAGCCATGAACTGTTTCCGAGTCCTGTGGTTCAGAAAGAGCAGATGAGTCTCACCTCGAAAAATCCCCAACAATTCATAATGAGGCAGAAAAGAAAGAGAGAGCCCGTTACTCGGCTGAGGTCAGTCTGTTGATCAGCAGTTTGGCCAGCTTCCTTCGCGCTCTGACTCCCGTCTCTGCCTCTTCTGCAGAGGTGACTTGTTGAAGCAGCCCAGAAACGGCGGCTCCATTTTGAACAAGCTGTTTGGGAGGGGTTCTGTTTGTCTGCCACTGATCCACGTACAGATCTTTGACCTGTGCAGATTAACACATCACGTCATTTTGTTTGTTCTCGATGCAAAAAACAAGCGTGATCTTGATACAAGGAAAATAGCTTTCAATGCAGAAATGACAGAAGATTTTCTGTTGAAGCGACAGATTTGAGTTTCTCAGAGGAAGGACCTGCAGCTGAGTGACATTTTAAGGAGATCAGCTGATTTATGAACATCTCATTAGTTTTACAGCTTGCAGGCTGGTATTTACATGCTGGAGGCATTTTCAGTAATCATTTTATTATCCCCTCATCAAATGCAAAATGATTTCAGACCTTGGATGTCAGCAGAATTATTGAACATGAGCAAACTGCATGTCACGTGCTTGTGTGTCAACATTTGTTTGATGTTAGTCACTAATATCGTCCTCTTAGATACAAGACCGACTGGTTCCCGTTTTAAATCAAGAGAAAACAGTCATTAAATTCACTTTAATATTCAACGAAAGTCAAAGTTATTAGAGTAAATTAGTTTTTTTTAATCACAGTTCACAAAATATCTTTGAGTCTATTCAGTCCTTCATTATGAGGACTTGAAGTGAACATTATTTTATTATCTAAAATGTTGAGACTTGTATCAATAGTGTCTCCCAGAGGCAGATAAAGAGGAAATGAAGTGCTGTGGTGTCAGAGAGTCTTCAGTGCAAACCTTGGGGTTGAAGCGTATTGTGTCTCCTCGCCTTGTTATCTTGTAGAACACTTTCAGACCATAAAGAACTGAACCAAAGTTTGGATCTTTAGTCCCCGGATTCCTAATAAAAATAAAGAAACGTTAGCTTTCAAACAGATATTAAAGTCATTTGAAAGTAGAGCTCAGGGAAGACCCACCTGGTCCTGAATTCATTGTTGTAAATGTCTCTGAGTTGGAGTCTGTGTGTGATGGAAACCCGGTCAGTCTCCTTCAGATACTCGAAAAACTCCAGTCCAATCTGGCAGCGCTCCGATAAATTCATGTTTGTAAAGATAAAAAGTCGATATGCTGACAGTCTCGCGAAATCTGGCGAAATATTAATGAAAACGCAGAAATAAAAATAACACGCCCAGCCACAGGGAAGCTGCGTCTCCAGCCGAGCGTCCGCCGCAGAGTGGCCGCTCGCTTTATACTCCGGGTCGTCCCACGAGGGCGGCGTCGTTGTGTTTCATGAGAATAGAGCGCTACGGCAAAACCCGGCGTGTCGAAACAGGCGCTCCCGCATAGCAGAGAAACGAAACTTGCCGGGTTCAGGCTGAGAGATGAAAACAAATTGGTTTACAGATAAAGCACGTGGTTCACATGATTCAGGTACAAACACACGTCAGCAGTGACCCCTGCCTCCATCACAGGAGAAGAATACAGGACATTCAGGGCTTTATTCTGAGTGGACTCCTGGTTTTAAACTGACCAGCAATAAAGTTTTACACTTTGTATCAATACAGAGGAAGCATCATTCCACTAGATTTCTAGTTTATTTTAAATATTTAGACACAAAATGTGTGGAAACATGACTGATCAGTTATTTTCGTATCACCTAGTGAATATAAATTAAAATCTAATAATATGTAAAAATATGAATAAAAATTAACATATTACTGAATCAGAATGAAAGGACTTAATGATGGGCTTGGTGACACCTTTGGTGTATTTACATCTGTTTCAGACTGATTGTCTCATTTTATCACATTTTCAAACACAAAGTGAAACAATGTGATCATGACCTGAGTGACATGCTAAGAAGCCCAGTATGGAGGATGTTCTGTATGTGTATGTGTTCTATGTATGTGAATGGCGTGAAGAGAAGAGGAGGGTAGTTGCGGTACTAGGTAGGCACTCCCTGGTGTGAGGCAGTCCTCAGGTTGAGTCTGACTTGGGCTTGCAGGCCTTTTTGCATGTGTTTGCATGCTCACACTGATTTACCTGAGTTTTTCCTCCGAGCACTACAATACATAAATATACTTTCAAGGCAAAATAAGCCGAAACTCTGGTTGACTATCAGAAAAAATATTTTAAAATGAAAGAAATATTCACTTGTATTCTTTGTAATCAATTTATTTTGCCATGGGAAACTAAAGATACTGTCTGTGTTATTACACTGGACACACAACATGATCAGGGTCTGAAAATCAAGTTTGTTGCTTCTACATGTTGTTTGGGGAACATTATTAATCCGCACTACTGCAGAATCAATATAAAGTGCCATCAAAGCGAAGCAGGTGTGCATCATTAAATTCATGACCAGGTTTACCCTCAGACAGGGAGCTGTGTTACTTTACTTCACCTCAGAAAGCTGAGCTGTCGTTCAGTCCCTCGAGATGCACATAAATAACTCTTTTGTACTCTCTGAACTCTATCAGAGCCGCTTCTATGAGATGAAAAAAAAAAACATTTTTATCAGCTCTTTCTGTATCTGGAGAATAAAATGATTGTGTGTGTTGGCGTGTGCTAAAGGCGGGGGGGGTGACCTTCATTAAAGTTATCACAGTTTTTAATGTTCATAAGCACAACTGCGTCTGATTTATCGCTTTTAAAGTCAACCGTGTGGATGACAGACAAAGCTGGTCGGCGTGTCGGACGCCGACTTGTCTTCAACAGCAGTGATTGGGAGTGAATGAGTATGTGGTCATTTGAAGTTACACACTTGGATCAAGAACTCATATCCTGAGCCAAGAGAAGTTCTTTTCAAAGGGAACTTCTCCTGGAAATACTGAAGGAGCGGATGGTTGAGCAACACATGAGATCTGATCGTGGATAACCTGACAGAAAAGGGTTCTCTTTTTATATTTGGCATTTTTCAAAAATGCAGTCTGAGTCAATGTGACAAAAAAATTTTTATTGGTAGATTCAGGGCCGGCGATTAGACTGGGCCCTAAAAGTTCCCTAAAAACACATATAATTCAAACGACCTCTGTTGAAATTCATGATATTAATGAAAAAAACACTTTGATGTGGGTTTTATCTGTCATGTGACATTCATAGATGAAAAAAACTTTTTTCTGGAGAAATGAAATTCCTCACCATGATGGGAAATTGGTTGTTTGTGTACCCATTTATCTGATTCAACAAAGTACTTTCTACGACTGCCTGTATTCAACGAAACGAAACGAAACGAAACAAAACAAAACAAAACAAAACAAAAACAAACAGAAAATGTTGTCAACTTGGCAATGGGCCCTCAGGACATTTTAATTCGGCCCATTCCTCTGTCCGGTGTCCGGTCACTACCTTGAGCCCCTACGCACAGCCCTCCGCTCACGGCTCCACTGACCTGTCCCCGACCGAAGGCAAACGTTTGAGCTTTGAGGTTAAAGATGCTGAGCATGAAGAAGGAGATTAGCAGTGGGGCTTTGAAGTTAAGGGCCCTGTATCAGTCTGGTGAGGGGATCCACTCCAGGCTCCCTACCCTGTTTTTGTGTGTGTGTGTGTGATATCAGTCGTGTCACCGTAGGGTGGGTGGTCTATCAGCTTACCGCTCGGGGGCAGAAGGGTGTCCTTTGTGAAGAAAACCCCTAACCCGGGTCCTTCATGGTCTCTCTCAGAGAAATGAACTACTGCACCGGAGCTTTTCTGAAGTCACATGTTCTTTTTTTATTCAATCAGGGATCAAAGGTTATATTTCAATAATAAAAAAAATACAAAGAATGAAAAATTAAGAGAGCTGGTTTGCGTTGGTTCTTACATGCCTCTAAATGTTAGGCATATTTTGTTGGACGAGGGTCAATAAGGTTCTGCTTCGAGTCAAACAGCAATCCTTCCACTAACATTTACCCCACTGGCCCCACATGGGTATGAGGCCCAATGAGAGGCCCAAGGTCCCAATGAGAGGGCCTCACTGGAACCAATAGCAGGATTACTATTGCAACAACACATCATCAGTATTAAAAATAACCTGTCCCACGACGGTCTAAACCCAGCTCACGTTCCCTATTAGTGGGTGAACAATCCAACGCTTGGTGAATTCTGCTTCACAATGACGGGAAGGATCAAGAAGCGACGTCGCTATGAGCACTTGGCCGCCATAAGCCAGTTATCCCACTTACAAATAGGGAATAGTTTTCAACAAGTTAGCAACAGATGAAATGATAGGACGACTACAACAAAGAAATCACCAGCTAAGCATAGTGAGCATACATGAGTGTGAATGTTTGATCAAAATGATGAAGCCTAATAAGCATGAAAGCACAAAGGAAATCACATGAGCATGATTCATAATTCATTCTTCAGCAAGACTGTACTCGTCTTCACCTCACTCAACAGCAGTTATTGACTTTTTACAGTCATGTGACTGGAGAAAGCCTCCAGAACACCTTGATCTTCAGGCTCTTCATCCGCTCAGTTATTCTTCTCTTTCTTCCTCTGAATCTCCAGGACAGACGTAGCCTCCTTTCTCTTTGCAGAAGTCTATGAACCTGCAAACATGGAGAGGAACACAACAATGTAAACGCTGCCACGGGCCAAAATTTGAGTGAAGCATGTTGTTCTTGCAGAGGAGGCAGACGTACGTCTTCCACTGCTCGTTCGTTTGCAGCGTGTCTGGGTTTCCCACCACAATCAGCAGGGCTTTGGCTCGAGTCAGAGCCACGTTGAGTCTCTGGGAGGAAAAAAGAAAAGGCATCAGAACGATGTGTGAGCGTACGAGGTGCATTCGTGGAGAGGATGAGTTTGTGTTGTTTACTTTTTTGTTACAGACAAAGCCCATGTGGAAGACTTCGTCCGTTTTGAGGTGCTCGGTTTGGCTCCGAACCGTCGACACCAGGATGACTCTCCTCTCGTCGCCTTGGAACTCCTCCACCGGACCAACCTGACAAACCAGCGTATATTCACTGAAAGCGTCTGGGCTGCCCTGCGTTTCACACTGTTTCTGTGTGAAACAGGTACCTTTATATCGTCCATGTAGCCTGACTTGAAGTCTTTTCCCAGAATCTTCAGCTCTTGTTTGATTTTCGTCACCTGTGTGTCACCGATAAAAACATTTGGTTTCAGGACTTCAACTCTTCAGTGCATTGGTTGGAAAGTAATCTGCACCTGTTTCCTGTAGGGGGTGATGATGCCGATTTCTTTGGGTCGAATCTTCGGCGAGCCGTTTTTCTCTTTTGTCTGCAGCAGGTCGTTCACATAGTTTTTCAGGATTTCCACTTCAAGAATGTTGAAAAACGACGGACTGCTGGCTTCGCGCTCGTCAAGACCTTTCACCCCGTGGAAGATCACCGGGAAGCCCTGAGGCGGAAAAAGAAACAAAACAAAACAATAAAAACAACAACAACACTTTTAAAGCGTACAGCTCCTATTAGTGTAATTCAGGATTCCTCAAACTTTACATGACACAGAATGACGATTGAAAAGTGCAAAAAGAACAGGCGGCATAAAGTTTGAGAACCACAGATGTTTTCTATCAACTTTAAACTATTTAAGACGATAAAGAGTTACAACTAACCTCCACCTACAATTTTTGAAACATGATTAAAGAAAATTCATGGATAATTTCTCTTCATTATAAATCGTTTGCTACTGATTTTCGTAGCAACAATGCCTGCTAATCTAATGATTTTCAACCTTTAAAGATACAGGTTGGAGTTAATTTTGATGCTCTGACATCTACAGTATGGGAGTTTAATCAGTGGGCTGGGGCTACCGGCTGCGGAAGGCCTTCCCAATCGCAGCACGACTTGCATGACTCATCTTCATGAGGCTTCAGTTCTCCTTTATAGAAAAGACGATTGGGAACTTCCAGAATGTCCGGATGAGACCTGGGAAAAGAAATGAGAATGCGTGAACATGGTGTCCATCGGTCCGGCAGCCAGACGAAGCGGTGCGCCGTCTCGGACCTGTAGTTGCGCAGCAGTTTGGTGACGCAGCGGCTGTTGAACGCGCCGTCGATGCTTTTATCGTCGGAGAAAATCAGCAGCAGGCGCTCCAGGAGGGACACATCTGCAGACAACACGGCGTAAATTTAACGGTGCTTCTATTCTGACTTGGCATGGTGCTGTGAAATTATACGCATACTCAGGCCGTATTTCTTTGCAGCAGCACAGTTCACGATGGGTCCGAGCTGCTTGGGGTCTCCAGCCAGAACAACCTGCCCTCTGCCCGCTGCGACCAAGCCTTTCGTACGACAATGGACAAAAATGACGCATCGCTTTGACTAAGAGTGATACTGTAAGGGGAAATTCTGCCGCGTGCTGTCGTTACCTGCCAGCGGGATCAAGCACTCTGTCTCCAAAGCTTGTCCAGCTTCATCCACAAACACGTGAGTGAAATGTCCTTCATGGACTCCTTCCGTAACCAGCCTGCAGACAGCGAAAGCAGCAGATTCGCAGTCAACATTTTCATCGAAATGATTGATGACAGCTGAAAATGAGCAGGTTCAGAAGTGTGGAGAGTGTTGAGAAACTGGCCTACCTTGAAGCTGTGTACAGGGTGGTGACGATGATCTTGTATGACATGAGGTTCTTTGTGGCAGGAAGATAGAAAGACCCTCTATCCAGGTTACAGCAAGTCTGTGAATTGTCACACTGTTCATACAACCCACCGAGGACGACAACAACTCATGAAAACAAGAGTGACCAAACTCTGATATGGATATTAGATATGAAGTATCTTCGGGTAGATAAGGGGAGGGGGAGGAGACAGGAGCAAATACACTTTCCTACTTCCTATTCAGAAATGTGTATTTCTACATGTGGCTTTCTGTATACTATATCTGTGCAGGTATTTATGAACAATTTATTAGGGTATTTAGGCAAATATGTACAATTTCTGAATCATTATCTAATTACTAACCACAGTGGTGAATAAACTGTTGAAACTCTGCACTGACCTTCAGTTCTTTGGGCACAAAGTCTGGTGTCAAGTTGAGGGCGTACAGGCGAAACACGTCGCCCTCATTCCCAAGGTGCACGATCTTCTTGCAGAGCAGATCAACAGCGCTGTTGGTGGGAGCACAGGCCAAAATGTGGCAGTCCTCTTTGGTCTGTATCTGCTTGATGGCCTCCACCAGAGTCACAGTTTTCCCTGAATGCAATAAGAAGCCTCATGGTAGTCGCGCACACTTCAGAAAGCGACCTGCCTGATCAGGAGGTGCATTACCTGTTCCCGGTGGACCGAACACCAGGTAAGGTGCAGGCATGGACGTGCCGAACACAATGTCATGGACCGCCTGGTTCTGCTCCGTGTTTTCTTCCAACCGCTCATCAAACAGCCTATCAGAAAGATGGCAAACTGTGGGCTTGAGTTCATTTTCAGTGCACAGTAGTTTAGTCACAGTTCCTGGTTCTAATTTTGCTCTTTCATTTGTATGTCATTCATTAAAATATCAAAAGCTTGGATGGCTTTATGTGGAGTTCCTTAAAATGATTTGACTTTCTGTATCAGGATCGATTTTGATCTTGCTCAGCAGAATCGTGAGAATCAAGACTGAAGACTGTCGTTAACAGTAACAAGTCCACGACTGAACTTCATGCCTTCCGTTCAGACTACAAATGCCACTAACTTGAGTTTGGTGAGTTGACGTGATTGACGTGAGGGGATGTCAGGAAACAACAGCTTCTGCAGCCTTTGTTTGACAGCCAGCTCCACTGCCCGGTGCTGAATGTTCAGCAGCAACCGATTGAAATGGAACTCAACATGAAACTTCATGCCCTCTTTAAAGAAATCCAGCAACCTGACGAGAAAACCAGTCATGTGAATCCAATGCCCACGTTCTCTTTTCACTTCTCAGCAGCATCAGCCAGGATTGGACACACGTTAAATGTGAGGTGACTGAAACCTCGTGTGGAAGCGCAGCGTGACGCTCTCCTGTTGCACGCTGACTACAGAACCGCTGTACTTCAGCTCCTTCTCTTCCACGGGATACACAAACAGCTCATCTCCCGGTCGCACAGACGGACGGTTCTCAGACAAACCAGGCAGCTGTCAGATCAACAGAAATACAGAAGATAATAAAGTGAAATTCGATACACTGTGTTGCTTAAAACCAGGAGAGATGAAACCATACATTTAATCTTGAACCAGTGCAGGCTCTCAACAGTCCATTTCAGTACACAAAAACAGCGTCGCACAGTGATTGGAAAGAAGATTACATCCTAACAACATCTGTAATATGGGACTAACAGAAAATTACACCTCATCCAGGCTTTTATGTCTTTAAGATAAACTTCTTCTTCTATTTGAATGAAATCTCAGTTTGGCACTGGGACTATAACACTCGCCATCAAAAACAGATTAGAGAAAAATCAATGGATGACAGTTGTTGAGACTGGAGCAAACAAAAAGAAGAAAGTAGTAAACGAGGATGCTGGAAACTTCCTCAGCACAAGTTATTTTATTCAGTTGAAGTTGATCAGACAGGGAGAAGACCTAAGTGCTAGCAATGCAATCAAAAGATACAGGACGTCCCGAACCACAGCCCTGAAACACCTAAACACCTCAGAACCCCAAGCAAAATGGCCCCGTTCCCTTCTGGGGCTGGGATCTTATACCCTTGTGTTTCTGTGACTGAAGCTGATTGATTGTTACATTTTGACATAAATTTGAGCAGTTCCAGCTGCTTTTCCCAGCTAGCTCGGACACCAGTACAGGCATCAATTGTCTTATGAAGGTCACATGTATTCTGAGAGAATGAACAGAGTCAGCAGAAATACCCTCCCATGTGAGGGATGAAACAAGGAGTGAACACACTCCCTGCCCTCTGACCTTGGATCTCACAGGCCTGCAGCGGTCACAATGCACATAAGATACATGATTAGTTTCATTTCTAACCGGTTGTACTGGAGGCATTAAAACCACGAGACAATCATGAATATATGGATGAGGTGTAAAGATGGTAATACAGCAAACAGTTGAATCAGAACATACTCATCAGAATGTGGATAAACAATTGAATCACAACATAATGATTGGAATGTGGATGAAATATACAACGCAGTCTCATGTGTTTACCTCCAAAACAAGATATTCCCTGTCCTTTTTCATGATGGCGAACTTCCTTTCCTCATTGGGAATGTTGTAACGTTCGGTGTTCACAACCATCTGAAGCTCCTCCAGATGAAGCAGCAGGTGAAGCTTCTGGGTGTAGTTTCTCCATCTTAAGGGCGATTCCAGCAAAGCCCTAAAAACACATTACAGGAAAGGGGATGGAAACGCAATGTGTGAAAGTCAAGCTGCGGCAGAGATGCTGAGTTTTCAGAGAATGTCTTTTTCTGCTGTGATTTATTTTATGACTGGCTGAACTGTCTTCCATTAAACAGTAGATGAACGGATTATAACAGTTCCAGTTTTATTTGTGGGATTTCAAAGCAGGAAATTGTAGGAAAACATGATGGTTAGGGAAGACAATTTAAAAAGGAAAAAAATCTCCTTTTTTTTTTATTTTAAGTTATGTTTAATGTTAAAAAAAAGAGAGAGAGAGAGAGAGAGAGAGAGAGAGAGAGAGAGAGAGAGAGAGAGAGAGAGAGTCCAAAAGTTTACTTTACACTGTATAGTTCTGGACTGAAAGGAATTTCTCTGCTATCAATCGAACAATTAAAAAAAAACAAAAAAAAAAAACAATAATAATAAAAATTCTCATTAAAAAAAAACAAATCTAGCAACATTATGGAACAGATGAGATGCCACAGAGCAGAAGGACAACGGTTACCTTTCCTTGTCGTCACCAGAATTCGACTTCAGTGCAGTGACCTTCTTTCTGTACATCGGATACCATTTCAGCCTGACTCTGGGTCCCTGCTGATTCCAGGATGACCTGGTTCAAACGCAAGAAGATGGGAAACTTGAGTTAAATCACCACAGGACAATATATGACCCACACAGCTGACAGTGTGTTAAGTAAATGACGGCACCTTTTGGGTCCCGGTTCACGTATGATGATCCGCTGCTCCGTAGAAAGCTGACGACGTTGTGGGGCGCGGTAGGGGGTATTGGGGGCCAGCTCTCGTACAGAAGTAGTCCCACAAAGAACTTTAATGCAGTACTCAATGTGGAACAGAGTGCCGGAACCCTGCGGATCTACTGTGTACTCAACAGTGAGTTTTGCTGAAAAGTACCTCTGAATTCTACATTGGAAGATAACCTGGATCTCACAGCTGCCACCTGAGAAGAGAACACAAAACATTCAGCCGCTCGTCCCGAGGCTTGGCTTTAAGATTGAATTATGGCTGCAATAAAACGTTACCCGGTGGTAAAGGCAGGGGGTTTTGTGGGGTGGCTTTATGCTCATCCACCAGAGAGAAATGTTTCGCTTGGTCAAGTAAAAAGCGAGTTAAGGCCACAGGCTTCGCTCCAATGTTTTCTACTTTCAATTTTCTAAAATGCTATTGGGAGAGAAAAAAAACGTTGAAGAGAATAAATCAATGTAGACAAACATTTTTAAATAGTGTCCTTTCTGGTGAGTGAATTTCCATAGTTCTCATACTTTCTCATTTTTTTCCAGTCGCAATATCTCGTCCCCGTTCGGCGACTCGTAGGTAATTCTGATGCCATGGACAGAATTAGGCCTGTTGGCACAAAAAGAGTGTTTCAATATTGTGATTCACTGTACTATGCAGAGAAGTTTTTCATTTACCAGTTTCCCTCGCGTTCCTGGAGTTTGTCATGAGCCTCGCGTCCGTCCTTTGCAGCGGATTGTCCATTCTGAACACATTTTGTAATCCAAAATAAAGACCATTGTAAAGGTACATTATTACATTACCTTATATTTTATCATCACAATTGGTGCTCATTGAGAAGCTGTTAACCTATTTATACTCATCTAAAATGTGTAAAACTATGAGAACTTTTGTCTTATAGTACTAAATGGTGTTATTTCAGGCAACGAGTTTCTTACAGAGGAAGTTAAACTGTCTTCCCACTTAGAGAGCAAGTGACTGACGTCAAACATCTTTTAAATCATACACAAATGAATGACTGCTAACTGTAAACATTCATAATCGCTTATTAAGAAAATCACCAATATTAGAAAAAGCTTTAATTGAACCCAACTACTGTTAGTCTCCTTCTTCTGGCTGGTTCTGACCAAATGTCTCTCAGAGCTATGGTTTTTACATTGTTTCAGCAAGTTTACTATAGTGACCTTTCACATATGCAGTCACACGGCAGAGAAGCAGAATAGTAGAACAGCAAAATCACAGTTCAATCATAAGATGGAAATGGAAATATACAACAATAGAAATCATGTTTTGGAAAAATAGGATATCCTATTTTAGATCAGGCTGTAGCATTGAAACAGTGCTTTGTTTTTTTTTGTTATTTTTTTTCGGCAGTCCATCGATTTATCGATGAGGACGAGCTCCGTCGATCTCGGGAGAGATCATGGACAAGCCGGGGCAAAGTTTTTTTTTTTTTTAATGGAGGAACTGAGATGCCCAGTCGACAGATCTCCCTTCTCAGCCTTGCTGGTAGTGTCCAACGGAAGGGACTGGTCCTTACAGTTGGTACCAACTTGGCCACAGGAGTTGCCGGATGGTGCCGCAATGCAGGAACCAACCGCCTTCAAGGTTCCATTCCGGATTTTTCTGTAGGGGGGGGGGGTCTCCCTTAGCCTTTGTCACTCCTGTGATGACCACAAGGCAGTGGTGCTATTTTACCCATAGCTGAGGGGGTTGCGACATGCAGACAGGGGGGAGACAGGAGTCAAACCAACAACCTCCCGATTGTAAGACGACTGCACTCCCCACTAGACCACAGCCGCCCCGCAAAACAGTGTTACTGAAACGATCTTGGACTTGGAGTAAACGTGGATGAAAATAAGGTTTCTGTCTTGGTGTGTGACAAGATAACCCATGATATTCTTTTAGACTGCCTTGAAAAATAAATTTGTTCATCTGCAAATGATTAAAATGGCTTCATTCTTATCTTAAAGACAGACAGCATCTTGTCAGTTTCACTGAACTCCTCCCTTTGGTGTTCCTCAAGGTTCTGTATTAGGCCCGTTACTGTTTTCACTTATATGATCCCACTTGGCAAAATAATCCCAAAGCATGGCATGAACAACCACAGTAGATGAGAGTTACATTCATCTGTAGAACCGAAACATTATGTCTGACTGATGAAGTGGAGTGAGTCACTTTAAATCTCTTTAAATGAAATGAGAGGAAAACAGTTTTTTGTCATTAGTAATAAAGCAGACAGAGAAAAAGGTTAAAATCAGTTTGGAGATCTGGGTCTGCAACCAAAAAATGAAATATCAAACCTTGATGTACTGGTGACAGCAGTCAATATCTCAGTTCTGTGTCACACTTCCTGTTTCCCGTACCAGTCGTTGCTTGCATTCTGTTTTGCATTCCCTCGTTTCTGTCTCTGATGCAAGCACCTCCACCTCCCCTTTCCCTGTCACTTATTAATAAGAGTGTTTGTCTTGCCGTGTGGTGTGTCTGGCCCGCATAAAGGAAAAAGATTACACCACTCACAAAAAGTTAGAATATTTAGTTTTTGTCTGAATGCATTTCAGGTTAATCCTGAAATGAAAAAAGCTCAAAAGAAGTCCCAAAATCTCTCACTGTTTGTAATATAACAACTGTTTTAGCATTTCCACACTGCCTGACTGTTTTAGAATAGATTTGAAAGAGATTTTGCTTTCACACATTTTTGAGTGCCAGACAGGAAATGTTGCCGGCTGCGATTAGCGGCTGCTGGTGCAGCAGCACCGAACACGCCCTTCACACAGATATTTTCTGTACTTCACTTTCGCACGTCTGCCACTTTCTGCACTGTGTGCATTCTGTGGTTTTGCCTGTTTGTGCCTTGTGTATTCTGATTTGTGTTGCTTTTATTGCTTTTGTTTTTTTCTTTTCTTTTCTTTTGCCTATTCGGCCATGTTTTGTGGTGGAACGTTACATTTCACTGCCATAATTCTATTTGAATGTGACAAATAGAAATCTAATCAAAATCTAATGCAACTTTATCAAATGTTCTCATCATGAAACACAGGAAGTGCAAGTCACAACTGTTGTGGAAATTCTATTAAATAAATGCACCAACGATAAGTTCCTTGATTCTTTTATTACAGCTACAACAGGAAGAGAGGCTCGCGGCCTGCAGTCACTACTCTGAAATTCTGAGAGACAGGCTGATATTTATACCCTCTCCCGCATTAACATGTCTTTAGAGGCTGCCCTCAGTAAGGGACACATATTCAACATATGAAGTGACAAAGGAACAGACACTTCAACAACCCAACCCACTTCAACTCCCTGTGGCTGGCGGTGCATCCCACAGACACCTTTTGGAGATTACGCCTGGTCAGGGGGAGACAAAACAGGAAAGAAGCTCTCCCTCTGTGGGTTTGCTTGGTGTCAGGAGCCCAGGGGACTGGCTGCTGAGGAGCCCACTGATAGCTGATAACCAATACATGTATTAAACACACAATAATTTCCATCACACTACACAATCACTGCACTAGGTGATGACAACCAGTCTGCACTTTTCTATGTGACAATTCACTGCAGTATTGTACGGTGGTAGTATAACATGTTTATATGGGCATATAGGACACTATAGTCAGGATCAGGGGGGATTAAATGCCACTTGCACAAATCCTGAAGGTAGCAAAAATGTGACAATCAGGATGTCCTTGAGCAAGGCACTGAACCACAAACTGCTCCCAGTGGATGGACTGAGTGCCTTGTTTTGCAGCTGTCTCCATTGGTGTGTCTTTGAACAGGTGACTGTGTGACAGTGTGAAATATTTTGTAGATTTTTAGCTATTATGAAAAACATTCATATGTTTATGTTGTAATTCCAACACGTGAGTGTGAAAGCAAACTCGCAGTTGCAGTTTAAATAGCTATATATCCAGTTTAGTGGCATACATTTAGTGATTAAAGTTAAATTTTCTATTTTACTGTGAATATGTTATGCTATGGAAAGTATTGGGATAAATTGTTAAATGCATCGATCAAACTTGTTAAATTTCTGTGTGTAAAGTTATGAAGTGATTACATTAAGGTCTTAAAAAACACTTGCTTTGCAAAAAAATGCTGTCTTCCTATCAAATCTCAATTATGTTATGATAAATATGTACAGTGAGTTGATTTGCAGTGCAGTTATATAATGATACTAAAATATGTATAAAGTTTGCTCGTGGACACATAATCATACAACTTTTATGTGTTTATGTATATTTTCATTCCATTGTTTTTATTTACTTTATGTATTTATTGTATTTTAATTATGTTATCTATTTGTTTTTGACCGACCATAACGTCACCCACCTTGGCATTTTGTATCAGTGGACTGTAATTCAATTTTATTTTTTACTTTTACTGTACTTGACAGGTTAACAGATGACGCAGTGCATGCACGGCTTGAGGTTTGGGTGGGAATTAATGAATGGGTGGGGTTTCTTTTGGGTGAAGAAGAATAGCTGAGCTGCATGAAGCCATTTTGTTTTAGATGATGCTTTCTTTTATATTTTGATAGTGGTTTGTATTCAGAAAAAAGTCAGTAAAATCCAATATCCTGTCTATCGCTGTCTACAACCAATGGCATTTCGTTTATTTTTTCATCAATGATAATAAAGTCAACGGACAGGACACTTTCACCTGAAGTTTAGGACAACCTAAAATCTGTTTTCATGGAGAAATGAACAAAGTGATGAAAACCTCTTACCAGGGGACTGAAATCAATCCGATCTCCTCTAATGTATATCATCTTGAAATATTTCAGAGCATTGAAGAAATAATCGAAGTCCGGAAGAAAGCCTCCATTCCTGCAAATGAATAATAATAATAATAATAATAATAATAATAATAATAATAATAATAATAATAATAATAATAATAATAATAATGACCCAAAAAAATATCTCTTTAAAAAAGAAAAGAAAAAAGAAGCATTAAAAAGAAGCAATTTTCTCACCTGCGTTTGAACTCTTCGTAACTTCTCCTGAGTGCATTCTTGTTTCGGAAAGATGTTCGATACTTCACGAACTTCAAGAACATATTCTTGATTTTACAGCACTCTTTCAGCCACGTCTCCATGGGATCAAAGATTGATAGTTTCAAAAATATTTCTAATTTTCCGTTCAATAATGGTCTCTTGTCTTTGTTTTTTCCGAGTGTGAAGGACTCTCCTCCTCCCCCATCCAGCTGAAGATGGCCGTTTCTCAACACGCCTGCTTCTCAAGCTCCGACCTGTCAGTACCCCCGATCCGTCCCAGACGCTTCTGCGCATGCGTCACCTCCCTGCACTCCTCCAAAAAAAGAAAAAGAAAAAAAATCCCCCCATTGCTCCCAACCCATGACCAAAATCACTTCACCCAACATTATAAACTGCACATCATATGTCATCAATTTCTCAGATCCACCTTTCTGCAACTGAATTAGTCAAAATCAGCTTTGAAACAGTTTCATCTCTGCTGATGAAAATTGTTGCAATGTGTTAAATGTGCTGTGAAGGACCAAGGTACCATGTCCACTAATGCTTCTCATGTTTGACAACTCTGCTCTAAAATCTTGATATACTTAAAACGTTGTGTCCCTCCTGAAGAGTCAGCAGAAGTCAGACATACTGGCCTTGAGACTTGGTGGCACTAAAATGTAACTGTTACGTTGCCATTTAACGTGATATTTGACACAGATTCTGAAAGAAGCAGCTTTAAATTACCAGCTCGTAAACAAAATTACAGATTTACACTTGTCCGTGAAGCGGGACACAAATTTCAATGAGAACATTAGAGACATATAAAACTTTCCAAATGATTCAGGGTTTTTTTTTCGGTGGTCAGGGGCAGAGTGATAAGCCGTTACATTCTTTATCTATTTTAAACTCTGTAATCAAGTGCTGATGATTCCAAGCAAAATTATTCCAAGCATCTGAAAAATTTACAACTGATAAGACATTCCAGGCTTTGTCTATCACTTTAATTACTTGATGATGTCTGTAATATTATGATGATTAACTCGAAAGTTGTTAAAAAAAATCATAAAAGAGAAAAAGAATGTCATGTTCTATTCATACAGAGCTCCAATGACTTGAAGTACAGCTGATAACCTGCAGTTCCCGCTGTGTCCAGTAGGAGTCAGTATGAACCTGAACGGTGTTTGTGATCCTCCAAATTACTGAGAGAAGAAGAAGTCATGGCGGCTGTGTTGCCGTTTCTCTCCGAGGAAGTAGTTCATCTCCTGCAGCAACAATGAGTTCAGTTCAGGCGTTGAGAGAGTTTATCAACCAGCGTCTTGCTGCTGCTGCTGGAGAAATATTCACCGTGTTTCAAAAAACTATCGTCCGTTTCGAGGAGGAGATTTATCGACAAGGAAATCTTCTGGAAATCTCAAGTCAAGTTACACAGAGCAGGTATTGAAACGTGAGAATGAACACATGAATGTGACTCCTGGAGGATCGTTACATTTATTTTAAAGCTGGCAGACAGAAACGAGGCTGCAGCTGCAGTTCTTGTTCACAGTGAAATAACAGAAACCTTCAGTATTAAACAGCATCTGTGTGAGAAACAGGGGAAACGGTGTTTGAGCTGTTTGCAAGCTGAGGAAGTGATTTATTTACACTCAGTCTGAGCTAACACGCGTTTGTGCAGATTTTGCGTTCAAGTGTTGCTCGGAAAAATATTTTTTTGTTTTGTTTTTGAATGTTTCTGATTTCATTGTATCCTTTCCTGTTTCATCCATCCTTCACTGTAACACCTTCACATCCATCACATCAGTGACTTTTGTCTTGTTTCCCTCCAGAGAGTCCTCAGCAACACATTGGTAACCAGAAGACGAGCTCCAGTCTGGAGCAGGAGGAACATGAAGCTCCACACATTGAAGAGGAGGATCTTGTTGAGATGACTGTTGCTGATGGCGAAAGAGACGATTCCCACCAGTCTGTGAGAGACTTGACCACCCAGAGACTAACTGCTGCTGCTGAGGAAATATTCACCCTATATCAACAAACTGTGGCTCAGTACGAGGAGGAGATTGGTCGTCAACGCAGCATGCAGGAAATCAATTGGAATCCTCAAATCAAGTTACACAGAGCAGGTAATGAAACGTGTGAATGAACACATGAATGTGACTGCTGTAGGTTCTCCATCACTATGGCGCTGTGAGCAGACGTGCTTGATGGAACTGACTACTTGTCCCCTCACTGGTCTGCCCAGTAAAGTTGTAGAGGTTGATGTTGTTTGAAGAAGCATTTCCTGACAGCATTTAAAAGCAGGACGTCTCATTATCCCTCCACCTCAGCTAGTGTAGTAAACAATTAACAGAATGTTGCAGGTGAGCGAATATGCCATCTCAAAAAAGTGAATCCAAATAAGAAATCCATCAGCAGCTGAAGATGATCAATAAGTAACAATGGGACTGTACTGTGTTTTGGGATTTTGAATGAAAGTTTTCAGTTTGACTGCTGGAGTGACAGTTTTTTTTTTTTTTAAAGGTGCTGGGAGGATTTTGCTAGTCAATGCTAATTTTTCTGTTTTCTTTGGATTAAATGTTAGAGTATCCATTGATAATCCTTTAGGAGTGTAGCATAATAGCACTACCGCGAGGGCGCAGCGTTTCCATCTGTCTCTGTTCTGAGCAGAAAAGGAATCTTTGACCAATCAGAAGAGCCCCTGAGGCTCTAACCGTGATTGGTCGAGGGGCGTTCGTCACACATTCTTGTGGGAGGGGCTTAACTTGCGTAAGGGCGTAATGTCAGAGAAAACAGGACAGGATTGGCTGTGCTTGGTTTCAAATCGCCATCTTGCTTAGGTAACCCTAAGCAAGATGGCGGAGATGTCGAATCCTGCCTACAGCACCTTTAAGGTGGAACTGTAGAAATAATGTTGCTTTTCACAAAAATGAGGCTTCTCATTTGTGTGAGAAGCCTCATTCTTGTATTAAGAAGTTAATATTTTGTCTTCTGCTTTTGTTTCCTTGCAGAGCTCCAACAGGACCATGACTGCAGAGAGGAGCAGCTCTTTGAACAGGAAGCAAACTACAGTCCAGAGCAGGACGAACCAGAACCTCCACAGATCAAAGAAGAAGAAGAGTCAGAACCTCCACACATCAAACTAGAAGAACCAGAACCTCCACAGATCAAAGAAGAAGAAGAGTCAGAACCTCCACACATCAAACTAGAAGAACCAGAACCTCCACAGATCGACGAAGAAGAAGAAGAACCAGAACCTGAACAGATCAAAGAAGAAGAAGACGAACTAGGATCTCCACACATCAAACAAGAAGAACCAGAACCTCCACAGATCAAGGAAGAAGAACCAGAACCTCCACACATCAAAGAAGAAGAAGAACCAGAACCTCCACTCATCAAAGAAGAAGAAGAGCCAGAACCTGCACACATCAAAGAAGAAGAAGAAGAACCAGGACTTCATCAGTTTAAGGAGGAACAGGAGGACCGAAAATCTTCACAGATTGAGGAGCACAAGGAACTCAGTACCAGCCAGAAGGGAGAACAATTTATTCTGAAGTTTGAAAGTGAAACCTTTAAGGTTCCTTCTGTTGAGGATCAAAGTGACCTGAGTGAACCAGAAGTACCAGAGACTGAGCAGTTCCTCCCTCAGGACTCTGAAGTCCACCATGTGAAAAGACACATGGACTCAGAATCAACTCGAAATGCAAAACTGAAAAAACTCAACGTGTTTCATAGAAACAGTGTGAACAACGTTCATGTTTCAGAGAAGCAGGCTGAATGTGAAAAGCTTCTTTGTGAAGAAACGTGTCAGAAAACTGATCATAAAAAACATCAATTATGTCAGAAGGTCAGAATGGTCACTGATGAGAAGATATTTTGTGAAACATGTGGCAAAAGTTTCAGTCAACAGTGTAAGTTGAAGGTCCACATGAGAATTCACACAGGTGAGAAGCCTCATTCTTGTGCAACATGTGGCAGAAGTTTCAGTGATCCGCATAATTTGAAGGTTCACATGAGAATTCATTCAGGTGAGAAGCCTTTTTCTTGTGAAACATGTGGCAAAAGTTTCAGCCAAAATAGTGTTTTGAAGGTTCACATGAGAACTCACACAGGTGAGAAGCCCTATTCTTGCGAAACATGTGGCAAAAGTTTTGTCCGACAGAGTCCTTTGTTGCGCCACATGAGAACTCACACAGGTGAGAAGCCTTATTCTTGTGAAACATGTGGCAAAAGTTTTGGCCGACAGAGTGATTTGTTGTGCCACATGAGAACTCACACAGGTGAGAAGCCTTATTCTTGTGAAACATGTGGTAAAAGTTTGATTAATCGGCGTAATTTGAAGGCCCACATGAGAATTCATTCAGGTGAGAAGCCTCATTCTTGTGAAACATGTGGCAGAAGTTTCAGTCAGTGGCGTGATTTGAAGGTTCACATGGGAATTCATTCAGGTGAGATGCCTTATTATTGTGAAACATGTGGCAAAAGTTTCGGCCTACAGAGTAATTTGAAGGTTCACATGAGAACTCACACAGGTGAAAAACCTTATTCTTGTGAAACATGTGGCAGAAGTTTCAGCCGAAAGAGTGTTTTGATGGATCACATGAGAACTCATACAGGTGAAAAACCTTATTCTTGTGAAACATGTGGCAGAAGTTTCAGTCAATGGCGTGATTTGAAGGTCCACATGAGAGTTCATTCAGGTGAGAAGCCTTTTTCTTGTGAAACATGTAGTAAAAGTTTCAGCCGGAAGAGTGTTTTGAAGGTTCACATGAGAAGACACACAGGTGAGAAGCCTTATTCTTGTGAATCATGTGGCAAAAGTTTCCGTCAATCGATGCATTTGGTGCGCCACATGAGAACTCACACAAGTGAGAAGCCTCATTCTTGTGAAACGTGGCAAAAGTTTCAATCAGCAGAGTGATATATTGGTCCACATTGAAACTCACACAGGTGAGAAGCCATATTCTTGTGAAATATGTGGGAAAAGATTTGTTGTAATTCATTGCTGCACAACCGGGACTCTCACAAATAGATGAAATTATGAAAGACTGAGAGATGTCTTCAGGAAGTCCAGCTTGAACCCAATATCACAAGAAATTATCCAGTTTGAAGGAAACGTTACTGATTCAGACACAGTTCAGACTGTACTTCAGGAAAATTTCAATTTGTGGTCTGTCACAATAAATGTGAAATTTCAAGAAATGGAAATAAAATGTTGATGTGAATCCAATGGGTTTTATTCTTTGCTTTTTCTTTTCTAGTTGACATTACTGAGTTGTAACTTAACTTTTCACGCCATAAAACATAATTCCATGCAACACATGACTGCTGACATGCAATACTGTGAAGAAATCCTCATATGTGAAATGTGATAATTAGAAAAAAATTCAAATCATCTCGATTTTTGAATTTCATAACTGACAAGCTAAAATTACAACAATGACTGAAAAGCAGTGTTGGGCAAGCTACTTGGGAAGTGTAGTGAGCTGAGCTACTAGTTACTCTGACACTAAATAAAGCTTAACTACATCAAAGCTGTTACCCTCAGAAGTGTAGCAAGCTATAAGCAACAGCATAATGAAAGTCACTAATGACACTACATCCAAACTTTCAAAACTGAAGCATTTTTGTGCCGAGTCAGTGTTATTTTATTGATCAATATAACTCCCAACAAATAACGCAGGCAAAAAAGTTAAATTATTAATTGAACAGTGAGCTGCACTAACTCACGATAGACCAAACCACAACACCAAGAACGACGACCTGCTCCAAACCTTCTCAACATGGTCACAAACGGACATGTCTGTGTGCATATGTGAACTGCAGGAACTCAAAGTGTTTTTTAAAACATTTATCCCAAGTCAAAATGTCTCATTCCTAGTCGAAGCAAATCTTTTTACCCTTTAAAAAAAATGTGTCACATTTTCACTTGAAATATGTAGTAAAATTCGTCCATGGAGAAAGTTTTTTTTATTATTATTACAAGCAACAACAACAAAAAAACTTGCTCCATGGACAAATTGTTATACCTATTTTAAAGCAACACTAAGGAACTTTCAGTTTTCGTTGATTTTGGCAGCGCCAGTGGACAAAAGCGGTAGTGTTTTGCCTGAACGAATACCACAGTTCCCTTGAGGACTAGCACGTGGTGTCGTAAAATACTGCTCCTGGTCGAATGCTGTTGGACTGAACTCGCCTACATTTGTTTCCAGTGGCTGTGGGAAGGATGCCTAGCGACGAGGTAATGAATCTAATGGTGGCTAAACAATGTTATATCATGATGTGACGCATGCCGTAAAGCAGTTTACACATTTGGAGTTTTTCGTGTGCAGGGTTCCTACCACCCTCCTCGCAGTTGCATAGTCCAAGTGAAAGCAATACTGATGCCCTCAGGCCATGACAGAGGGGTCATTCAACTAGTTGTAAGTCGATGTATCATCACAAAAGATATTAAAGTGTTTTATTAAGGTTGAAAAGTTCCTTAGTGTCGCTTTAAGTGAAAACTGAAGTATTTTTTAAGTTTAAAGAGACTTGTTTTGACTTGAAATTAGATAGTATGACTTGGAACAAGACTGATAATGCCCTAAAAATCTGAATAAAATAAAATATTCATATTATTTTGACTTAATGCACATCTATGCTTTTGCTCTCATCTAATTTATGAATACAGTGAAGTTAAGTAGTAGCATAGAAATTCTCTAAACATTGTGTGGTCAGATACAAATCTGCATGTCTTGAGTTGTATCCTGAATGTCAACCATTAATAGTAAAATCGCATCTCGCTCTCTCTCTCTCTCTCTCATTGAAACAAGTTTCTGCCACAGCTTCTCAGTGTCCTCACAAGAGGACCAAGCTGGACACAGATCTTTCTCACATGAGATGTTTGTTCACACAACACAAGAGAGGTTTTTCAAAATTTGCATCAGAGAGACGGTTGTCTTTGGTTGGAAAATATCTTTGCCGAAACTATAGAGTCTCTTGCAAGCTGCACTGGCGGGGACTCCTGTGTTGTACTTCAGGAAAACCTTCTTCATTGTTGGCAGGTTTTGGAACGCTTTTGTGAGATTTTGTGAGACCCTATACCCTGTTATAGGGTCTGTGCAGCAGGTGTCGCTAGGGGGTGCAGCGTTTGCAGCCTCTAGGAGGGTGGGATCAGCCGGGATGGTGCTGTGCTGCAGGAGGAGGCTAAAGTGTTCCTTCCAGCGCTCGAGGCAGTTGGCTTCAGTTGTGATGAGATTACCGTCAGAATCTTTTACCAAGGCTGTCTTTATGTGTGGACCGTTACGGGCTTGGCACAGTAGGCTGAATACACGACTCAAATTATTGTTGTTGGCCGTGGACTCAAGCTGTCGGGCTTCTGCTTCCCAGAACCTCTCCCTATATTCAGCGATGGCCACATTGCGCAGGCAGTTCAGTCGCCGGTACTCCGTGAGGTCGCCTCGGAGCCGGGCCTCACGTCGTTGGTCAGTGATGTTTAGTGTCCTCTCTGATATCCAAGGCTTTCTCGGGGACGGTCGTGACTGTCCAAGGACATTTTGAGCAGACTGGAGGACACTTCCCTTGAAGGTCACCCAATCTGTCACTGTCGGGGGCCAGGGCATAAAGAGTGCAGCGGATGGAGCGACTGAAGTCTGTGGTGATGTTGGGGTCATTGAGTCGGGAGGAGTCAGGGTGAGGCAGAGTCTTATGCTGGTTGGCTTGGAGCTTGAGCTTAAGCTGGGCCACCAGCAGACGGTGGTCTGTGTTGCCAAGCTGTGCTCCTCTGTACACCCGGCAGTTGGTGACAAATGATTTCCAGCGTTGAGAAATAAGGATGTGGTCCAGCGCCTTCCTGGTTTTGCCATCTGGGCTGTACCACGTCCAGAAATGGATTTGTTTCTGAGGAAACCAGGTGTCATCAACGCAGAGGCTGTTATGGTGGGAGAGCAGGATGAGGCGGTTGCCATTGTCATTTGTTTTCCTGTCGATGAAGGTGGTGCCAACAGGTGAGCCGGGGGACCGATCGCTGCTGGATAGAGTGGTGTTGGCATCCATGAGAATGATGGTGACGTCATGTGGTGGAGCTTGGCTGACAGCCTGGTGGAGTTGGTCGAAGAAAGCGTCCTTCACATCCTCATCAGCGACATCCGTGGGGGCATAGGCGACAGCTACTGTCATCTTGCCTTGGTGGTGGAGGAAGCGAGCAGAAAGTAGTCTGTCGCTTAGAGGTGTCCAGCTGATGAGGGACACCCGGAGGGCTTTTGGAATGGCAAAAGCCACCCATAAAGGCCGGTTCGGCTCTCGGGGCATTTCCAGATGTAGCAATGGTCGCCTGCTGTTGTTTCGCCGTTACCTTGCCATCGGACCTCACAGAGCCCTGCCAGGGAGATGTTGTAGCAGCAAAACTCTCGGGACAGCAGGGTGGCAGCTCCGGGGCGAAGGAGTGTCTGGACATTCCATGTGGCAACACAGGTCCTACGATGAAGGTCAATCCGTACTCGTTGGTCAGGGGAAGGCTGGGGTCCGTTACCATGAGGGTCAGCCCGGCTTCTTTCTCTGGTCAGTTTTGTAACGAGGGGGTTTCTCCTGGGTGGGTTGTTGGCCCTCCGCAGGATGGCCGGTTGGTGGGGCTGCCACCTCACAGCGTACTGGCACGCTGGGGTTTGTAGTCGGAGTTGCCCTTCTCCTAGACAGACTGCTTACCAAGGCTAACGAGCTCTGTCTAAACCAGTTAACTTGGGGCCTTTGACTCAGTTTGTTAAGCCCACTGTTACCAACCTTGGTGTTAAAATGGACCATAAACTCAACCTTGATAAGCGAATTAGTGCTGTTTTGAAATCAAGTTTTTTCCATCTGAGACAACTCGCTAAGGTAAAATCTTTCCTCTCAAGACACAATTTTGAAGTATTGATTCATGCTTTCGTTTCAACTCGGCTGGACTATTGTAACGCTCTTTATGCTGGCATTGAGGAGAGTTTACTCAAGCTTCTGCACCTCATCCAAAATGCCACAGCTCGCCTTTTAACTGGCACACGAAAATACGACCACATATCGCCAGTATTGTCATCTCTTCATTGGCTACCTGTCCGCTACCGGATTGATTTTAAAGTTCTTTTACTTGTTTTCAAATCTTTAAATGGTCTTACCCCACCATATTTGTCTGAACTGTTGGTGCCTTATGTGCCGGGATGCTGCCTTAGATCAGCAAACAAGGCTCTACTCACGGTTCCTGACACAAATCTCAAACGTAGGGTTTACCGAGCGTTTTCTACTTTCGGTCCCAAACTGTGGAATGATGTACCTCTGCACATAAAGCAATCGGATTCTCTTCCTGTTTTTAAGTCCCGTCGTAAGAATCACTTATTTTCTTTGACGTTTAACTAGTGTCAGATTGTATTTTACTGAAAAGTTGTCAGTGTTGTCTTATTAATATTTTCATGTCTATTTCTATTGTTTTTACTTTGTGTTTGTACAGCACTTTGGTCAACACTGTTGTTTTTAGTAGTGCTTTATAAAAAAACTGGATTGGATTGGATTGGATTGTCTACCCCGGTTTGGAGTCAGAGTTGTCCCTCTCCTAGGCTATTGTTGGGGACACATTAATGGAAATATTAATGTGAAGGACCCAGGCCTTTTCAGCAGGCCACAGGCCCTTCAAGACATGACCCGTAGTCATGTTGTCTGCGAATACTGTCCCCCTTCACAGAGGAGGCATGACCCCTGCTGTGGTGGAGACGCAGCAGACTTTGAAGCTCTCTAGAACAAAGGAGAGAAACTTCTTCCCCCAGCAGGAAGCCAGACCCGCCATCTTGTCCCACAGAACCTGAAATGGCTGCCCTCCATTCCCATGTGCTCAGAACAAAGAAACCCTCACGTAATGGCCACTCATCTCTCCTCACAGCGGAAGAAACCACATAAGGGTGCAATACCACCGCCAACCTCACGAGGGCGCTTGTGAGGCTCCTCCCCAGAGCAGAGGAGGGAGGACCCAGATCACCATCTGATTGGCCAAGCAGACCATGGGGGCGGGAGCTCCACCCGAAAGTCAAACAACGTCACCAAGACGCCATCTTTAGGTCAGCTTAAGTTTACTGTCTAGGTAGGACGTGCGCAGTGCGTCTCTCCCACGGACTAAACCCGGTACCGAACTGACCCGCTGGTCGGGACGTTTTGGTTTCGGGACCAACTCCCCTCCTTCACCGGTGAACCCCTTTTTCCAGCGGAGCAGAACGGCAGGGACTCCCCTGAAGTGGACCGAAGACACCAGCGTAACTGCACCGCTACAGCCCCGCTCCTGCTGCAGAGCCACGGCTCAGAGCTCCTCCGTTCTCCTCCCCCCGCAGCTGACCTAGAACCAACTGAGGGCCCGGACTGGAGAACCGGACGCCTCTTTTCCTCCACATGGACCCCTCCAAGAGGCAGATTCTGTTGGACGCAACAGAATCCAACCGAGATCAGAGCGACGGCTTTGATCTCCCCACCGAAATCGCCGTATTTCGCCGACCACAACACAGACGCCAAGCTTCAACCGCTAAATCCTCAGCCACACAGAGGTGAGCCTTGGGCAGGCTTTAGGCAGACGGATAGGAATGTAATTCATGCATTGGCTTTTATTAATGAACGGACTGAAGCTGTTCATTATTGTGTGACTGTGTATCTTTCTTTCTCCATCTCTCTCCTCGTGTGCACGTTCACGAGCACGCGCTTCCTCCTCACAGATCAGACCTGCAAGATGCCGGTTAGCCGTGCATCTGTGCGTGTGAGATAGGAAGACAGGCTCATCTTTCTCCGCCTTTCCTCTTTACTAATCCGAGAGTGGTAGGTTAAACCAGCGCGGTAGACCTCGAGTCGAGAGCACGCGCGCGCGCCGCTCGCGCACCCGCTCGCTCGCCCGCCCGCTCGCTCCCCCCTCGCTCTCGTCTCGTTCTTTCTCTCTCTTCCCCCTCCCTCTCTCTCTCATCTACACAGGCGTGGATCACGGGGTCCACAGATCCGCCGCCCGTCGGGTGTTCCCTCATCCTCTCTCTCTCCCTCTCTCTCTCTACCGCGCATGCGGACACCCACGTGCCAACTCGTCTGCGATCCGGCCACTCACGAACACCCGAGTGTGACCAGAGTCACGCCTACTTCGTGAGTGACTCAGGATCGACTCCTCCTGTCGCTTCCGGTGGCCACTCCGCCACACACACACCCACACTCACACACCCCTCCTCTTCCTCCAGGAAGAGGGACCACACAGCCGACCCCATCGGGCCACGCTCAGAACAGGTTAACTTCCCCTTCCTGTGTGTCTCCAGACGCTCTCACACACGCGCACACACAGACACACACACACACACACACACACACACAGAACTTGCAAGTTTTGAATGTTCTTTTTGTTGATTAGATGTGTTAATTAGTAATAGACATTGTTAATAAATGCTCATTAACTGAACTGAACATTCAGGCTTCTCTTTTTGGTGGTCTTGTGACAAATGTCCTGGTTGTAACAGTCTATGCTCGATCTCACACCTTCTCTGATAATTTAACGGTGTTTATCCAAAGATTAACCACCAGCTTAAATTATCTTTCCATCTTTGAGACTGAAAATTGGTAATGAATGTTCCTCTGACGAGGTGGTGCCCCGGAATTATCAATTAAATAACCCACAGGTTTATTTAATGCATAATTCACAACTTCCCTCAGCTCATTTTCTGTAATTTACCCATTTCCAGTAATTGGTCATTTGTGGCATTGTTGATTAATTAGTAACACCTTGTTAATCAATAAGTTAATGGTTAAATCACTCTGTGGTCTACTCCATTCCCAAATAGCTGATTATTTAACATTGTTAACGAATAAATAACCATTTATTCTGATTAATAATAATTGATGTTGGGTTAAATTACTGGGTGCTTCACTTTAAACAGTTTATTATGCCGTAATTGATTGTTATTGGTGATCCACTGTGAATGACCTGCAATTATTAATTTTTAAATCAAAATTTACCGAAATTAACAAGTAACTAAATTACTTAAAGTAATCCATTATTTCCAGTAATCAATACTTTAGTAATTTATTCCCAATTACCAATGGTAAACCCCAACACTATTTTGGTCCACAGCACCCTATTCTGTTTTATTCAGGTGCAACCCCCCCGAAGGAGGGCACCCCTATCCACCACCCAGCGGACGCGCCTCTACGCCGTATTGCCCCAGCATGAGGAAATTTTTTCCTGTTTTTACACTTAAAAAAAATTTTGTTCAAATTTTCACTTGCAATAAGTAGTAAAATTCGTCCAAGGAGAAAGTTTTTTTATTATTATTATTATCATTACTACAAGCAACAAAACAAAAAAACTTGCTCCGTGGACAAATTGTTATACTTATTCTAAGTGAAAACTGAAGTATGGTTTTAAGTTGAAAGAGACTTGTTTTGACTAGAAATTACATAGTATGACTTGGAACAAGACTGATAGTGCCCAAAAAATCTGAATAAAACAAAATATTCATATTATTTTGACTTAATCTATTCTTTTGCTCTCATCTAATTTATGAATACAGTGAAGTTAAACAGTAGTATCGAAATTCTCTAAACATTGTATAGTCAGATACAAATCTGCATGTCTTGAGTTGTATCCTGAATGTCAACCATTAATAGTAAACTCCCATCTTGCTCTCTCTCTCATTGAATCAAGTTTCTGCCATATAGCTTATCAGTGTCCTCACGAGAAGACCAAGCTGGACACAGATCTTTCTCACATGAGATGTTCATTCACACAACACAAGAGAAGTTTTTCAAAATTTTCATCAGAGGGACGATTCTCTTTGTTCGGAAAATATCTTTGCCGAAACTATAGAGTCTCTCGCAAGCTGCACTGGCGGGGACTCCTGTGTTGTACTTACGGGAAACCTTATTCATTGTCAGCAGGTTTTGGAATGCTTTGTAAGATTGGTTTCAGCTGATTGCAACGAGCTGTCGACTTTGCTCAGATGTGTTCAACTTCACCCCATTGATGATGGCATCTACCAGTGGGTCACAGTGATGCAAATTCATCTCACACTTAATTTTGTCCATCTTCTCAAGGAAAATCGAGATCGCTGGCACCAACAGTCCTGCGTAGTGCGTTTTTTCGAGACTGTCCTCCCCTAGTGAATGATCACAGTGGTCGTTAATTCATGACTCAAATTACGACCACGGGGTACATTTTAAACTCAAGCGTCCCCTAGTGACTGTATAAATAATGTCACAGACACCACGGTCTGACGGAGTTTTTTTGTTTGTTTTTTTTTTAGCGGAGTGAGTTGTACTTAATAATTGCATTTGACTGCAAATACAGTTCTCTGCATTGAATGACTTCACTTTTATTTTCAAAACAGAACAAAACCTTTAAATTGTTTCTGAAACAGATCAGAAGCCACAATATGAGCCACAATAACAAACAAACCTATAGGATGGAGAATTATCTGTATTGTAATTTACACAGTGCTTCTCTTGAGTCAAATATACTCTTTATCTTCAAGGTTTCCACTCTATTTATGGATGTGATCTGCAGTTTTTTCGTTCCTACGTGCCTTCTGACAGCGTTCTCTGCAGAGCTATCGCTCCGCTGCGTCCTTGACAACCAGTCGCGGTTGTTAAGGACTCTGACGTCCGACCTGGAAGGAAGTTGATGTGTGTCACGGACTGCTTTTTTTTTTTTTTCTTAAAGAACGAAGTTTTGCTTTTTAGCTAATAATGATTGCCCACAAATATTCTTCTTTGCATTAAATAACAACAGATTGTGTGATTATGGTAACTGACAGGTTAGAGGTGTAGAATGTGCCTGAAGCTTCATGTTTGCTGTTCTGTTTGAACCGACTAGCTGAGCTACAAGCAATGGGAGGTGTGCTCATGTGACTAGGCCGCAAAGAATCATGGGAATCGTAGTGCAAAGAACACGGATGGTCTCATATGCACAATAACCTGCCGCGTCCGTCTCATATGCACATCTGTTCGGCGGGAGTATGCACCAGATCAAATGGACGACATCTGCCTGAAGCCCTGGGCCAAAATCATCTCATAGACTGTCAATGGACAAAAACCCATTGATTTGGAGAGCGGGATTGTTGGTATCACGAGAACACAAGATCTTGCTGGAATTGCAACATCGAGGAGCCACACGGTCACTGGCAAATCACAGAAATAAATTTGGAGCGATGTATTTCTTCTCAGTAACTATCGACCCATAAGTAACTCCCTGCCATCTCCAAGGTCTATGAGAAGGTTATAGCTGAGCAGCTCATCCAACATCTTGACGCAAATTGTTTATTAAATCCTTTAAAATTTGGTTTCAGGAAAAACTATTCCACTGAAATAGCTTGTGGGTATTTCCTGGAAGAAATTAAATCAAGTCTAGACCAAGGAGGGGTAGTTGGAGCAGTTTTCCTTGACTTGCGGAAGGCGTCCGACACGGTAAACCACAACATCCTCCTTACTAAATTAACACACTTGGGACTGTGCCAGCATACAATACCTGCATATAATACTTGCATCATACCTGCATAGTAGACAACAATGTGTCAGAGGGAATAACACCCTATCCTCTCTTAAAAACTGTACTGTGGGTGTCCCACAGGGCTCAATCCTTGGGCCCCTACTGTTCAGTTTATACATAAACAAACTTCCTTCTGTGTGTGGTGTAAAGATTAGAATGTATGCTGATGACACTGTCTTGTTCACTCATGGGCAAAGTGAAACTGAGGTTGCCATGAGACTGACTGCAGAGATGCAAAGAGTTGTGACTTGGCTTCAGAGTTCTTGTCTAACGCTTAACCGCTCTATTCTTACTAAATACAAGAGCTTATGTTTTGAAAACTTAATTATCTTTACAAATCTCTGTTTACTGTTTAAGGTTCTTCGTGGTATGGCTCCTCCTCTGAGAAGTTTCATTTCTTTAACATCAGAAATAATAATAATAATAATAATAATAACAATTACAGGGGTGGCTTGGTCACTCATGAAAGCAGAGGGTGGGCAGAACCTCGAGACAGATTAAAAAAAACTCTCTTTCAAAACTCCGGACACGAGCTGTAAGTCACGTTTTAGTAAAAAGTTTGAGGCTCTCCATAGGGATCCATTTGTCCGGTGCCCCCATTCTTCTTCTTCTTTGGAAGTGCAAACTGCCACCTCCTGTATCTCTTGGTGAATGTGTCCCGGCGCCCTCAAAATCAGGAAGTGTTATTCATACAGAAATACCAAGAAAAATTATAAAAAAGAAACAATGTAATGCCTTTTATATGCACAACAAGGCTGAAAATACAATATTTTACACGTATATTATACATAGAAATTATACACTCAAAGTTTTATATTTTCTGAAAATTGTGTAGACTGATTGTACTGACTGACTATAGACTAATGTGGGTGGCGCCCCAGCGCCTCCTATTGACCAGCCGCCACTGTGAATCTCACATGAGATCTTTGTTCAAACAAAACGAGAAGTTTTTCAAAAATTTGCATTAGAGAGACAGTTGTCTTTGGTCGGAAAATGTCTTTGCCTAAACTATAGAGTGTGTCGCAAGCTGCACTGGTGGGGACTCCTGTGTTTTACTTCAGGAAAACCTTCATTGTCGGCAGGTTTTGGAACGGTTTTGCAAGATTGGTTTCAGCTGATTGCAAGTAGCTGCCGACAGAACTGTTCTTCTGTGTGATGGGAATTATCCAGTTAGTTTGTCGGTGTCATCTGTTAGGTTCTCGCACTCTTTCTGCGTGGACTCATCAGATTGTGTTTCACACAGTTGTACTTCTGCTTTCAGGCTTCTTCAGCGTTCTTTTCACCAGGGATGTCCATCAGTCTGAACACAGGGTGAGCCGCAGAGGCTGTGAGCAGCCTGACATTTAAAAAAATGTATCCAAACCTCTTCTTCACCCCATCGATGATGGCATCTACCAGTGGGTCACAGTGATGCAAGTTGATGATGCACAGTGATGCACAGTGATGCTTCACCTTGTCCACCTTCTCAAGGAGAATTGAGATCGCTGGCACCAACAGTCCTGCGTAGTGCGTTTTTTTCAGACTGTAGCACATCAACAGCCTTGGCCAGAGGCACCATAACCTGAAAGATGCACAGAAAAAAGAAGCAATTTCTTAAACATAATGAGAATGGTCATCAATGTATGTCATCTGGAGGCATCCAGTACCAAATGTGGCGCCTCAAGCTGCGGTGGCTGCCATTCAGTGACCAGCAGGTAATAAAACATCTTATCAATCAAGTATGGCAGTGTTTACACAACAAAAAAACAAAAACAAAACTCTCTCCTCTAGTCTGTGTTGTCTCTCTACCCCCTGCTGGACATCTGACGTTGGAGCTGGAGTTGGTGTTTTGAAGCCTCCTGTCCTCATCTGTCTTCACCAAGTGGATCTCTGTCTTCTCTGTCTGTCCTCTGCCTTTCTCTGACCCTATCCCCTCACCTCAAACGGAATAGCAGAAAGCCGTCACCTCTGGCCTGGTTCTGTAGGTTTCTTCCTTTAAAAGGGGAGTTTTTCCTTTCTACAGTCACTCATGCTTGCTTATGTGGAACTTTTATGGTTTCCCTGTAAACGCAAGAGTGTCCTCTACTTCTATACAGAATAAAATACATTGACATGATTTATGGATGGTCAAGCTGTTCCTGGTCTTGGTCTTGTTCAGTCCCACCACAGAAAACACGCTGCATCTGCATCGGAGTTGGGTAGGACAAGGATCAACCCTGCAATGGTAGCAAACTTCTGGAACAGGCTTAGCCCCATCATCTGTGAAGACTGAACAAAGAACAGTGGGAATAAGCTCTTAAATGTTACAGTTTCTGTTTTTCCCTTTGACTGAATCAGTAAACAACAAATCTGTTCTTGTTCTGTCTTTCCTGAGGCTGTTTTGATCTTGATAAAACCTGTTCCCTTTTTCCTCCTGCTTCTGCATGGCAGCTGCTGAAGTTTCCCGGTCAGGATTTGAAGTGTTGAGACAGTAAAAAAGAGCTGATGGTGATTGAGGAAGGAAGTCACGGCTGGCCAGGCGCACACAGCCTTGTTCTCAGCCTTGAAAGCTCATAATAATGGTGTCTGCATTCCAGTGCTATCTGTGGATGCTTGTAGCTCACCGGGCTGCACATCAATCTCAAGGACTCTTCCAGATACTGCCAAGGACAGAGTCCTCCCTTTACACATATTGAGGAAAAAAAAAAAAGGTCAATGCTTCTCAGAGCACCGTAACACAATCGTTTATGCACAAAAGATTGGTGCAGCTTCTAAAACCCGAGAAGGAGAGAAAAACTGAGAAAGATATAAATTACATTTTTTTGGTAAGGTCATGTACAGTGGAATCTGTAGAAAGACAAAGATGTTTTTCTTTACATCTTCCACACAAAGCTACAGTTTTTAGTTTGGTTTCACATGTTTACAGTAACAAACAGAATTATAGTCACATAAAAAACACAATCCTTGTACAGAAAGCAGGTTTATGCCTCTCATCCTTCCACTTTTCATTTTTTGATTCTGTCATTTATTTAGTATTGTTTGTGTATCAGTGTTTCTTCTTTGTCCATCTCTGCTGTTTTCACACATGAGACATTTTCCTGTAACCTCATCATGAATAAAATTAAATCATTTTGATCAGACTGACTGTGATTCACAATTTGAAACAAAAGCATAACAAACTCCTGCAAACTGACTTTGGATTTGCATTTGTTTAAGTTTGACTTTTCCTTCATTTGCATCTTCATGATTGAGATTTTTTTTTTATGCTGGAAATTTTAAAGCAGATGATTTTGGTTTTGCATTATCTTATCACACCCGATTGATCGCCTTAAAAAGAAAGACTGTTTTTGAGTCCTTCAGTTCCCATCAGCCTTTTTTTCTTGTGCCTTGAATTCACTTTCGACTATCAAGCTGATTCACTTTTAGGGTGAGTGATTTCCTAATAAGCACATTTTCATGTTCGGGGGGAGACTGATTAAGGAAGCGTTGTGTCAGGAAAAGTGAAACACAGACTCCTCTTTGCTTTTCTCCACCAGGCCTGAATCAGTCTGTTTGACACCAAATGATAGAGAAAAACAGATGATAAAACTGAGACGTTCCACTAAAATATCGATAGAAGTGTCGGTGGAGGAGGGGCTTGTTGGTGTTTCGGTGTAATTTCTAATCCTGATGCCTTTGTCGAGGTTCACCGCAGCCTTCCTGCATTCCTCCCTCTCTCTTGAGCTCAGCGCTGCTTCCCTGGCCTGGACTAGTTCTCTGGTAATAATGGTTGGGGAATGTTTTCACCTGTATCCTCATCAATGTCACATTGTCCATGCAAAAACTGATGGTGGTGTCATGAAGGCGGACCCCGAGTAACAGGTTCAACCTGGGACCGAGAGAGACTGGGTCAGACTTGTGTTAGGGTGAACTGAAGGGCCAGAGACGGAGGTGGAGGAACTAGAGAAGAGACAGACTTGAGACTTGTTGTACTTTCATGAATAAATATAATATTGAATGTTGATCTGCTGTTGTCAATCTCTCCCAACATTGAGAATGATCAGTAAGGAAAAATAAGTCTATCAATGGGAAAGTCTTCTTAAGCTCCAGAGATGGTCTCGTATTTTGCCCTTCCTTGTTTTAATGTTCACATCCTTATAAAATCTGGGGAGCGCAGTCTTTAAGTTGGTGTGGTTAAAGTTTCAAGCTATGATGAAGAAGTCCCCTAGGTTTTATTCAGCTGATGCTGCAGGTGCAGGGATTTTCCCTTAGCTGTGACTTTTGTTAGTTTAGCCTCGCCTGATTGAGTGTTTGAGGGAAAAGATGTAGAACACACTTGGAGGGGGTTGGTAATGCTTTTCATGTTGGACAGTTTCAGACCGTTGTGGCTTCATCAGTCTGATCTGCTCTGTAAATCTGTGAATCACCAAGCTAACATGGTGGTGGCTGCTGTGATTTCCACAATAGCTGAATGCTCAGACTTCCTTTGAATCATGATCTGCAACAGCTCTGACAAAAAGTTATCTTTTTATTCCGTTTACTGAAGAAATGGATTTAAGTTAAATAAAATGTCTCCCGTTGGTCATTTAGTGTGTGTTTCCCTGTGAGGGTGTTTTGAACTCAAGTCAGCTGCACGTCCGTTGGCCGTGCTTCAAACGGTCGGAGGATTGCAAGGTGACACAAACAACCACAAATATACAAATAGTCTAACACAAACAGACACATACCGATGCAACAACTCCAAAGAAACATTTACATGTCTCAAGTGGGGTGGAAAGTTTTTCCAAGTCTGTACAGAGGCCCTTTGTCTCCTGACAATCCCCTGTGATCTGACACTCCGTGATATTTTTAACTGAAATAAAAACAGGAAACAAAGATTCTAACCACTGATTTTCCAATGAAATCATTTGAAAGCTGTTTGAGGAACCTGTTGTGGAAAAAAACAAACAAACAAACAAACAAACAAAGATTATGGTGGTGAATCTGAACTTGTTCCACTGTATGCAGTTTTGTTTTTGTTTTTTACTTTCAAACCTTGGCCACTAGGAGGAAACACAGACTCATTTTTACTGGACGCACCAGCTGATCCCAAAGACGGAGAATTCCAACTGTGAGCACAGTGAAGGAAAAGTTCATCCTCCTTGCCAGAGGAACAGACTGTTTTGGATTATTTAGTGACTTATCAGAGTTGGAACGAACTGAGTGTAAACTGAGCCTATTGAACCGACGTGCGCCTTGTTTTTCAAATCAGTATTTAAGGAATAAGTGTCAATGATCTTGTATTGGGATGTTGTAAATTGACTTTCTTCCTTGCCTGTAGCTTCCAGGCAGCCGGTTATCAATGTCAGCTGTATAGTGTCTTGATTATTCCTTCCCGAACCTATTCGCTCACTAAAATCAATGTATCCCTACCTTCTCCACACCACTAGGGTAGTGTGGAAGCTTTAAGCTGTGGTTACACTCTACCTCCCTCCACTACCCCTGTCCACCCTCCAGGTTTGGGGAGGATTCTGGGTATTTCATTCTCCTTGGTCACTCTCTGCTCACTGGGCCGGGGGGAGGCCTGCAGCTGTGGATCCCCTGCCCAGTTCACAACCCAGGCCTGATAATCCCTGTTTTATTTAGCTTTATTTATTTATTCCGTATACATATATACTCTTGTAACTTAATTTTGTTGTGCTTGTTTTTTGTGTGTTCTTTTTTTTTTGTTTAAAGCAATGCAATATGTTCAAAACTGTGACGCATTTGTAATGTAATGGAGTCTGGTGGTTCTGTCTTATTCTGTGCATGATGCGGTGGTGGCGGTGGCTGGGGAGTTGGCTGATTCACGACAGCTCTGTGTGTGTGTGTGTGTGTGTGTGTGTGGTTGTGTTATAATCATTGTTGTGTTTTTGTATTTTTAGTTCTGCTTAGTTTTTCTTACTAATTCATTGCATTATGTTTTGCCCTTCATTATGCCATGCTCTTTATGTTAATTGTCATTTATTACAGAGGAACCCCTTGAAAACGAGATGGTGCATCTCAAGGGGCTACTCCTCTATAAAATAAATGTTAAATAAATAAATAAATACTTATTCAGTAGTCATATTCATGAAAAATGTTGAACATAAACTTTAAACTAGATCAGATTAGCCAGGGTTATCTTTGGCAATGTTTTCATTCTATGTTTTTGCATTTTTCAAATGAGTTGTTTTAACAGGTTTACGTATTTCAGCTTCTTTTAGTGTTTTATTAGTGTTGTAATGTGAATCACTTCTGTTATAATTTCATGCCTTATCACTCACTATGAGCAAATTTGATGAAAAGTAAATGTTTTGTCTCAAATTTAATTCACATGCAGCCATCCAGAGGTGTCAAGTAATCAAATATTTGCACCTCATTTGAAATGCTTAAGTATATTTAGAGGATACGCCTGACCAGAAATATCTGCACATTCTTTTTCTCACATGATCAAAACTGGTTTGTTACCATACACTTCCAGTAAAACGAATAAAAACAGCTGATACTAATAGTCATTGACACTGAAAGTTCTGGATATGAAAAAAAAAAAAAAATCATTTAAATCAAATCCTCCATAACAGATATTTGAATGTGATGCGGCTGGCAGCGTCGGCAGTGAGCGTGATGGATAGGCTTGGAGGGTACACGCTGTGTTACGATGCAAAATACCAAACAGAAAGCTGGCCGTGACTCGGGCAGAGCTGCACAGAGAAGTCCACACCAGGAAAAACCTAAGGAGTCTCTATCAGTCTGGTGAATGGCTGTCAGTGCACGATCAGCGCTGGAATGCAGTTCTAATAGTTCCAGTATGTTTGTGTACATGTGCATCGATGTCAGTGTCTCCACCGACCGCCTCTCACACCTCTGTGTGTGTCCTGAAATAAAGCAGCCCAACAACCAGAGCTGTGTGTATGTTTGTTCTGGTCAGTGTTTGCGTTGTGCGTGCGTCCGCTGGTGTGTTCGTCAGCCTCCCGTCCACCGCGTTCAGCCACTTCCTGCCAGACTGCGGCTTGACTCAGCAGTCCGGCTTGTCTTACTGTAGCGGCTGTCATCTCAGTCAGTCACCCTCCCTGTGTCCTGGAGGCCACGACCCTTGTGGCAGTAACCCGGAAAACAACGCTATTTCTGTGTGTGTGTGTGTGTGTGTGTGTGTGGCGTGAACTGATAGTGTGTTTATCAAACGCCGTGTCGATGCATTGCGTGTTTGTCCGCATGTGTGTCAGTGACCCGGAGAGAAAGCAAGGCCAAGAAATGGCCGACTTAAACGGCCGCAGCTGCGTTTCCCCAGTAAGGGGGTGTTTTAATGGAGGGACATTATGGGCTGGAGCACAGGGTAATGACCGCTTTGGCTGTCGGAATGCCTTGATCTTATCACCATGGCAAGAGGGGATGCTCCCACTTTCTGATGGTCTAATAGCCCCTGCTCTAATAGACAGGCAGCGCGGGCCACTGGGGTCACCCGGAAACACAGACCTTCCCACACACGCCCACAAACTCATAATGCCGCCCTGCAACCCGAGACCCTCGTGCCTGCTCTTGTGATGACACACAGTGCGTCCGCTCAAATGGCATCGATCAACGCAGGACAGGACTGGCGATGCAGGTTCATCTGACATTTCATTCAGAATATTCTACTTTTCTGTCCTCGTTCTCGCTCCACACCTCCCTGCAGGGATCTTGGTTTGGGAAGGTTTGGCATATTGACGCTATCTGTTAGCATAATATCTCTCAGTAATCAAAAACACACTCAAGTAGACTTTTGAGATTTTGCACAACATGCTTTATTGTAAAGATGCAGTAAAAAACAATCTCTCGTTGACATGGTCTGGTCTGGAATAATGACACAAATGATGGATAAAACATCAATGCAACAATGACAATGTTTATTTTTTGTCTCACTGGATAGATAAATAATGGTCTGAAAAACTAGTATGATAGATAACAATATGTATGAGCTCTGTGCTCTGCCTCCAATTTTGCCAACAAGATCAATTAAGGCAGAATTTTTTTCTCACTTTTTGTGTTTTGGTGTTTTCATTGTGTGCAGATTAGAAGTGATGAAACTCTGTGGATTAGCACAAGACTTTCTCTTGGAAATAAGCATGATCAAATGCAACACAGCAGAGTAGCCTTCTTTTCAATATACCAGTCAATTTTATTGAATGCTTGACAAAAAAAAAAACAAAAAAAACAGTGATTTTCATGAGATAAGAGCCTATGGAGCCAATGTGAAATTTTCAATGGCTGTGCAAAATTACATTATGACAAATTATATAAGAACATCATCTCAAAATACGTTGTTTCCCATAAATACAGCCTACATATAAATATTTAATGGAATAACTTCAGCATTAATCCTTCTTTTAAAACCAGGTTTTCAGTGCATCAAATATTTAACAGCCACTCGTTTTGACCATATGATGCTACAACAAATGGTAAATATTGTATATTTCATTTATAAAGCACTTTCTCACTGTTTCACGGCCCCAGAGTGTTTTCCATTGTTCATCACATTCATACACAAGAACTTATTGAAAACGCTCCCACCTATCCCTGTAGATGGGCAAAAACACAACTTTCCAGAAACAATGTTACTGCACATGTGCTCCTCTGCTTCAGCAAATGGTTGTTCTGCACATGCACGATTTGATGGACGATAACAATGGGAGCCTCGAGAGTGACGTGACAGCAGCATCCGATAGTCCGACAACGAGAAACCTCCATCGTTTTTAATGTTTCTGCCATTGACCTGTGAACGTGTTAGATATGAACCCTAAACCTGAAATTCATGTAGTCCATTGAGTTTCTCCTCACACTCAGTTTCTCCTTTTGGTCAATGTAACTCACCCAGGATTCAAACCCGGCTCCCTCACATTCAAGGTCACAGCTCACCCAAAGCGTCGCCCCTTCTCTTCACCCTCAGGTGGATAAAGCTTTACAGCTCTGGCACAGGTTCCCTGCAGCTCCCAGCATGCATGTTGAAGCATCGTGCAGGCAGCAGGTTTGACTGAACACTCGTAGCGTCCTGTTTTGGCCCGTGTGCTGCATGTTTGACACCCCTGTTCAAACTCCGACCAGTTGAAGCAGGAGGCAGTGAACGCTGTTTTCCTCCCTACAGGATGTGTCGCCGCCACTGAGCCCTGCTCCTGTGCGATTGTGGACTATAATCTCTTTATTGCTAAGCGTTGTGAGATGACGACGTCGTTCTACTTGGCGAACCACAAAATAAATTGGATCGAATCGAAAGAAGCCAAGGGAACAGATGAGGGGAGAACAGGAGCCAGATAAGAGCTTGTTGAAAAGCTGTTTGCAGAAGAATGGCCTGTCACTGTTTTTGGCACCCTCGCACATCCTCGTACCCGTACGCCCTCCCAAATCTCGCACATCGCAGCCGAGTGTATACACGGACAAATCCTATAAGTCCATTTGAATACCACGACAGTCTTCTTCTAATCTGTTTGTTTGAAATTTGTGATGAATCTGCAATTTTAGGCAGACCCAACGTGAGCCTTATCCTCACCTATTTGTCCCTGTTAAGGCTCCAGTTATTTCTCAGCACACTTGGTTGTGTGCCAGCGACGGAGTGTGTAGATGTGTGTGTGTGTGTGTGTGTGTGTGTGTGTGTGTGTGTGTGTGTGTGTGTGAACGCCGCTCTTTATCTCACTCAATGAGTGAGTGGAGGTTGGTTGTAAGGCCATCTGTCCTTCTCAGACACCTAATCTGTCACTGTCACTGTTTGTTCGGCCTGCACACACACACACACACACACACACACACTCACACACACACCTTATTGACACTATCCATGTACGTTAAAATTAATACCTCTCAATTAATGACAGTTTTTTTTAAGACCAAAATATAATCAATTAATCCTGAAACTCAACACATTTTTTTTCTCAGTCGGTCCCCAGTTTTGTCCCTGCCATGACGGGCAGACAGACAGTGCTCAGGGTGAGAGCTGCGTCTCTACTGAAGTGTCCCATTGAGTCTGCTGAAGTGGACTTATCTCCCTCCAGCCCCTCTCGCGTCTACCTCATTCCTGAATCCAGACAGGACTGCACGCCACACTCGTCCTGCCCTCCTCGCACCGGAGAGGCCTCTCTCTCTTCAGCGTTTATTCCCACACTCAGACACCCTCAGCCGCAAGTCACGGTGCGCCTCGTGATGCTGAGGGCGACGATCCTGTGTGTGAGCACCGCTGAGTCGATGGTGATGATCTGTGCAGATGCCTCTTCCAGAGCGCTCGCTGGTATCGAGTCGACTGCATGCAAAACTGGAAGACTGAGAGAGAGGCATGAATCAAGGCTGTTTGCTGTTATAGCATGTAGAGTTTGCAAACTGTCCACATCTAAAACATGTATCGAATCATCTGCACATGTACGATACGGTAAGAATTCCCAACTGGCTCTCAAGGCAAAGATTTAGTAAAAGTAAGCTTACATGCAAAGATCTCGCCATGTTCTCCTTGTTTATCTGCCTGTTTCCAAAAATAAAGTTTTTTTTTCCATGCTTTATAGGTGATACATTCAATAATAACAAACTCCCACGGCACTTCAGATAATCAAAACATTTAAAATCTATGAGAAGTAACTTTTGTGCTGTTTGACAGGTTTAAGTATTCACATTCCCTCACACCAATAAAATTTGAGCATATACCTGAGGAAATCATGTGTCACTTTATGCATCACTATTTCGCTCATTAGTTATTAGAAGTCACTTTGAGTGAGTTTCTAAAACATTGTGTTTTTAAAGCTGTTCTTTCTTACCTACAAAATGTTTCTTATGATACAAATTAAATTCCATCAAGATAAAACACAAATAAAAAGGATGATCATTTTCCAACAGGCAGCGATGCGGGAGGTCCTCGCTCATGGACACAACGAAATACTCATTTGAGGCAGCAGTGTGTAAACACACATACACACACACACACACACACACACACACACACACACACACACACACACACACACACACACACAAGCTCAGGACAAACACAAATACTTGAGATTAATACATCAGATTAAACACACCTAGACTAAACAGCTAAATTGAATGTAAAAGTTGTTTCACAGAAACTGTAGGAAGCCACTGTGCCAGTCAGCAATGACCACATAACGTCACACAGAGCTATTGCTCCAGAGGAACAGAACATAAAACAAAGATGCAGTTTATAAAGGATGTTGAGTTTGTTTTGTTCTAACGTCTTGTTGGTTGTGAAATTTGGTATCATTCCATGTGGTTGTATTTTTTTCATTGTGAGGATTTCTCTCATTGCTGTTTACAAGTCTGCTCTTTCACTCTACTTTCAAGTCATTACGTTCCCCCCAGTTTTTTTAAACAGACGATTTCGAACTCAATGGAAAGAAAAATCTACATTCGTCATAAAGCAGACTAGCCTGAGTATACCTAGCCCTCACTCATTCACTTGTTCACTCATTCACTCACTCACTCACTCACTCGCCCGTTAATTCACTCATTGACTCAATCAATCACTCACTTACTTACTCAGTCATTCTTTCACTCAGTCACTTGCTCGCTCACTCACTTGCTCATTCATTCACTCACTCACTCAGACTCACTCATTGGCTCACTCACTCATTGACTCACTCATTCACGCCCACTCGCTTGCTCACTCGCTCAGTTACGCACTCACTCACTCATTTGCTCGCTCACTCACTCATTCGCTTGCTCACTCATTTGCTTGCTCACTCAGTCACTCACTCAATTACCAACTTGCTTGCTTGCTCACTCATGCATTCACTCACTCACTCACTCACAAACTGATTCACTGACTCATTCCCTCACTCGCTTGCTTGCTCACTCACTCACTCACTCACTCACTCACTGACTCACTCACTCACTCACTCACTCACTCACTCACTCACTAACTGGCTCGCTCACTCACTGTCTCGCTCACTCACTGACTCGCTCACTCACTCGCTCACTCACTCACTGGCTCGCTCACTCACTGGCTCGCTCACACACTCGCTCACTCACTGTCTTGCTCACTCACTCGCTCACTCACTGGCTCGCTCACTCACTTACTCACTCACTCACTCACTCACTCACTCACTCACTCACTCCCTCGCTCACTCACTCACTCTCCCTTTCTCAGTCTGGAGTCACAGCAGCTGGATGTTGACATGCTGGCTGATTCCACCGTCAGACGGCCGCCCGCCGCTCCAGCCTGAAACACAAACCATCTCCAGCATCACCTTCGCTCAGGGCGCGCGGCTCCATCAGATTACATGTTCCCCCATGAGGTTGTTGTTGTATGCGGTTTGGCTCGCTCTGCGGTAAACAGCTGTTGGTGTGCGCTTTAGTGTCTGATAAACACATTAGACTTGCTGTTTATTCCCCTCTAAACTATCCCAGTTCAAACACTCGACACATACGGAGCTCCAAGCCAATAATGAGGATGCGAGCATCAGGGTCAACAATATCATGCCGCATGCTCGTGTTTAATGCTTTCTATAGTTATCATTTGGCGGTGACAGGAAGAAAAAAGTCTCGCTATTTTTCTCCATTTATGCACTTATTTGGATGAAGGCTGTGAACATTTGGATATTTGCGCTGTATATGTTGACAGCTATAGTAGTGAATCTGGTGCTGTCTGCTGCTCTGGTTAGAGGAGCAGCATAAATATACGTACATTTAAAATCTTCACTTATCCCCGCTGTGTCCCTCACCTGGAAGCACCCTGCAGATCTGAACTGGATAAAGCAGACGGCATTAGTTTTCTCAGTCGGCAGAGGAAACCTGGCTCAGGACTGGAGTCTTTCGGCATGATTATCCAAAGCGGGCTTGTGTGGACGCTCTATGAGACTTGATTGACTTATCTCCTCACACAAAGTGGGAGGCCCGAGCATAAACAAGCCACTCTGGGACAGGCAGAGGGACAGATGAGTTTCCGTCTGTTGTTTTTGTTACAGCAGCACTTTATTGTAAAAGTGAAATGATATTGTTCCCCTGGCAGCTCCGTGTAAATGTTTTGTACACGGGATTCCTCCGTTTCAAGCTGAGCGTCTGCTCTGTTTACCACTGTTTACTGCGGGACTGAGGCTACTGTACTGTGTCCTCACTTTCGATCGGCTCTCTGTATACTGGTAGAAGCAACGTAGAGGCTCAACACCGCCGCATTGACTCTAATCTAATGAGGAATTCGTCGTAAAGACGCGCACCGGGCGAAGAGAAGCGGAGAATTAAACAACTCCGTTCGGGCCACGTGAGATCGTGCAGCATCTTATTGGGAGATGAGCTGGAGAAAGCTGCACCTCGAAACACAAACAACCCGGTCCGCCACATTCCTCACGCAGGGTGTTTGTTTGTGCGGTGTGAGTTTGGGACTCGTACGGGTAAATTTGTGTGTATTTTTAGTGGTTTGTGTTTTTGAAGGTGAGGAGTCTGGGAGACTGGGAATGAGACGTTTGGCTCGACTCGTGTGATAAACACATCTACTCCACTTGAAGCGGCGGCAAATGCACAGTCATGTTCCAGGTAGACACAAACGCTTGAACCTTTCACCCATTAGCAACATCAAGAGGTTATAACCAGGCCACGTTTTCAGAGCTCCGCCTAATGAAACACTTCATTAGTGTTTTCCACTTTCAATTGTTACAAATTAAAAAAAAAACACAATTAAAAATCTTAACATAATATTCTGTATATTTTGTCCTGTTTTATTTTAGATGTTTGTCCTTGAGATGTTTTATGCAACGCTTTAAGTTCATTTTAAACATTTCAACAGGCAGAACTTAAACACATAGTTAACAGTGATAAAGGAGAACGTGTTCAGTGAGCTTTAAGTGTTTCATTAAGTCTGCTCCTTTAGCAGTAAATTAATTTCATCATGTTCATAGATGTAAACATTTAATGTATAATGTTTATAACTGCATACGCTGTCTGGTTCAGAGTGTTTTTAATTGTGTTTGTATGGAAGTGGGAGGACCGAAGCTTTTCCTGCTCGGAGCCTCGGGCTGTTCAGGTCCGGCCCTGCTTCGTCTGCAGGGATTTCACTTGTTCTGTTTTTTGCAGCCTTTTCATTTTGGTTTATTTAAGTATCATCGTCTTAATTGTACAAGAGAAGTTTATCATCTTGTGTTTGAGATAGCGAGAACAGGTGTATCATATGAAAAAATGTCATTTTAAAGTTTCCTTGTGCATTTTTGTAGAGATGGAGCTTCTTTCTGTGGAGGTGAGCATCGTGTTGTCTAAACTGCCGGATGAGTTCGATCAGCTGGGTAGAGTCAAAACGATGTATGGAGAATGAAGCCGGCATTCAAAACCGCTCCAAAATGTGCAACAAGGCTTCACAGTGATCAGCTAAAAAAAAATGTAGAGAAGGAGAAATTTTCTTCCCCTACACGTGAAACATCTTGCAGAAATGATCCCACTTCTCCACGCGACTCGTCAGACGCTGATTCAAAGCCACAGGAATGAGCAGACTGCAGGTCTGACTGTTGCTGCACGCTAGGGATGACTCAGTGCTATCTATCAGTGTCACTCAGGTGGTCATGGTATCACTGTTCGTGTCAGCATCGGTGTGTGTCAGCTGGCATCACTCACTGGTATCTGCGCCTGCGAGGCCTACACAGTTTGACCCTGACCCTGCGTCTCTCCTGTTTCCCACACCTCTGTCTTGCGTGTGTATTGTCAGCCCGAACCCCCAGATTCCCTGGTATGTTGGTGGAATTTGGACTATTTTTCCAGGTCACTGTTGTTTGTGCCTTGCGAGGTGTGTCAGTAAATTCCCACACAGGGAGGCAGATAAACACACTCACACTGTCACATGCATATACAAACCTTGTCACATTGCAGCCCACACCTTGTACGGTGAAGTCTGGACTCAGCACGCCGACTCTCTCTGCGAGCGGAGTTCCCGATGATTCAGCACGAAATCTGATGCACGTTTCGAAGAAATTAAGAGCGGCGGACTGGTGCTGGGTCGCCTCACACAGGTTTTGCTTTTGAGGAACATGGGAAATTTATACTAGATTTTTTAGAGTAAAAATAATGTTTGGCAAAAACAAAACAGTTTTCCCTGTTATATCGGTAGATTATTGAGACCATTACAAAAGAATGACAGATCAAATGTGGTGATTCGCAAGCAAGGCTTGGGGGCGGTGCACTGTCTGAGCAGATAAATGCTTTCTGTCATAATTCCCCCCTTTTGCCCCTCAAAGCAGAGCAATGAAATTCATACCCATACTCTCTCTCCCTCTACACTCCTCAGGTTGGCAGGTCATGTAAATATTAGTTTGAGCTCCCTAACAAATCTGCACCTCCTGCTGCTCCCACAGCCTCCCGAGCCAAACCTGTTTCCAGCAGTGTTATACCAGCCTAATGCCGAATGCCTGCCGCCCAGCTCATCGCCCAGAGGCAGAGCAGGAGGATGGGAGACGGATGGCAGAGTTGACAGTGGAGACAGCTCACTGTAGGCCAGATTTTAATCCAGCCAAGCAGGTGTTCTTCTGAAAACCTCATTGCTGGCCGGCCGTGGCGGAGAGCAGGGCTGCGTGAGCGAGCTCCCGATGTTCAGGAGGCTTCAGCAGGTGCCGGATCAGCAGCGGTCATTCATATCGCTAAAGGTCCACTGTTGATACGTCTAAACTTTTGTCGCCCCTGACCCCAAATTCTTGTTTCAACCAGTAAAAAAACAATGCGTAAGGTCCTCCTGGCCCGAGGGCGATAAACTCATCCCACACACTTCAACGCTCACAGGCACTTTCTGGTCATGAGCAGTGAGTGACGGAAGCGAAAGGCTTGCTAACGCGCTGAGGTTTTACCAGACAGGTGACGGCTGAGTTCAGGGGGGCACCGAGGGGATTGGCGGGTTGGGTGGTGGGGGTGGTTGGGGGTTTGTTGTCCTGGCCTGCAGGTACGTACATGTGAATATGTGTGCATAACAGATCGCATGGCTGACGCCCGGACCACCCCGAGGTGGAACCCCAGCTTGGTTTTCACCAAAAGACGCCTGCGTCGGAGGAGAGCGGTGGAAGGGAGACGGTCTGAGGGATGTGCGGGGTAATGATGATGAATTGTTGGGAATGTGGTTCTGCTCTGATTACGATCAGCTGATAAACATCCCCACAAGTAACTCTATACATTTCTATCTCCCCGACATCTGCCCATTCAACTCCGTGTCTTCGTTCTCCTCCCTCCTGTTGTTTGTAAATCACAGTCAGCTCTTCATTCGAGGAAACGCATTGCAGTCTCTCTAAAAGGCCAGACGGTGGACCTAGTCCTGTCCGTGTCCGTCCAGTATGTGTGTCCCCGCGTGCATGGATGTGTACGTAATCGGAGCGAAACCCGTTCTCGGCTCTCAGCTTGTTGTTATTTGGCGAGGTGGCTGACATGCATTACAGCCTGGACACAAGGCTGATAAATCTCTGCGACTGTCAGTGCTGAGACACCGGTAAATCTGGTAATGCTCACATATTTAAATTGATGTAAAGAGGTAGGATGTTCTCAGTCTCTTTGCGTGGAGGTGAAAACAGCATAACATACGATGGCCGCTATTACATAACACACTATCAGCCCTCTATAAAACACGCATACAGTAGGTGAAGTGTTTAGGTGTTGATGCTGAACTTGTCACTGAAATGTTTCAGTTTGTAAGTTATCATCCAAACACTCTGTGTGGCTGCGTACTGAGTTAGTCCATGTTTCTTCTCCTCTTCTTTACCTCAAATGCTGCCAGCCAGCTGCTAAGACGAATGATTTGCTGGTGATACTCTTCAGGAGGAATGCTCTCAGCATGGCATCCAGGACACAGATAGACTCTGCCACAGGACACTGGCACTAGAATAGTCTCAGCGACTGGAACGGCTTGATAATATTACCCGGAGGGACAATAAAGCTTATCTTATCTAACGATATTGGCCTCCCAGGGCTATTAAAAGACCACTTCTAGCATGTTGATGGATTTTTTTTTTCAGTGTCAATGAAGTTCGTAGACTGAGAGTTGAATCATGAATCACAGTGATGTGCATCAATCTGATAAAATGCAGCAGAGTATCTGCGTTTGTGTTCGTCTCCTGTGTCCTGATGTGATTTAGATTTAGTCACCAGCATAGCATGAAGCCTTTAAATTGAACTGAAACGGTAATAAGACGAGCGCAGGTTTGCTCTGGTGTGTTTACCTGCAGGTTTTCTCTTGATATTACACTGGTGTGTGTGTGATATCTAGTAGAATTCAGGTTATCAGGAGCCTCCGGACTCTAATATAACGCAGACTGAACCGGGCTGAGAGTCTGGGGAACAGAGGGGGCCGAGGCACAGAAGATTGCTGGAAAGTATTCCCTTTGATAAGCCGGCCAAGAAGCCTTTGATTAAATGTGGTCCCAGCAGGAGCCCACACTGGGCCCTCTGTGGCACGACCATGTCCAATCACCAGCTATCAACAGCCCCGGGTAATTACAGCCATCTAGTCATTAGCCTGGGACCCACCTGGAATTCCACACAGTGAGGGCTGCGATAGGCCCAGCGAGGGGCTGGGGTTGAGGCTGGACCTTTAATCAAACACTTCCCTCCCCTTGACTGATATAACACACCCCGACCTGATCCACACAACATCAGCCTTTGTTACTGATATATTTTGTATTATTAGTCCTGCAGCCCGGCGATGCAACAGACACTGATTTTTTTTTTTTTTTTTTTCCATCCTGTGTTTGTTTGTCCGAACAAAAAACAAAGATTCGAGTGTCATACTAATGCACCGTATATTTCATATGACATCTGTTTAGATAAGGCAATATACACAAAGTTATACAAGCAAGCTGGAGAGCAGGGGAACTCAGATCCGTCTCATGCTGTGAATATCGGCGTCTTCAGGCCCTAGTTTTTCTTTCCCCGTCCACCGGCAGTAGTTTTTCATCTCGTACGCTGAAAAAAGACAGCACGCCGTGTAATCACAGCGGAGGGAGTCCTCCTCTCTCGAATAGCGTCAGCCAATGTAGTGCAGTCTCATACACAGATGAGAAATGAAACAACACTTCACAATTTAAATAAATCACTTTAAACTTTTTTTTTTTTTGGTTTTGTTTTTTTCTTTCTCCTTTTACAGTTGCAGTCAAAGTTCTAATGATGCATCCGTCCATTTTTTTTCATCTAGTGTCCATCATCTCCTCGTCCTCTGGTAGTCCTTTGCCTGGACTCCGGTTTAGCCACACAGAACCAAACACAGGCTTAGATGTCCACTTCTGAAATTGCACTTATCAAGCTACTCCCACAGTCCACCCAATGTACTCTTTTTGGTAGATAAAAATGTAAATCCCCACAAAAAAAATGAAACAAAACTAGGTGAGTATATGATGTTGTTGTAATAATACTGGATATGTTTGAAGGCTCAGATAATGTTAAAAACATGTCTTTAAAGCATCATGGAAGGCGCAAACCATTTTTTTAAACCCTAGAAAAACAGTTATCTGGACTGAAATGAAGGGAATCCCCATCCACCCAGACCCCACATGTTATCTCTGTTCATCTGACGGCTGCAGTTCAGCTGCAGGGCCGGTCGCAAACGGGGGCTGGTGGCCGTTCGTTCATATTGACGGGGACTGAATTCTAGTGCTTTTCACAGACAGGTACAAAAGCCATGCAATGAGTTGAGCTGTGGGGAGGGAGTGGAGGCTGGAGACGCAGTGCACGTTTGGACAAACTTTCCCAGAATGCCATGTTTCACAGGATGTCCTGCAAAAAGGGGGAAAGGGGTGGGGTCGCATTGCAGGGAGCAAGTAAAGGGGACGGGATGGCGTCCTCAGGTCTGGTCCAACCATTCCGCTCGTTTCGGGGCCTTGCACGTGTGTATGTCCACGGCCTCCTCGCAGTCCTTGCACTCCACGGCGCAGCACCATTTGAACTTGCACTCGCACTTGGTGATCTGCTTCACTCGGGTGGTGTCGTACCCGCGGCCGCAGCACATGACCTCGCAGCCGTCCGTTCCGCGCGACGTCCGATTGCAGACTCGCCCGGCCGTGCCGAGGGAACCTGCGCAGAGAGCAATACACTGTCAGAAATGACTTAACGTCGATACGTTTTAGAGCCTAAAGTACAAAAACATCTTCAGCACCACTGCTGATGCTCACGTCACCAACAAAGTCTATATGCGGCAATTAAGTAATCAAATCATTCAATCTAAATTCATTTGCACTGAACTAACAATAGTTACACAGAGTTACAGAGAGCAACAGTTAGTAGTATTGTTGCCTAAGAAGGTTAATGAAATGTTTTCAGATGCAGTTTCTCTCTCTGATACAAGAATTTAAATAGTTTATTTGCATACAGGTTTAAATCAGAGATGTGGCAGACATTTCTCATGGTTTGTTCTACACTTTCCATTAGACTACTGAGACAATAATAATGACACTGATCCATATTTAAATGACTGCAGCTAAAAACACAGGAATCCAAGGATCCTCGGGAACACTACAATCACTAAAACTCTTTAGGCTGTGAAGCCTTCAGTGTGTGTCTTGTGTGTGTTCATGTATTACATCAGTCGCACTACCTAATGCCTTTGACCACACAGCAGGTTACATTAATGACTTTATAAATGCAAGCAGCAACAGGGATTTATGAATTTTCCCAAAACAGACAATTTTGTCTTCCATTAACGTTGCATTGGAGTTGCTGCAGGTTTGTTTCCTCGAAGCATACTTCTACGATGTGCTACGCAGAGGCAGAGTGAATGTGTCGCTTTGCTCTGTGAATTATCATCACAACGTGCAGCAGTATAAATGATGCAGCCCTTGTTTTGCAGCTCTCTCATTGGCGCCCGTGGCTGGGCTGGGTGTTGTTTGGGTGTAGCATGCTAATCAGTGCTGATTACCTAATGCTGTGGCATGTCGCCTGTGTCTTATGTGAATGTCATTCCCCACAGAGATTAGAGCTCATGTTTAGTGTGAGAAGTTCCCTGTTTGAACTGCTACCTATCACAACACGCTGCCCGTAGAACAACAGACCCACACACACAACTATGCGGTGTTGGTAGAGTGGCCTATAGTTACACTGCCTTTCCCAAGCCAGTGCTCCCTTTGAAGCCACTCTGTGTGTGTGTGTTTGTGTGTGTATGTGTGTGTGAGGGTTAAATGGACAGTGGAGCGTGACAGACAGACAGGCTCTCACACTCTGAGGCCCACTCTGCCCTCCAGCTACGCTTAGTTCAGACAGACCGAGAGGGAGAGAGACTGTGACAGACAGAAAGAGGTGATTTTTTTTTTTTTTTTCTAAATTAGCTGCTTGTGTCCCTAGGCTGTGGATTCCAGTGTGAAGGTGAGAAAGAGGGGGTAGGATGGATGAGAAGATGAGGGGGAGAGGAAGACAAAAGGAGGAAGAACCGGACAGAGACGCTCGGCGATGGAGGCGTTCGGCTCAGATACCCAGAAAGAACGATCGCTCGGCAGCGTTGCTATCGAGTGGGATTACCCTTATTTGATTAGCCGTGTTGTATAAAGGTTGATGAAAACATCCACTGACCATCAGGGTCGTGTTTTTATGTGTGTGTGTTGACAGAGACTGACAGAGGTCAGGTGGTCACAGAAGGACCATGTCCCCGGGGAACGAGGATATTAGCTTCCACAGACATCACACGGGAGGCCTGCTGTGTTATCTGACCGCCGCTACACACACACACACACACACACACACGAGTCATGCATGAACATACACACAACATACACATAACACTCCCAAAAAAATAACACAGTCGGGGCAATCCATCAACATCCATGAGAGACGGCCCCTCTGTCTTCCAGTCTCCTCTTCCTCCGCTCTCTTACCTGCCGATTTGTCTTGCAGGCAGTAATCCGGGGAGTTTTCGAAGTAGACCAGGTCATTCTTGGTGGCCTTCCTGAAGGCTTTGTTGGCCACGGTGAAGCCCGTCCCGTCCTGATTCATGGTCACCTCGATGGCCCCGTTGTATTTCCTCCTCAGGTAGTCGCCGGTCTTCCTGAAGTCCGACATGGCCATCCAGCATGTCCGCAGCGTGCAGGAGCCGCTCACTCCGTGACATTTACACTCCAGCTTCATGAAACGCTTCACCGCCTAAACCCAGAGAGGTTTTGTTATTTTAGCCTGTCCATCAATTCGTATGGCAGTTTTTTAATCTCTGAAGGTTTTTAATTTTGAATATAATCCATAAATCCGCCTAAGAAAATCTACAGATGTGTCTCAACAACTGTTCTTTACAAGCTGGATGTTATTTTCCATGCACCTATCCCATTCAGCACTCTCTATAGTCCACTGGTGCCAGTATTCTTATTATTCTGGAGGAATTTTCCTCTATATTTACTGTCAATATTCTATATTTATTGACAATATTCACGACATTAACAAGAGTCTATGTCCTTGTAGATGCATCAGTCTGGTCACACCTAAAGCCTATCGCTCCTCATTTCAGTTCTTTTTTGCTACAAATAACTGGAATCATCTGCAAGAGAGCTTCAAAATTTGAAGGGACTTGCTTTTAGCCTAAATTGATTTGTGATTTAGCATATCTATATCACTGTTAACATGGCAAATCCTGCTTTCTTCTTTTGAAAGTTGCGTGACACTGTTTTATTCCATGTATATATTTGTTTCCATGTTTTTCTTTGTGCCTCTCGACCAGCAAGTCATTATTAATGGGAACTGGTTCTCAACGCACCTACCTAATAAATCAATAATTAAAATCCAAAGGTTGATTGGTTAAATTAAACTGAAACCTCTGTTTAGCCATAAAATAGCAAAACAATGGCGGCACAGGGATGTCAAAGGTTTTCGTACCTATATAACAATCAGACACTTACTGTTCTGCCACACTGATTGTTGTGTAAGTTCATGAGCGCCCGAGCGTCTCGGACCGTCCTCTCTTTGGCGTCGATGAAGGCTTTGGCGAACTTGATCCCATAGTTGATGTTGTCGCTGCAGCCGCCCCAGTCGAACTCCCCTTTGTCGTCACTGGCCCGTCCGCGCTTGTGAGGGTCACAGTTGCACATCTTCAACTCCCCCTGGCTGCAGGCGCGGGTGAGTGCATACACCACTCCCGCCGAGGAGATGGCGTAGACGAAAGCTGCTTCACGACTGCCTGAGAGGGAGAGACGGGAGCAAAGGCGCGGGAAACGAACGGAAACACACATGAGATGGAGGCAGAGGTTAAACCGACACACAAAGAATACAGTTGCTTGCAGGGCTTTCTGGGAGCCAAAGACTCGGGGGTGTGCGGCCCACATGTTGTCATGAAAGCACGGATTCCCATAATGCCATGACGAGGCCTGGGTGTGAGCCATCGGGACATGAAGGTGCAGCTGACGGCGGATATCAGGCCCGATGTGGAGCATAGGCCGGCTCTGTTTAAATATTATCGTGGAAATAATCCTAGCTGCGGGGCGCTCCTCTGCTCACATAAATTGTTTAAATACAGACACAGTGATACCCCATTTATCAGCGCCAGGCTGATGTCATGACAGCATTATCTACCATTGCTCATCTGTTCTTCTCGGCTCCCTTTATTTCCTTAGAATATGACTCATCTATTGCGTGGACAAAGACGCTGAGAGAATTAGACACAGCGTTTGGTCACAGTTGCTTTTTGCGGCGCCTTTGGGAATGAACGCCCCGAGAAAACAACGCGGTGGGAAGAAGCGTTAAAACCCGGTCACTCCTAAAGTCTTTGTCGAACAAGCAAATGTCAAGAATTTTCACTTTGTGACTCCGTCCTCAACGTAGGGGACACTCAAGCTTTTCCAGCTTTATAAAATTGACAGCGTTGACACCACAAAGTCTGTTCCAATATACACCTGCCAGCTGGTACGTCTGTTAACCGCCCTGCTTGGTCAACACAGGAGAAACAGCTAATACAATCCACTGCTTCCTCTGTAGACACTCATGAGCCCGAGAACATTGGATTCGCTTGTTTTTGGTAACCATGTGTCGTCTTATGCCACCAACAAACCACATCATACTCCACTATTTAGCAAACATCAACATCTAAATGTGTTTCAGCTGTTCCCTCCCAGTGTCGAAACAGCGGATCCTGATCCACATGTTCGGCTTGGCACTTGTTTTATGGTGGATGCGCTTTCTGAGACAGGCGTCAGTAGGATTCAGGCTGCTCTGATCTCCAGCAACACACCGAAGCAATAGGATGGATCAACAGCTTTCCTTTAGCACTGGTTCGTAATAAGTGGATTCCTACCTCACTTCCTTTAGCTAAGCTTTTCATGCAAACACATTTTCTACTGATTCTATTCATTGTTGTGTAACTTTCCCAAGGATAAAAAAAAAAAAAAAATCACAATATCATTTCCAACCATATTTTCTGATGTACATATTTTAATAATGTGAAACATGTATGATAAGTGTAAATCAAGTCTGTCTCTGCAGCACTGTACCGTCCTCCACAGACACCAGCTCCACATGTTGAATACATTTTTCTTGGTTTTATTGATCACTCCGTTTCTTCCAAAGCTTACTTCCATATTCCTGTGAATTTTTTCTTTTTTTTTTTTTTTTATGATTACTATGAAATGTGGAGTGAGCTAAAGTATCGCAAATCAGACTGTTCGTATTCACTGCAGTGTCCCACTTTCAGCGGGAGGTGAGCTGATGGGGGAGTGTGTGGGAGAGGAACTGAGGTGTGCACGGCTCGTCATCTGTCAAACCTGCGCCGTTTGCCTGCCAATGAGAATATCTCTCTAAATATTTACATCTGCATTACTGTTTATTCCTCTCCACAGCCCTTCACGCACAGGGGCTCTGCCTCCATATCTGCTACTTCTTCCATGCATCGTCGGCCCCCGCACATGCTTGGGATGGCTGGAAGATCACAACAACAAGGAACGGGGCTCTAATGACGTCAAAAACCGAGTCTGAGGACACAGTTTGCTTTTTATCTAACCTGGGATCAAACACTACAATAAACAGCGGCAGATGAAGCATTTACTGGAGTAGCTCACTCAAAACGGTCCTGATCACAGGTGCAGATGCAATAAATGGCAAAATGACTTGAAAGAGCCCATCGTGACTGTTGCTGCCTCACCGTGCCTTCAGTCAAACTCACTGACTCGCACAGCAATGGCTGCTCACCAAACTGGCTTTCCAAAGAATTGGTGACTCATATTGAGGTGGAAACGATGCTCCAGCAACTTCACTCCAGAATACAAATAAAAAGTTTTTTAGAAGTGCGTCAATGCTGCACATTAAGCATCTTGTCTGCTATCATTTAATCTTTCAAGCCAATCATTAAAATACTTCAGGACACCACTGCAACAGTCCATGTCTCTTGTATTTAAAAGCTGCAATGCCCCGACTTCTTTCATTTAGACTGAAGATGAAGTAGACAGGCCCCTGTCTACATAACATAAGCCAAAATATGTGAGCGAACATGCATGTGTACGTACTGTATACGCACGGCTGTGCTACAAACCCGAGAGGTCTGGCAGGAGTGGAAAAACAAAATGACGACAAAGCCACGTCTCGAAGCCCGTGTGTTTATTGACGAGGCGAAAGGCATCGCAAGAGGCCATTAGTGGCTATAAACACGGAGCTCAACATACGTGGAGAAAGAAAGATCGGAGAAAGAACAGAGTGAGGGGGAAAGGACGACAAGGAGAAGTCGGAGATAAGGGCAGCGGGGGGGAACATGAAGAACACGAGTAAGAACGGGGAATGGGGTCCGCCGGCTATCAGACGTACGAGGACTTACTCCGTAGCAGGACGCGTCCGAAGACGGTGTGGTCTCGATCCAGCGTGCTGCAGTTCCACCGGTGGTGTCGGAACTGGTGCTGGCACTCCCTGATCCACTCTTTGGTTCCCTCGCCGATGGCCTGCATGATGTCCGGGTGACGCTGGCAGAGCTGCCGCTGCTTGTTCACCAGGCCGGGGATGTTGTCGCAGATCACGCGCGCCCCTAAAGCACCGATGTACCTGAGGGGGGCCCAAAAAACACCCGACAAGTCAGCCAGGTGGGCTTCTGCAGAGAAAGATGGCCGATGCAAGATTGTTCCTGCTGTGTGTCGAATGTACACACAAGTGGACACACACACATTCTCATAGGTGGTGAGTGGCATGAAGGACAGCTGCAGTAACACTCCTCTGTGAGTCAGAGTTCACTACACTTAACAGTTTAAGGTTTGCGAGTGGGGGGGCGGGGTGGAAACCATTTACTCCACTCTCCAAATAAATAAGCACTTAACCTCTCCCCACAAGACCTGCGTGTGTGTGTGTGTTTAAATGGTTCCCAACGGGATCGTCGAAATCATGTCGTCACAAATCAGAGCACAAAGTCTGGGGCCTCCAATAACCCTGTCAAACTAAGAAGCCATTTACTCGCTTTACTCCTCTCTGTCTTTTGCCTGATTGCTCTCATCTTACTCACAGTTGTGCTGTGCGCTCCTCCCGGTCCTTCCCTCTAATGCCCCAATAAAACGGACGATTACAGTGTCCCTTCATGTTAAACGCAAGGAGATGGAGACAAAATAAACTGTGTTTGCAGAGTCTCCGTGCCAGAGCGGTCTCGCAGCCCGCTGGCTGCGGGGCTCCGGCGGGTCGGCGATGTGGATCCAGGGAACGAGTAGCTGTGTGGTCGTGTTTTATGAGGCCGGGTGAGAGGATGGAGACTGGAGACTCCATGCTCCCCAGAGTGGGATTAGAGAAGAGGAAAAAGAACCAAGTGCTCATCAAAGGAAAGTGCCAGAGCAGCAATTCACACTTAATTTTCTCTCTGTCTCTCCGGGGGACCTGCGGACTTTATAGGATAGTAAATCATTATCCACAGGTCTAAAACAACGCGCCGTAAAGTCCTGCGACTCTCCCATGGATCACAGGGAGACAAGTGGGAGACGAAGAGGGACGCTGGACTCTTCCACACACTTTTTCCTTCCATTGTTCAATAATTTACTCAATTTGTCCAAATTTGTTGATACATTTTTAAAATCTATAGATAATTTTGTTGAGATTGAAAATGTAAAAACTACTTTGTCAAAGTTAGATATAAAATGAGTTAGTATATGCATCACACACACTGTGTGCTCGTGTTTTCTTTCACAGCTAGGTTTTTAAAAAAAAATGAATAAAACAAACTGTGATTATTTTTCAAGTGGCTCCAGCATCCGGTAATGGTTTCTGAAACCTGCTCAGGCGGTTCATATCATTACATGTGGGTGATGTCCTCCCAGAATAAAGCCAGACAGTGATAACATCAGTAGTGTATCCTCCATACATTAAGTTTCCCTCGAAGCCAACACACACACACACACACACACACACACACACACACACACACACACACACACACACACACACACACACACACCACTGCTCTCCATAACTGCTTTTAATCTACACAAACTATTAGGCATTCCATCACCCCCACACCCGCCCACACACAGACACTTCTCCTATAAACACACTCACACACATGGACATTTTCACTTATGTTATTGCACAGGCAATGAGATATTTTTTAACCCTTCACCTATGCTCTACATGGCTGGCTTTTGGTCGGGGGAGGGGAGGGGATTGGGGGGGGGGGGGGGGGGGGTATTTTAGTGAAGTCATTTGTGAGTGTGAGAGTGGTACCTGGTGAATTAATGACCGCTCTGCCTGGTGGAGAGCAGGCTCCAGCTGAGACGAGCACGCGCTGCGCCGACGGCGCGCACATAAATTACATTTATCGCTCTATTATTATTATTGCCCGGCGTGGCAGGCCAACAAACTGACACCGAGAGGAGGCGTTTTTTTTTTTTCAGACACCGAGAAAATCTTCAAGAAAGTAGAAATCGCGTCCACAGCCTCGTAATTTATGTTATTTCCACCCCTAATGACTTCCACCAGCAGGCCAGCCAGAATTAGCTGAAATTAAATTATGACAGAAAAACAACGTTTTTTTTGTTGTTTTTCTGCGGTCATCGCCTCGTAAAATCACCAAGCTGTGCACACAATAATGGGAAATAACTGCGTGTGAAAGTATTTGTAATAAACCGCCATGTGTTTGATCATTGAAATTAAAATATTCAATTAAGGAGGAAAAAAAAAAACTTAAAACGGCGCCAGAAACTTTTTCCTCCTTTATATCAGAAGCAGCGGCGTTTAAAAGCACTGTCAGCAATACACTTAGTCCATGACAATAAATTAAATGAAAGAAATCCGTATAATGGCCCTGTCTGTTGGAAAATGGGCTCTGGATTCATTTGAAGGTGGTTTGTTTTTGCTTTAGGAAACTGGTTATTAAAATAGTCATCGAAAAAGTTAAATTTGCGACCTGAATGAACCCAATAAGTTTCTATATTTCTGTTTTTTTTTTTAATATATAACTTTCTTTAACAGTCTAAAGTTATTTTAATGTTTCGTTTTATTGCATTAATTTTTAGTCAACTAGATGCGTTACTCCTAATAATAAAAACAATAATGCGAGAGATATTTATGTTGAAAACTTCTTTGAAAAAACTTTAATTTGATGAAGGAATAAAGTGTATTAAAGTGAGGGTGTCGGGCAGGTAGGCTGTCTGATGGATGTGAACTCACCACCAAGACGAGTCCACTCGAGGAGTCACGAGCAGCAGCAGCAACAGACACGCGCAATAAATCCTGGAACTGGCACCGGGGTTCTGGCACGAGGCAGACCGGGATGGGAGTCTGGCTCCCGGGGAACCGCAGCGCTGAATCCGAGCTGCCCGGAGGCTGAGGACCTTGTTCAAACCCAGCATGACTTCCTCTCCGATTTCGTCTCAAAAACGGATTTCCCAAATAAAAAAAAAAAAAAAAATTAAAAAAAAAGAACGACTTTAGAGGAAAATCCCTAACTTGAAAACAAATGTCTGTATTCGAATTCTGTGACAAATAGGCCTCATTATCCAGTGTGTGGCTCCATGTTGCGCAGCTGTCAGCAGGGTGAGGAGCGCGTTTTTGGTGCCATGTGCGTGAAAAAAAAAAAAAGTCTCCTCTCGGCGCCTCAGATTTTACCTGACGGGGCAGCAACAAGTGTCGGTCTCTGCAGTCCGTCCAGCCTCACGTGCAGCCTCGATCTGCTCCCAGGCACAGCATGAAAAGAGTCCGGATCAGAGGTGAAGCCGAAGGTTCGCGGACGCGGGGCTGGCTGAGGCGCGCGGGGCTGGCTGACTCCGCCGGGTCGGATGCTCTGGTCGGATCTCTCCTTTATTAGTGCACCGTGGACAGAGTCCGAGCTGAGGGAGAGAGAAAGAGAGCCGAGGGGGGGAAGGATGAGGGAGGGCTGGCTGCTGACAGCTCCTCTCGCTCATTGGGCAAAGGCAGGGGTTACAGAGTTTGACTAGGAAGAGATATTAAAAAGGAATGGATGAAGGAAGGTGCGCGCGAGCGCGTGTGTGTGTGTGTGTGCATGTGTCGGTTGTGGGGTGAGGGGGGATGCTGGTGCTGATGTAGAGACGCACCTACAGTTCCACAAACAGGAGTTATTATAACTAATGATGGCGCCTTTTTTACAGCCTTGAAATGCGTGTGGGTGTTTAATTTAGCAGTTTTCCTGGATTGAGAACATTTCAATTACAGCCCTGACACTTTAACAAGATATGGAGATTTTTCCTTTGACTTTTTTAACGTTTCTATGATAACTATTACACTCAAACATCGCTTTGTCCCTCAGATAATAACTTAAAAATGCTATCCCTTCTAGATCTCAATTAATAACATGCTTCTTAACGGGAATGATCACTGTTATCAGGCAGGTTAAATAAACTCCATGTCTTCAGTCATGCATGTAAACTTTTAAACAAGTGAAAGTCCGAAAGAAAAAAAAAGGCAGGGAATGTGGGATTGGAAGAACAGAGCCAAATCGTCCAGTGGAACAGCATTATGGCTTAAATATGAACCACATGTGAGAGAGAGAGAGTGCTGAGACAGCGCTGGAATAAAGCATGTACACACTCACACACACACACACACAAATCATTCTCACCTTGATTGTGGGTTTGTGTGTCTTCATGTTGTCTTCAGACTTGGTCCGGTCCGGTGCTGCCGTCCATGTTTCTCAAAATCCTTTACAAGATTAAAACAAAAAAGAAAAAGTAGATCATTTTTCAGTATCTAAATACCTTTCACAAACTCAAAAACCACTTTCTGATCTGAAATGATACGTTTTCATTGATCTACAGACTTGAGTTTGTGATGTTGGACTGTGAGCTGCACCGTCCGTTCAGCTGACCCCATTAATACTAACAAACAAGTAAACAAATCAGGAAAATCCTTGTCGGAATTGAAACTATTAGAATTAGCAATAGCTGTTGCAAAGTGCGATTTCATCAAAAGCTTGAGAAAACAGCTCCAGTGTTTATGCCAAAGCCGCAGTTAAAGCTAAGCTCCTTTCAGAGACATTTGTGTTTCTGCTTAGAGCAGCCGGGCTCCCGCTGTCAGAACCAAACACATTTCCATTCTTTTCAGGGACACGCGGGTTTGAGAGGCCGCAAGGTGAGCCAGAGAAGCCAACTTCTGCTGAATACTTGAGCGTTTCGGCTCCGCTCACAATTTTCTGTTAAATCAGAAGGAATTAGGGAAGCACAAACACGGCTGAGTTATGCTCCCTCTCCCGGGTCTGGAGCTGGAACAGACTTTCTCTTTCTCTCGTTCTCCCTCCCAGCCTGTGAAGTCGACCCCGGCGTTCTCTTCATAAACAATAACAGAGTCAAGTGCCTCCTTGTCAGTTGGATGAAAAGTTTTGCCCTGATGTACGGGGTCCAATCTGGCAACCGTCTCCTCAGAGGAAAAGTACTGGCCGTGTCCGAACGCTGCTCTGGGGTGACAGAGGGATAAAGGTGAGATTTACGGAGGCACTGCACTAATCCAATTGATTTCTGTGTTGATACATTATAATTACTGTGGATTATTTCTGTCAGGAAAGTTGAAGTTAGAAAGGTAAAAGGCTGAATGAACCGAAGCCAAGCCGGAGCCGTGCGCTCCACTTTGGACCGGTGACCAGCGATGTGTCCCCTGTGGAGATTGTGCCGTGAGTTGCTCCAATCCAGGGATGAGCTCAGTGCGTATTCCCATCGGCTGGCAGAGCGGCGCTGGAGGCCAGCCTGTTGTCAGCCCCGAGGGAGCAAGTTCCCCCAAACCAAGACACTCGACGGGGTAAAAAGCTGATATTTTGTGCTCTAATCCAAACTAAACTGAATCTATGGTGTCTGTTCTTTGAAGAGCTACATGATACACATCATATGATCCATCTGCTCAGTGTAAACCATGCCTTTAAAAATCTGGTATTATGAATAAATTCCGACGTGGATAAAGCACAGAAAAGAAATTGGTAAAGATTCAGTCAAGAAAGATTTCTGTGCAGAAAATTGGTCCCATTTTTTTTTTTGAAGTTGCTTTGTTAAAATGAGAATGTGGTCTGAAATTCAGATATCCTCCTTAAGAGTACTTTGGCACTCTTCCAAAGCATCACCTTCTCACTAGTTTGTTTCACATTTGTTCGATCCGCTCCCGACCACTCAATGAAACGAATGATAATCATGATACATTTTATTGGAACTGGAAGAAATCTCACTCTCACTGTGACCCATTTACAGTAGAACTGAAATAACAAGCAAAAAGCGTGAGGTTGAAAACCAGTGATTGATATTAAATAAGTTAGTGTGTGTGTTGCAGTCTCTTTGTTTGTGATTTTCTTTCCACAGGAACATTTCCCACCATTGTGTTCCAGTTGATTCAATAACATAACCAGACTGTCCTCCAAATTCAGCTTTTTTTTTTTTTTGTTTCTAAAGACATTTTCATCCACATTCCTGTGTTTTGGATACTGATCTGAAAGATCGTATCTTTACTTGATGAAATGAAAATCATGGTTCTGGTGAAAAGAAAACATTTCGGTGGAATACTGTGGTGAGAACCAAATGTCTTTGCAGACCCAGCTACTGACCCCAACCTCCTCTGGCGTACTGGAGGTGGATTTCAGTCTGTCTTCATTTCTTGATGAATATTTAGATCTTAAGTAGCCATGAGGATGTAGAGAACCAGACTGTAATGTTTGTTTGGATAATAATCATCTGAAAATCCAGGAGCATTATCTGTGGAGCTAATTAAAGGTCACCCACATCACACACCCTATAAATACACAGTGCTCCAGGGACACACAAGTCTCAGTGTGTCTGCGCACATGCAAGCCCGAGACCCAGATCGGTGATTGTCTTATAAATTTAGATCTGCCGACAGAGACGAACTGCTTCGCAATAACATTGGCGAACTTCTGAAATGCCTGGCGAGCTCTGAGAGAAGGCGTCAGACGCAGGAGGTGCCACACATACACTGACACACACAGACACACATTACCGGTGCTACACTGTGTGTACCCTGCGGTTATGTCACGGACGCCGCTAAGCTCTGCATACTTGCAAGAATTTATTTCCTTATCCTATGAATAGACATGTCAATAGATTTTTTTTTGCACTCATGTAACCACAGAGTGCCCACACGTGTGATCACCACCCTTCATTTCCAGGTGCATGGGCACACTTGAACATACACGCCCCACACCAAGCAGTCTGACAGCAGGTGCTACAGATGGCATCAGAGGATATCCGGGGCAGCGTGGCCTCACATCCAAAACACTCGACTGAGACAACGGCACACACAGACGGGCAACAATAATCACACATAAGAAAACGTTTTGCAGTCTTTTCAGCATTAAAACATGTAGACGTCACTCTAAAATCATCAAAAAGTGAAATTTACCTTGATGGATGCTGCTCGGTTTCATGGCAGACACGCTCCTTGCTCCCACTGAGTGGAACTGAGTTTGTGCTGAGTAGGTTCCTGTTTCAGTGGGGAACTGTCTGAGTGACGTACACTGCAGGTCATGGGCAGCTGATCACATGGCGGTTAGCTGAGGTAGCATGATGAGTAAGTAAATACATTCTGTTCAATCTATGGTCATTGGGAATGGGTTTGATTATGAATCAGCGTCTGAGAACAGACTGACGTCCTACGTAACTCGACTGGAAACTTTTTATTTCTCTCTTTTTGCTTTGACAGAAGTTGAGTTTAAAAAGTTTCACAAAAGCACTCTGTCTACATCAAAGGTTGCGCCAGATTATAAAATGTAATTAAAGCCAACAGAGAGTCACATATCTCCAGCTCAGGGAGGGAAAACCTTCAGAAGGTACAGTTTTTATCATTGTTCTACCTTGATGAAATGTTTAAATTTCCTTTTCCTTTACTAATACAAGGATCTTTTCATTGACTTATTCTTGTTGGCTTTATTAACATTGAAATGTTTATCATCATCTTTGCCGTCAGGAAAGTCTATAGCTGTCAATAAACCTCTGAACCCGACTAAACGAGGATTAGATGGGCTCTGCTTGACCTGTGATCATAAAACAGGCAGCATGAGTCCCGCTGTGCGACCTCTGGCTGAGCGGACGCTCTGTGTCGCTGACATCCGGCTCCGCAGTGGGAGCTGCACGGGTTACCTGGCATCTTGGGTTAAATTCCTGAGCGCAGGTCATTAGAGCCCTTTGGCAAAAGGGATGTGTGGTGTGGACTCTCAGTTGTAGGAGCGGTCCCTCCACGCCCTGAGTGATGAGAGCAGGCTTTAACCGGCTGCAGGTGCGCTTGAGACCGGCGGGTCGGGCCTTTGAAGTGCAGGCCAACTGGGACCCCGGCCCATCTCTGACCAGCAGCCAGAACAGACACATTCGCTTTCAATTAACACTCTCCGTTCTTTCTCAATCGTTCCCGTTTCACTCTCCGCTCTGATCCGCAGCGCTAATCTGCGCGTGTCTTCAAGGGGACAAAACCTGACGACTGTCAGTAAGCTGTTTGTCGCTGCTTGTCGATGACGGCTCATATAAAGTAACAAATGGTTTGAAGACAGTTCTGCAGTTGGAGTTCATGTCTGCGTGTGCGTGTGTGTGTGTGTGTGTCTTGCTTCGCCTCGCACTTAAGACTCCGCGTATCTTCATGCGTATCGGGGCCAGGTTATGCATCCAGAGAGCTGTGATTTCTGTGAAACCCTGATTTATAGTTTCTCATTTATTTCCATGTGATGAAATCACGGATCTCGTCACTCCCGGGCCTGTCGTCCGGACAGGATACATCCTGTCTTCGGCGCTGCGAGACAGCCGAGCAAAGTCGTGCTGGCTCAATTACCGGATAGAGAAGTAAAAGCAAAGTGTGGTTTTATTGGCTGTTTTAGCTCAGACGTACATGCGCATGCGGTCGTGTACGTACACATGCATGCACACGTCTCATTAAAAAAAAGAGTGAAAATCAGAAATAAATGGCTGTGTCGATGGTAAGCTCCCTGTAGGCAGATACATCTGGCTCCTGTTAGCCACAAGCGTATAAAAATCAAATGCAGTTTAGTCCCAGGCATTCTGTACCCCACTGACACACACACACACACACACACACACACACACACACACACACACACACACACACACACACACACACACACACTGGGAGGTAGGACTCTAACACGGTGGTCACCCCCACTAGCCTCCATAATATCGACCTTAGTAAACTCCGCAGACATGAAGGGGCTCAGACAGAGACTTATATTTCTGGCACGAAAAGTAACAATAACCCATATAAACAATGCATGAACCAAACATTCAAGCCTTAAAACCGGCTGATACCTTTCTGTCGGGCTTTCACTAATGAGTCTGAATATGAGTGGGTGGCCGGTCAGTCAACACTGGAAAATAATATAAAATCTCCCCGGCTCCTTTAATGGTGGCCTTACTTGCTTTGGGTCAAACATTTTATTAAATTACAAAAAAAAAAAAATTATAATAAATATAAAGAAAAACTTCCTAATTTTTAAAGATTTCAGCTCCATTGAAGTTGACAAAATTTTGTCATTCAGGCTTGAGATGCATGAATATTTCATTTTATTCTAGAGTAGCAGTAGTAATTACGAGCAGGGCCTTGCGGCCCTCCATGATGCTAAAATCCATTTCACTGGTTTGATTTGAAGACATGCTACTGTACAAAATGAGGATCACAAAGATGAGTTCATCGACAGGTTACAACGGACTGTTTATGCTGCATAAACACACACTCACGGACAAGCAAGTGAACTGAGGGCAGACTACCTCCACGTCCCGGACGTCCAAACAAAATCCGAGCACACTCGGTGACACACGGCCGAGAGACGCTGCAGAGAAGCAGTGAGTCAGTGATGGAGCCGTCCTCTTTATCGCTGCTGCTGATAGCGAATCCGCTGACACACATCTAAAGCATGTGCACTGGCTCATGATTCATTCATTATAATTGATTCATATTTAAAAAGAAAAAAAAAAACTAAACAAGAAAAAGCATTCAAGTTGATCTGAAGTGCACCTCATTAGAAACTATTTTAATTTCTGAAATTTTTCTGTGAATGTCACAGAGGTCGGAGCCGGCTCACCCTGTGTGTTCCTCCGAGCCCACCGGGCATGTCTGAGGTCTTCTGAAGCCCTGTGAGTCCGTCTCTTTCCTTTAATTTCCTGCCAGGCTAAATCCTGAGGAAAAAAACAAAAATCCAACTATCTTGATTTGATCATGGGTGGCACAGAGAACCTCTAATAACTCTTCTTCTTCTTCTTCTTTTTTAATATTAGCATTTTCAGCTAAACTCCCACACAAACTTTGATGAGCGTGAAGAACGGCGGAAAAGCAGTGTGCAGAACCCGGGTGTAAAGTATGTGCTTTAGTCTTGACAGTTTGAGTGCTGGCAATATCTGAAGCATTTGTTACACACTCGGCCCTGCGTGAAGCAGCGACAGCGTTTCACCAGCTCCACATATGAGCCCGACTTCCTGCCAAACTCATGTCAAAAGCTGCAAAAGACTCTCGGCATCAAAAAAAAAAAAAAAAAAGAAAACTTTTTTCTTCTTTGTGTGAAGAACGCTAAATTACAGGCCGTGATTTACCAACAGTTGTGTTGTGGCCACATTGAGCAGTCCGGTGAAAGCTGGCACACAGTTGGCAGCAGGCTGGCGCCCGTCCCGGACTGTCAGAGTGAATTGTTGCCCTCATGTCAGCTCTCTGCAAACTGATGGACGGGCCCTCGCGTAGATCTCCTCAGATCTACACACAGCGAGATGCAGAGAGGCTTAGATCAGCCTCTGGACCGCTTCAGACTGCTGGAAGCATCTCCCGACGCGCCGCTGCCAGATTTCAGTAGATCACAGAGTTTGAGGCCTGATTCTTTTGCATGGTTGCAATACACTTGAGGCAGTGATGGAAGAAGTGCTCGGTTCCTTTACGTAACTGAAAGCAGGGCTGGGAAGTTGCAGAAGATCAATACTTTAGTTTTCGTGTAACTCATGAGGATCTGCATGCTCGCATTATATCGCAAAAGCGTTACCTGCAACACCTGAATCTGCTCCCATCACTCATCTGTGCACATCGCAGCCTAATCCCACGCAAATGCCTATTTATAGGACTTTTTTTTTCCCCACCGTTGAGGATAATCACATTATGAGGCTTCTAAAAATGTATAAATCAGCTTGAATATTAAGTGCCATTATCACCACACTGAGCATGCACTTCACACACACACACACATAGGTTTACTGAAAAAAAAGCTAAATTACTGACAGTGGCGTATCTTCAAAAGCTTTCCACAGAGCCATGTTTAGCATTGTTGTAATTGAAGCGTTTCATTTTTCTGGAGTCTTTCTAATGATTGTGCGAATGTTTTCAGTTAGTGAAACGTCTGGACTCCAGTCAGGTTTGTTCTGCACCCGGATTTTCCTTCTACTGTTTAGCCCGTTGTGACGGATGCGGTATGTGGTTCAGGATTGTTTTAATTAAATTATAAGATCATCGCTCTTAGTTTCCAGGCCACAAATATGAGCTTCTAGAGTGCTGGACGAATCAAGGTTCTTTTTTTTTTTTTGTTTTCCGTTTCAGCCAGAAAATAGCAAATATGTCGGAGAACAGTTCAAAAAAGGTGAATGTAAATGAAACGTCTCACTGCTTTATTGGAATGACCCAATGTTAAATTTCTAACTCCTCATATTGGGGTCTGCATGTTACTCCTCTTTCCCACTGTCCCCTCTGAGATTCCTCAAACACATCTGACCTCTTCCACCAGGCCTGGTCAAGAGCAAATGTTTCAATGTCTGAACATGTCAACATGTGCTTCTAATCTCGCGCCGGGGTCCTCTTTGGTGGTCGTCTGCCTTGCCGTGCTCCTTTAACGCTCTCTGATCTTAATCCAGGAGGTTCATCCTGAACCTCACCGGGACGTTCTGCCGAACCCGACACTAATTTGTCTTTTACCACAAAGCACTTCACTCAAGTACGTCACTTTCAATAATCTAAAATAATGGCTGCCAATGTATTTCAGTTAAAAAAACACATTTATGTGACTTGCCATATATTTATTGATAAGCTTCATTTCTAATCTTCTTTCTGCAGTGAATTGAAATCGAAATTTGCTTCATTCTTTTAGCAGAATTTCATAAATGTGTGTTGGATAAAAGTTGAAAAGTTAATCAGTTATTTTTACCGTTTCCATTCTGACTCCAGCTGTATATAAACTGTATCTCTGCAAATTAGCAATACACATTGTTATTGCACCTTGCAAAATATCGTTAATCAATGAAAATTAAGATTTCTTCTAGTTTCAGAGATAGAAAATATCTGGGTGTGAGTTGTTCTTTCAGTATTATGTCTAAAATCCTACGTGCAGTATCTAATTTCATTTTCCCAGACAGCATCCAGAGGTTTGGTTTTGTTGTTTTTTTGCACTGAGAGTCCATGGACATCGAAATAAAGCTCTTGTAAATCCCACAGACTATCTGATGGTTTGTTTCAGTGCTGGATTTAAAACAGACGGTCTGTGTGTGTGTGTGTGTGTGGATGTGGATGTGGATGTGGATGTGTGTGTCTTTGCCCTGTAGCGGACCGTCGGCGCAGAGAAGCACATGTCCGCATTAAGCCGTTTCACCGATGGAGCTGATAGGCCTGCCGATGAAAGGACGGAGCGGGAAGCGGACGCCTGAGGCGCCGACGGCAGGCCGTCCTTTAAACCGCGTCGGTGTAACACTGTTGCTCACAGAGCACAATGAAACACAAATGAGAGATGATCAGACTGAGATATCGGCGGTTCGGACGGTGTATTTTTATCGTGAAAAAGAGTCACGGGCGAAACGGCGCGAGAGGATTTGTAGCAAAGGCCCGGAGAGACGAAGGAGGAGAAGAGGCCAGAGGATGAGGAGAAAACAGCAACATCAGCTGGCTCTTGTTTAGATCAACCTTTTGTACTCTGAGAGGAACCCTGCCTGTACATCTGCCCTCCGCATGTCGGGCTGATGGGTGGGCTGCCCCGCTCTGCCGGTTCTGCCCGCTCCTCAGGCTGTCCTGAATCTTCTTCAGAGATGCCAACAACCACACCTTTATTATTTAGGGAAGCCTTCCTGCTTGAGAAATGAGGTACAAGTGTCTTCAGATAAGTCTATTGTTTGTTTGTTTTGTTCCATTCTGATCCAGATTAAAGTCATTTTACTGAAGCACCACATTTCCCTCAGCAGCAGCAGTTACTTTGTTGTTTTTTCTTCCTCACAGCATTTTATCCATCATAACATGATGCACAAGTAGAATATTGTATCAATTTTGGCTTTGGTTTTTTTGAGAAACTTAAAAAAAAAAAGATTATTAGTATCATGAAAACAGGAAGGAAATGACATGATGGATCAATAAGCTATATTTTTTTCCCTCATTTTATTAAAACTCAAAGCTCGAAAACTCCATCTTCTCCTGGTCGCGGTGTGCTGGAATCAATCCCAACTAATTATTGGCGAGGGCACCGCCACACACATGTGATGCCCACCAGTGTGTGCCCACTTGTGTGAATGTATTTTTGTGTTTATTTGAGTTTTGCCCTTTGATGTTTTTGTAATATTTTGTGAAGAAGACTTATAAAAGGTATGATCTGTGAAACTGACATGTAGTCGCAGCACTCCAACCAGTAGGAGGCACTGTGAGCCTGTGGTATCTGTCACCTCACCCTCCGGTTCACTCTCATAGCTGCATGATCCGGAGAAGGAGAAGTCACGGCTCCCGTGTGATCACTTCGTCTTTATCATTTCAGGTATGAAACATGATCAAAAACTAGTGAAAGTGTCCATAAGACTTGTAAATATTTTGAGTTTGGTTTGGGTGAGATGCAATTGACTCAGATGATCAGTAGAGTGCTTAATCTTGTGTTTTTGGGACCACATGTCAGCCAGAAGTGACAAAGATGGCGGTGTGGCACGCAGATAGAGTTAAAAGACATCTTTATATTTCTTTATATGGGCAGCACGACTCATTTCTGTTGGGTAAAGAGTGTTTTTCATGATTTGACTGGCTCCATGACATGATTTCATAAAGTTTAATCGGTGTGCATTTAAAGAAACTGTTAAAAAGAGGTTAAATAGTAAAATGTTGATTAAAAAGAAGCAAATTCATGTTGTTGTAAAGATGATTTGGTTAAAAAGTTTGAAAGTTGTCTATTTACATGATTCTGTTTTGCACAAGTCCATGAGAATACTTTACAGTATTTAAATGAGATGCATATCAAGTGCATTATGCTACCATGATATTATTTGGCGTGGATTTTGGATGAATGACTGAAAGATGTGACAGATTTGTTTATGTTATGCAAAAGAAATGGGTTAAGAGAAACACATGTTTTGTGAATGTTTGAAGATGTCTTCAGAGATTAAAAGAAACAGTGATTTGCTGTTACCTTTGAAAATGGACAATGTCAATGAACAGTAAATAGAATGACATGTTTAATAAAGATAGCTGCATGATCCGGAGAAGGAGAAGTCACGGCTCCCGTGTGATCACTTCGTCTTTATCATTTCAGCAACATATAACTGCCCACGGGAGCCGCAGCCCGGTACCCGTAACAGTTTATTGGGGGCTCGTCCGGGATCACTTCCACTGCCATGACGGAAGCTGATCCAGTGATATGGAAACCTTGGACCAGAAGCAATGTGATGCTACCAACAGCATGCCACCTGTGAAGAAGGAAGAGTGAACGTGGTATTGTGCTGACGTCGCCATTCGTCGAGGACAGAGGCGGAGATCGGTTCCAGAACCCCAGGACTGCGTGACCAGGTGTGGGTGATAGAGAAGCAGCCATGGCGGACGGTGACAGGAAGAAGTTGGTGTGGATCATCAAGAAGGACCTGCTTGCCCTACCGCCAGATGAACTGTTCGAGATCGCCACAACGCTGGGTCCAGTGCCAGGATGGGACAAAGCCAGGCTGTCATCAGAGGATGAAGAGGCGAGTTTTGAGTACATCACCAGCTATATGCAGAGTAAGCTTTTGCTAGAGTCTGAGGATACAGGTATTGCTCACTTGTTATATTTGAAAGATCAGATTGAAGAGGCTATGCAGAAACACAGGTCTGATTTGCAAACACATGCACCAAGTGGTGGTGTTCCCCCTGGTTCTTTTCCAGACAAACATGTTGATGATGTAAGTGAGGAAGAAAATGAAGTTGATGCTTCTGTCAATCCAGTTGTACATGATGATGGTGGGGCTCATGATTGTGAAAATGTTCATGCTAGACACCCCTCAGCTACAGTTAAGGATGTGTGTGATACCGAGATACAGAAAATGCTTGCAAGTTATCAAGAGCTAGGTCAGAAAATCAGGCAATACATTCCTCCTCAAACATTGCAGTCCACCCCTCAGTCATCTTCAAGATCACAACACAAATCAAACAGCAACAGTCAAAAAGAGCATTCCACACCCATGACCCATGACAAAATGGTCTCCTTAAGAGAGCTTTCTTACCTCCACCGCAGAGAGTTTAAGATTTTGGGGGGTCAGATTGGAGATCAAGGGTCAGACATAACCTACAACAATGTATGCCGCCAGATTGAGGAAGGAGTAAAGGAGCAGTTCAGTGAAGCAGAAATTGTGAGGGCTGTCCTTAGAGCAATCAAACCTGGGAACTTCAAGGACATGTTAATGAATAAGGATGACTTAACGATTGGAGAGCTCAAAGGCTTCCTCCATTCCCACCTTGGTGAGCAGAGCAACATGGAACTTTTCCAAGAACTCATGTGTACTAAACAGAAGGACAGTGAAACACCTCAACAATTCCTGTACAGAGTCATTGGACTTAAACAAAAGATCTTGCTGGCTTCAAAACGTGATGACACAGATGTAAAGTATAATGCAAGTACAGTGCAAGATATTTTTCTTCACACTGTGTATCAAGGGCTTGCACACAAGTATGATGATGTCCGCCGAGATCTCAAATCATTGCTTGCAGATCCCAATGTAACAGATGAAGCCATCCTAAAGCAAATGAAGAGAATAATAAGTGATGAAAATGAAAGACAGAGACGCTTAGGTTCAGCCACCCGTCACAAACCAACAAATGTGCACAGTGCTCAGGTTGAAGTAAACGCTGCTCAGTCTCTCAATGTGAAAGAGGAAAATGTTGGAAAAAAAACAAAGACAGATGTGATTCAGGAGTTAACAGAGAAAGTTGAGAAACTTACCAATCTTGTTGAACTCATGCAACAGTCAATACACACACAGAAATCAGGGCAAGCCAGTCACCCAAGAAGAAGCAAAATGGATGGCAGAAAAGAGAGACCCTATGGCTGTGATAAATGTGTCGAGCTGAATCTGCCTGACTGTACTCACTGTTTTTGTTGTGGTGGAGATGGCCACCGAGCAGTTGGTTGTCTGAAGAATCCGAAGCACCAGGGAAACTCTCGCCGGTCTCTGCCAGGGGACGGACAGTGACCGGGTCCCTGCAGTCCCAAACTAACACCTGCCATTCTGGTGAGTCTGACAAAACAAGTGTGGCGACACTTAACATCAAGGACAAAGACAATGTGACAGAGAGTCAAAGACAGACAAAACGGACATCCAGTGAAACAGCTCATGCCCTCCCGAGCAGTAAAGGTGAAAGACTAGCTAAACTTATTGGGAGAAAAGCTCTCACTGAATGTAATCTGAATGGTCTGGCGATCACTGCTTTGCTGGATACTGGAGCTCAAGTGAGCATGATCGATCGAGAATGGAAAAATAAATATCTCCCTGACACTACTGTTAACCCACTCAGTGAGATTGTTGATGATGAAGAGGAGTTGAAAGTGTATGCAGTCAATGGCGACACCATCCCATTTGACGGCTGGGTTGCATTAACAGTCAACTTAAAGGGGAATGAAAACCCAGAATTGTCAATCACTGTGCCTTTTCTTGTGAGTAGTCTGACTCTGGAAAGACCACTGCTTGGTTTTAATGTACTGGAGGAGATGATCCAAGAACAATTTCAAAAACTAATCCCCATGCTCATCACTCTGCTCTGTAATGCCATGTCGTTACCAGAAGAGACAGCAGAGCTCCTCGTACACTTCATCCAGGCCAGTGAACCTCCCATGCAGTGTGGACGCATTCGAACACACAAACAGGACACTGTGATTCCAGCAGGCCAAGTAACCTGGGTCAAGTGCCACGTTCCACCCCACCTTGATTTGGCTGACTCAGTCTTTTTGTTTGAACCTGACGACAGTAATGTGCAGTTAGCCGAGCTGAATGTCAGTGAGGGACTACTAGAAATACAGAATCCAAAGAGACCGTATGTGACCCTCCCTGTCAGTAACCAAACAAAACACCCAATCACCCTACCGAGAATGACGGCTCTTGGTGTCATTCAAAGTGTTGGCAAAGTGATCCCATGTGATCAATCTGACATGCCCAAGCCCAAAGTGACTGTAAACAGTGCTGTTTTAAACCCTGAAAGCCCAGAAGCATCTCCCTGGCAGCCAAATGTTGACCTCAGCCACCTTGATGAGGAGCAAAGGGCAGTGGTGAACAAAATGCTTTGTGAGGAATCGGGAGCTTTTGCGCGTGATGAAAATGATATTGGGTGCATACCGAGCTTGCAGATGTCAATCACTCTTCAGGATGGAATACCTGTACAAAGAACATATGCTTCTATTCCAAAGCCGCTCTTCAAAGAAGTTAAAGAGTACATACAGGAACTGCTGCTCAGAGGCTGGATAACAAAATCAACATCCCCGTATGCTGCACCGGTGGTCTGCGTCAGAAAAAAAGATGGCAGTCTACGACTGTGCGTTGATTATCGCCTCCTGAATAAGAAGACTGTCCCTGATCGACATCCGCTGCCCAGGATACAGGACCTGATGGACACCCTTGGGGGAAATGCATGGTTTAGTATCCTGGACCAAGGCAAAGCCTATCATCAGGGTTTTGTTGCAGAGAGTTCGCGCAAGTTCACTGCCTTCATTACGCCGTGGGGCCTCTATGAATGGGTCCGTATACCATTTGGTGTCTCAAATGCCCCAGCTGCATTCCAACGAAGCATGGAGGAGATGCTTGGACCCCTCAGAGATGAATGTTGTATCCCATATCTTGACGACGTGCTCTGTTTTGCTAAAACCTTCAATGAACATGTTGAAGCTGTCCGAAAAGTTTTGCAGGCTCTGCAGCAGCATGGAGTGAAACTGAGACCGGATAAATGTGAGCTCTTCAGACATGAAGTCAGATATGTAGGCCGTCTCGTATCTGCTGAAGGAGTCAAAATAGATCCACGTGACCTGGAAGCAGTACAAACCTTGACAAAGAAGGAACCGCAGACAGTTGGAGAGGTGAGAAAACTGATTGGTTTCCTGAGCTATTACCGCTCATACATCCAGGATTTTTCTCGAATTGCAAGACCAATCTATGAGCTTCTTCAGAGTAGACCAGGAAAACCCCAGTCTTTTACAAAAAGCCGAAATTCCAAACATCCACAGCTGTCTTCCAAAGAGTCGGTGAACTGGGATGTTGAACATCAGGATGCCCTTGAACAACTTGTTGCTCTCCTGACAAATCCACCTGTTTTGGCATATCCAGACTTTAACCTCCCCTTCACGCTGCATACAGACGCATCAGACCAGGGCCTAGGAGCAGTTCTATATCAGCGCCAGAATGGAAAACTGAGAGTTATCGGATATGGCTCAAGGACACTCACACCAGCCGAACGCAATTACCATCTGCACAGCGGGAAGCTGGAGTTTCTTGCATTGAAATGGGCGGTCTGTGAGAAATTCCGAGACTATCTGTACTATGCTCCACACTTCACCGTTTACACCGACAACAATCCTCTGACTTATGTCATGAGCACGGCGAAGTTAAATGCAGTGGGTCATAGATGGGTGGGTGAGCTCTCAGATTTTCGCTTCGACATCAGATACAGGCCTGGAAAAGCAAATGTGGACGCTGACACACTGTCCCGCCTTCCCCTCGATCTGGAGAAATATGAAAGTGTGTGTACAGAAAAACTCTCTGATGAGGTAGTGCATGCGACATGGGATGGAAGTCAGGCAGCAGAGCATAAAGACGTGGCCTGGGTCGCAGCTCTCAACACCACCTCCTCAGACATGTCCTTACAGCCACACACCAATCTACCAACCATCAGCCATGAAGATCTCGTGAAAGCCCAAAAAGAGGATCAAGCAATCAATCAGATAAGAGAGTTAAAGGCGTCAAACACAAAACTAACAGATGAAACAAGAAAAAGTGTGAGTGGAGCAACCCGAAAGCTGCTACATGAGTGGAACAGGTTGTATCTTGACAATGATCTCCTTTACCGAAGAACAAATGAGCACAAGCAATTGGTCCTCCCTACCAAATACAGAACACTCGCTCTGAAGTATTTGCACAATGAGATGGGTCATGTTGGCACAGAGAGGGTGCTACATCTGGCAAGAAAGAGATTCTATTGGCCCTTTATGTCAAAGGAAATAGAAGATTATGTCACTCGAAAATGTCCATGCATTAAAGCCAAAAAGCCGACCACACACGTTCGTGCTCCGATGGGGAGTATCACATCTAGTTTTCCCTTGGAACTAGTATGTATTGATTACTTGCATTTGGAAACCAGTGTTGGAGGTTATGAATATATTTTGGTGGTGCTTGATCATTTCACTAGGTTTGCCCAGGCGTACCCCACTAAGAACAAGAGTGGAAAGACAGCTGCAGAGCTCGTGTTCAGTGACTTTATTCCTCGGTTCGGATATCCCTCCAGATTGCATCACGATCAAGGTCGTGAATTTGAAAATAAACTGTTTCAAACGTTGCAGCGACTATCTGGAGTTGGTCACTCAAGGACAACGCCATACCACCCACAGAGCAATCCGGCAGAACGATTGAATCGGACTATACTTCAGATGTTGAGAACATTGACTGATAGTGAGAAGCTGCGGTGGAAGGATCACCTCCCGCATGTTGTCCAAGCGTACAATTGTACTCGACATGAATCGACTGGCTACTCACCTTTTTTCCTACTCTACGGCCGTCATCCGCATCTCCCAGTCGACCTGCTATTTGGATTAACTGAAGAAAAGGAATCATACTCACCGAAAGGGTATGCAGAAAGATGGGCTAAAAGAATGTCAGAAGCTTACCAGATTGCCAGTGAAAACAGTCGAAAATCAAGTGCAAGAAGGAAAGTAACTTATGACAAACAAACCAAAGGAGTGATGTTGCAACCCGGAGACAGAGTTCTAGTCAGGAACCTCAGTGAACGTGGAGGTCCAGGCAAAATAAGATCATACTGGGAGAAGACAGTTTACAAAGTCAAAAAACAGATTGCCGAGAACCCAGTGTACATAGTCTGTCCTGAAACTGGAGATCAGAGCAAAACTCGAACACTCCACCGCAACCTCCTTTTGCTGGTAAATGACCTACCGGTCGAAGTTACTCCAACAACACCTGAAAAGAGAGAAAAATACAAACGACGAAGAAAACAGTCAGAAACTCAAAAGGAAGCAGATGAAAGTGAAAACACTGACTCAGATGATGACTGCCCTTCAGGTTATTGGTTGAGGATACCAATAGAGAGAATGGAGAATACCCATGAACAATCTACTCAGAGGAATCCAACTGAAAACCCTGGAACAGACGTGGATGTTTCAGAACAGGAGAAAAGAGAAAGTTGCATTGTACCTGAGTACATACCTGACAGCATTGTACCTGAGTACATACCTGACACTACTCCATTACCAACTGAAAGTCAGACTGAACAGGATGATGATCGAAACTTACAAGACATCAGTATTGAAGAAGACGGAGTTAATGAACACTCAGATCCTGACACAGAGAATCGACCCCCTGTTGAACATACACAGCCTGCATTGAGAAAGTCTACACGTGACAGAAAACCAAAACAGTTCTTCACGTATGAAACACTTGGTGAACCGTCAGTGCAGTCAGGCGTCAGTGTCAACTCCGCAACTGCTCATACAGTGCCATACCCAGTGTTTGCAATGATACCTCACCACACGTCACTTACACATTCACTCGCACCACAGATGTCACCAACCTGTATACCAAACTCTCATCATATTTGGTACAATCAGACACCACACATACCATATCCACCAGCCACATACATTCCACCCACGATGTTTTGTTATTAAGTCAGGAGTGAGTAATTGAAAGAGTTGGGTCAATAAATATTTGGGTTTAAAGAGTTTTATGAGTATTTTGAAATGTCAGGAGCCATTTTTATTTTGTCAGGGAGCGTGTGATGCCCACCAGTGTGTGCCCACTTGTGTGAATGTATTTTTGTGTTTATTTGAGTTTTGCCCTTTGATGTTTTTGTAATATTTTGTGAAGAAGACTTATAAAAGGTATGATCTGTGAAACTGACATGTAGTCGCAGCACTCCAACCAGTAGGAGGCACTGTGAGCCTGTGGTATCTGTCACCTCACCCTCCGGTTCACTCTCATAGCTGCATGATCCGGAGAAGGAGAAGTCACGGCTCCCGTGTGATCACTTCGTCTTTATCATTTCAGGTATGAAACATGATCAAAAACTAGTGAAAGTGTCCATAAGACTTGTAAATATTTTGAGTTTGGTTTGGGTGAGATGCAATTGACTCAGATGATCAGTAGAGTGCTTAATCTTGTGTTTTTGGGACCACATGTCAGCCAGAAGTGACAAAGATGGCGGTGTGGCACGCAGATAGAGTTAAAAGACATCTTTATATTTCTTTATATGGGCAGCACGACTCATTTCTGTTGGGTAAAGAGTGTTTTTCATGATTTGACTGGCTCCATGACATGATTTCATAAAGTTTAATCGGTGTGCATTTAAAGAAACTGTTAAAAAGAGGTTAAATAGTAAAATGTTGATTAAAAAGAAGCAAATTCATGTTGTTGTAAAGATGATTTGGTTAAAAAGTTTGAAAGTTGTCTATTTACATGATTCTGTTTTGCACAAGTCCATGAGAATACTTTACAGTATTTAAATGAGATGCATATCAAGTGCATTATGCTACCATGATATTATTTGGCGTGGATTTTGGATGAATGACTGAAAGATGTGACAGATTTGTTTATGTTATGCAAAAGAAATGGGTTAAGAGAAACACATGTTTTGTGAATGTTTGAAGATGTCTTCAGAGATTAAAAGAAACAGTGATTTGCTGTTACCTTTGAAAATGGACAATGTCAATGAACAGTAAATAGAATGACATGTTTAATAAAGATAGCTGCATGATCCGGAGAAGGAGAAGTCACGGCTCCCGTGTGATCACTTCGTCTTTATCATTTCAGCAACATATAACTGCCCACGGGAGCCGCAGCCCGGTACCCGTAACACACACATACACACACACACAGGAAGAACATGCAAACTCCACACAGGAAGACTCGAGAAGCTATCCACTGCTCCACCGTGCAGCCCAGTTTCTTTTTTTTAAATGGTGTAAATTCTCACCAGCCTCTCAGCTGGTTCTCACTCGTCAGCGAACGTTTTCAAGAGTTAAAACATTAACAGGTTTTCTTCCTCGGCACAACTCAACACCGACGATGAAGAGCTGCAGCGTGAAATAGGAAGACCTGTCAGATCCTGTAAACGGTCCAGACAGACGTCTGTACTTCACTGTAGTCCTACTGAAGCTGCACCAGCGTATGGAGGCGGACTGAGATGAATATGAGCATTTACTTCATGAAAAACATACAGTTAAAGTTCTGGAAAGCGGCTTGTTTGAGCTTTTCTCTACAGTAGAATCCAGGATCTCCAGCACTGCAATGACTTCTCAAGCTTTTGTACCTTTTGAAGAAAGCCCTATCAGATTTGACCAAAAAATAGATTAAATATATATAGAGAAGTCTAAATACTGATTTTTTTTCAGGCTTTATTCAGACACCAGACGCTCATCTGTTCTGTCACCTGACTCCCAGGTTCGTCCCACCGCACGCAGCTTGTGGAAACCAGTACATGAAACCACCGAGTGCAACTGACAGACATGCGTGACAGGACATGCCCCGGGCCGCAGAGCTGCTGACTGTGACTCTGACTCCAGCCTGGCTTCCATTAGGGCCCCTCGCCCCTCCTGCAGACCTCGTACCCGGATCCAAAACTCACACCTGTATAAATCACAGCTGCTCAGGTGATTGCTGAATCCCAACATTTTTTTTTTTTCACCTCCAGCCAGCTTAGCCTCTTTCGGCCTCTTGTTCTCTTTCTCAGTCCGTCGACTTGTTTTTAAGGAAGAGAGGGAGGCGGACACGTTCCACCTGCACAGCGTTATCGCTCCAGAACTCACAGACGAGGCCCGTCCTGCTATAAAATCTTTATGAATGTGTCGACCGAGCGTCCTCGCAGGTTGTCAGCGGATTGATTTTATTTGGACTGATCGGTCTGCTCACCAGTGTCAGCGAGGCGAAGATCATTTCCTCTTATCGCGTAAATTTGCCGACTCCAGGAAATTGTGGACGCAACACAGAGATGAGACACGGACTCGGGACAGGCGCGTGTGTTTGTCGTGCCACGGACGTATATGAGATCTAACGGGCCTCATCTAAAAGTCCTTAGATGGTATTAAGGGGTCGCATGGACTGCCAGACTGTAGGTGTAGCTGAGTGAGAAGAAGTACATCCAGATGTGTGGTACTACGTGTGCGTGCGGAGGCCTAATGGTCCACAGCGACTTTCTCTGATCACAGAAATACCCACACACACACACACACACACACACACACACACACACACACACAAAACACAGCAAATCAACATATGAAAGCACTGTCTAACAAAATCTCCCGAGCCCCCCCTGACAGGAAGACCCCATTACAGCGCGTGTATCGATAAAAGTGGTCCCCCATCTGCCCCGTGGCTCCCGATAGCCATCTCCTCCCCTCGCTGGGTTCCTACTCAGGCTGTGCACGTCCAACGACATAACTGGACCCCAGAGGACAAACGTAATGGAGTTAAGGAGCCTCTTTATGCTCCAGATAAAACAAATTCAGCCATACTCGATGCCAGATTCCCCACAGTGCCGGTAGGCAGATACATGCTCGCATGCGGCGTTTGAAATGTGCGCAGTAATGGCATCATAGTGGGACTCTTTAGTGTGTGTGTGTGTGTGTGTGCGTGTGTGTGTGTGTGTGTGTGTGTGTGTGCATGCACAGATTTAATCACTTCATTTGGTCACTCTAAAGGCTGATAAGGGAGGAAGTTATTTGTATTACAAACGCAGCGTTTGAGACACATAATCCTCTTGTTGCTGCAGTTTTAAGGTGTAAGTCGGCTCTTGATCCACAGGAACACACACATGCAGAGACCACACGTTCTCCCGCCGCATTCATGAATGGCAGTATCCGGAAAAATGTTGGCACCGATTTGGAATCCGACTTCCAGAAAAGCCATCTGAAATATTGAATGTGTTTCTGTATGCAAAATAAATGTCGTCCAACAAGTTCAAATGATAACTGCTCAGTTGCAGGCGATGCACAAAGCTGCAGCTCAGATAAGATGTTAGCAACTGTAATTTGTGTGTTTTCAACACTTTCATTCAGGTGGATTTAAACGGGGAGTCTGTGTTTTCCCTCGCAGTTGAAGTAATCTCATGATGACATTATAATGTAGATAAATGACTCTGACCTGGAAGACTCTGCTTCAGATCAGCGAAGAGAAGAGAAAACTCTCATTTTACTTCCCTGCTCGGAATCGCTGTATCTTTTTTTTTTTTTTTTTAATTCCAGTCACAGAAACCAGATATTTGAGAGACGGACGGATATATTTCACCTTGCTGGGATCTGGCTCCCTTGACCCTGTTGTTTTAAAGGCTTTAATCAGCTGTAGGATCAACTTGATCTCCACTTGACCTGAAAACCTCAGTAAAACAAACTTCCCCCTGCTCGTTCGTACAGTCCAGCATTTTCCCGGTTGACTCGCAATAGATGAAAAAGAAACTGTTAAAGCATTAATAACTGTGCTCAGAGTATGCAACACAACAAAAAAATTAAAACTTACAAAGACATATGAATATAACTGTTGAGAAAAAAAAACTCTGAGTTGTTCTTTGCTCCTACATGATCGTACCATTGCAGTCAGATTGAAATTGTTTCGTCCGCCGTGGTTCCTTCTCTTTCTGAGCGCTGGATGTGTGGCGGGCAGATGTGATGCACCCAAACCGAGATCCTCTGATTACCTAATCTGACCTGATATAAAGGTCTGGATGCATTAGCTGCGGGGTTTCTCTCTCCTCCTGGCTAAAGCAGTTTTTGTTGTACTTTGGATTCGACAATGTTTGCCTCACTCATTCACACACACTCCACCCCTGATTGCACCTGTAATACTAGTCAACATACGTGTCTTTACTTAAATCCTAAGTGTGTGGATTTCTCTGATTTGAGCTGAATTTGGTCACATTAAGCCACATTTACTCATATCTGACAATCCATCATTCATCTTTTGTCTCTGATCACAGTTAGTAAAGCTAATAAACTGATAAAATCAGCTTCAGCTTTGCTCTTTATGAAGGGAAACCCACGTTTCCATCAACTCAGCTCAACTTTATGGAAATATCATTTTAAAAACAACCACAACTGAAACAAAGTGCTGTGCAGAACGAATAAAAACATCAAGTGTGAACAATAAAGGAGCAAAGAAAATGTTTGTTCAGCTACAATATTCGGTTAATCAGTCTGTTCAGTAATCCTTTCTTTTCTAAATTTTCTTGCAACTTCCAACGCAGAGTATTGGAAGTGCTCAGGACAAACGTCCCGCTTTCAGACTTGGTTTGAATTTGACAGTTTGAGCCAGCTGACGATCCAGGATGGATCTCGTGATCTATCTATCTCAGTGATTTCCTCTTTCATCCTCCCTTCGCTTGTCTTTTGTAATCACCTGTCCTCCTTCGTGCTCCACCTTCTCCCAGAATGACGCATGTCGAGGCCCTCGGAGAGGCTCGCAGAGGTCGTACCAGCCCTTGGAGCAGAGCTGGCTCCCTGGCTACCGATGCTGCAGCTGTTATCTGGACCCGACTGCTGTCCGGCTGCTACGCCCTTCTTCTCCCTCTGGCCAGCGCTCTCTGATCCACGGGCTCTGGGATGCTTTTTGAACCCACGGGGATGTTTCACAAGAAGCCAGCTGGGAAGTTTTTGAGAGCCAAGAGGAAGGTGAGGGGGTTGAGGGAGACGCTCGATGGGAGAAGAAGGAGATGATGTGTGGAACACATGGAGGAAGATTAAAGAAGTGGAAGGTTCTGGCTTGTCAGTGGAAAAGAAGGAAAGCGAGAGGCGGTGAGCACAGGCTTCGCTGTTGACATAAATCTGAAATGGCAGGTAAAAGTTTGCAAGCTTTTAATCACAAGTTTTCTCATTCTACAATGGGATTTTAATTATTGACCAATGCATTTGTAATCATTCTGCTGATGGGAAACTCACCACACATCCTGAATCTACTAATGTCACAAATAGACAACAGATTCGGCCTCAGCTGCTCAAGTTAGTCGCAGCCTGTTCATGAAGTGAAATATTGGTTCAGAGAAGTGCTCCTCAGATTATGTCAGTCTAAATTGCTTTTTTTCTGTGTAATTTGATGCACTTTTGTGGGTTAAGTTTTGAATTAGGGTGGTTTGAGCTGTTTCCTCTCAGTGACTGGGTTCATACCTGCTGCTTCAGGTTGGTCCTCCATGAGGTTTGCATTGAAAGTTCTTCTGCCTCTTCCTCCTCCTCCTCCTCCTCCTCCTCCTCCTTATACTCCATCAGCTCATCCCAGTGCTGGATGATGAAGGGTTCACTCCTTACGGCCCATTTCAGCTCCCAACAGTCCAAAAATCTGACTTTGTCTGCTGCTGGAAACGTGTCTTCTCTCTGTCAGCAGCTTTCAGAACATCATGTTTCTTTACAGGATTCGCCAGGAGCACATAGTGACACGTGCACGCAGAGTTTGTGCTAAGATGGGAAAAATATTGCCTCAAAAAATAACTAATAAGACATTTTTAAGGCAGCCAGCGAGTTCGGCGCGCTTCATCTGTGAGGCTCAGATTGTCGCATTGTTGGAGATAGAGCGACCCCTACTGGAGAGTTCTGCTTATAAGAAAATACAAAGGAAATGAGTCAAGCCTCTGAAAGACTTTAGATTCAACATTTTAGCTTTGAGCACAAGGTTCTTTGCTATTTACGAAGTCATTTGAATTCAAGATTGGTTTCTATATAAGTCAAGCGAAACATGGGCGATATGTATCAAAGACCAGAAGTTTTAATGAAGTTCAGTTTGATTTAAACTGTAAAACCTTAGAATAATCTCTTGAATATTGCTATACTATAATAATACTATAATAGCCTGAAGCTGACATTAAAATTTGCTAAACATTTATTGCTCTTCATCAGGATGACTTGCATCTAGTCCATAGAAAGTCTTCATAATGTGAGTATTTAGACAGATTTATGAGATGCACAGCCAATGCCCTCGTGTCGGTGTGGTATTCCTCTGACAGACCTAGAGGCTTCGAGTGCTCAGACAATAGAGACATAATTCCTGCTGACAGAAAGGATTAACACACAGATCTTCGGTGCAAGTGGAACCGGTCAAAGGTCACGACACAGAGAGAGTCGTGGATTTTGCTGTTACGTGTGTTGGCATCTTTAGGAGTCCAAGGCTACAAAACAACCTCCTGAGTGGACGAAGTGAACATCACATTACAGGCACATGCTGCCGATTTGTACCCATCTATTCAAGAACAAAAAAAAAAAAAAAAAAAAAAACCCACGGGGAATTGTGGTGTAGAGGTCACCTGAGTATAAGAATTTGAATTAAAGCCTTTCTGTGAGAGATTTGCATGGTTTTATTGAGTAGACAGACTGTTTTTTTTTCCACAGTTGTGATTTAGTAATGTGCTTTCGTTGTGTTTCATCACATTCAGAGTTTTAGTTGTATTTTAGTGTGAACTGGAAGTGATTTCTGCTGTTCAAACTTTTCAAAATCATCTAAGGTTGTTTGTGTCCTCAAAAGAAGTTGTAAACAAACAGAAGAGAGAGTATGAGTAATTTTAGACAAACAAGGCCATTTTAACTCCTGTCTTAAACGTTTACTCATGAAAAAAAATTAATAAAAAAAATGTGAATGCAAGTTTCATTTGATTTTTGTATTAATGATGGAACTTTCAAACGTTTTTCTTAACCAAAAACTGAGTTTTAGTTGTTCAATATTTAAACTTTTAAACTCATATGAAACTCCAATCCATTTTTTAAAGTAATCTGGACACTCATTTTTATTTCTTGGCTTTTTAAACAGTCTGAGACCACTTCTTGTTTTTCTTGTATTTTATCTTGCACTTTATGCTTTAAGGTTTTATGTCGATTTATGTACAGCAATTTGATTCAGCTGTATTTGTTTTTAAATTGCACAGTCACAAGGCACTGAAGTCAATCCCAGAGGTGGGAGCACGAATCAGTGCTCCAGCGTGGGGCTCTCATAAAAGCACATAAACCAAAAACAGATTATCTAAAATGAAAAAAGTCTTTCTTTCTTTCTTTCTTTCTTTCTTTCTTTATTTATTTATTTATTTATTTATTTATTTATTTATTTATTTATTTATTTATTTATTTATTTATTTATTTATTTATTTATTTATCAACCACTTCACTGGATTACTGTAAATTAGATGTACGTACACTCCTGTACACCCGGTGGCGCTATGAGCGCTTCGTGTCACGTTTCTACGACACACGCGGGGGGCGGAGAAGAAGACACGCTTCCTGTTTCCGTTGAAAGAGTGTTTATTCTAGAGCAAAGTATTATTTTATGTGTTTCTTCTTTATGGGAAAACTTCAACTTTCATATCACACGGACGTTTAAGGCAAGCGGCGTGTTTTTGGAGGTAGGTTCTTAACGGAGAGTGTTTCTTTTCACGTGAACTCATAAAAATCCATCTGGAATTGGCGCGAGAGCTAACTGCTAATGCTAGTTTCATTTTTACACATTTTCTATATTTAGTCGTGAATTGGCTTTATCTGCAGCTCTCCGTGATTTAACGCCTCCTCACTGCAGTGAACCTTTCTCTTCTGCCCTCCTAAACCACTCGTTGCTTTTGTGCCATATTTGCGATTTAAGTGTAATATTTATATTGGAAACAAACAGATTCTCCGTATTTATACATGGTTCTGAGTCTGTGTGTAATTCCTGGACTTTTTTTTTTAAGTATAATAGCTTTTATCTTCAAGCTTGGACCATCATATACAATTATTTCATGTGAGCACAGATAGTCTGACTATCATTAAAGCTAGTGTTTAGTTCATATAGATTAGAAATAACTTTTTTATCTAATAGTGAAATGCTTTTAAAGCGTTGCTTCACACAGAATAAGTAGAGATAAAGTGTCTTCAGACAGGGGTAAAATAGGCAGTATCGTGTACATGGCTTACTGGTAACTGGTGTACAAATTGGTGAAAGATTGAAATGATCAGAAAACACATCAAATGCTACTTTCGAAGAAGAGCTGAAGTGAACTTTTGTCAATGAGATGTTGATTCATTCTTACAGGATGCAGTGGTTAGATGTGCATTTCATTTAAAATGTTCAATTTAATTTATAAAAAATTTCTAAAACATTGCAGAGATCTTTTTTAATAGGAATCAAAGAACATGGATGAACAGATATTGTCACTGTCTTTATTTTCTTTTCCCCTGAGCTCAGTAATGGATCCTGCTGATCCTCAAGCGTCCATGTATGATGATGATGATGATGATGAAGCTGCCATGAGCATCACGTCCTGGGTGTCAGTGTGTCCCAGAGGACTCTGCAAGGTCCAGCAAAAACAAGCACGTGAGAGGCGGCTGCAGACTCCAGCAGACTTAGTACATAATACATGTATGGTGATCTTTTAACATTAAATAATGAATTTGATTTGCATTGTTGAACATGTTATAGTGATCTAACTGCCGTACACTCCCTCTGTGTCATCTAGCATGTTCATCCAGTTACAGTCCACGGCTGGGATCATTGTGTCGAGTCAGAGTGCGGTTAAAAGCCGACGTGGACGACTCACAGACCTCAGTATCCGAAGAACTAGATGAGAAACTGTCAATCACTGATTTGACAGACACGGCGCCTGTAGCCTTCCCAAGGTGTCACGACTCTGTGCTGCAGGTTCCGATGGGTGAATGGACGACACTGAGGCTGGGGGAGGGCCAGTGTGACGTTGTTGAAAGGTGTTTGGAGAAGATGAGAGCTGGAGAGAAATGTGAGGTAAGGGTTCACGGTTATCTTTATTCGTGTTCCTATCAATATCATTTTTAAGTAAAACAAATTGGGAAATAAACATTTCAATACTCACCAGAATATGTTGTGTGCTTTTTAATAGAAGTTGGAATTTGTAAGATCATATTGAGACACTGATTACGACAGAGACATTTGCAGTTTTCTTTCACACAGCCTGTGAAAAACTAAACATGAAACCATTCAGGAGCACAGCGTTTGCCTTCTGAATTTTTATTTTCTATATCAATATTGTATTGATGTTTTTTGAACATACATTTTTGAATTTTTAATGAAAGTACTTTATAAATAGAATAATTGTTATTGGTAAGATTAGTGTTACTCAGAATTGTTGATTAAAAGTAAACCGTGAATGAGTCAGCTTTATGATCTATGATGTGCTTCAAGGACAGTACAGATTTTAAGTGTTTGTGTTTCTTTTTCTTCAGTAAATAGCATAAAATTAAATACAAAATTAATAGGAAATTATTGCCATTTTATAAGGTACTGTTCAAACAGAAATCACAATGAAAACAACTTTAGGGTGAAAAGCAGCTGCATGAATGTAATCGATATATTTTACATCTCATAGTTATTGTTCCACCTGTGCCGAAATCCTGACCTTTGTGTTTTATTTTTCAAGATACTACTTGCTGCAGTGGGAAATATACCAGATGTCTCTGTTTCCAAAGAACCAAGTGAAAATGGTCCTCTATGTGCCACGGTGGAACTCCAAGCTTTCACACCAGGCAAGGAATCCTGGGAGATGGCCCCCACTGAAAAATGGGAGTGGGTGAAGTCACACAAGGAGAGGGGTGGAGTGAGATTCAGGAGTGGGGATGTGTGGGGAGCTGCACACAGCTACAGCCAGGCCCTGAAGCTCCTCATCACGCTCTCCACACACGTCACAGACGCAGAGACAAATGGCCACACGGACGCTGCAGATGAAGCACGTCACCTTCCATCGGCTAGAGAATTCAAAACAATGAAAGCTGAGCTCCACTCGAACATGTCACTGTGCCAGCTGAAGCTGAACCAGCCGGAGCGGGCCAAGGACAGCGCGGCCAAAGCCACCGAGCTGGAACCCGGGGCCGCTAAAGCCTGGTACCGACTGGGTCAGGCGTGCCAGACGGTGGGCGAGCTGGAGGAGGCGAAGAGGGCGTTCAGGAGACTGCTGGAGCTGCAGCCAGAGTTCCCCGCTGCTTTGAAGGCCTTGAAAGACATTGCAGCTCGAGAAAAAGCAACAAACACACAACTGGGACTGAGACTCAGCAAAATGTTTAGCTGAATGTGAAACTCTCTCTTTTTGTGACTTACCACTGAAAGCATCTGTAGCCTCTGAGCTCCACGCTGTCTGCACACATGAATGTAACTTAATAGTAAAAACAAAAAGTTTAATGTTGTTTTATTATTGCAACAATGTTCAACAAAGAAAAACTGGACTATAAACATTGTAGTAGTTTTACGAGTCGGCCACTGGGGGGCGTCATAGCATCTCTTGTACAGTTGAAAATGTGAAACGGGCTCAAACTTTCCATCTTCAGTTGAGCAAACCGAAGATACAATAAAAGCTGCAACCAGTCAAAGAAACATGTCAGGGATTTATTTCTCATCTTACCTTATTGTAGAGGTCATGCCTTTTTTTTTTTTTTGCCTGGAGACTTGTTTCTTTACCTCCATTCACTCTACAGTCAAATGCAACTCAATTCCGATTTTTGTGCTGACAGCTGACCCATATCAGATCTGAGTTGAGACCATGTGAACATTGCAATTCTGTACCAATTATGTGGCGTCCATGTTTACTCCCTGAACAGCTCCGATCACACTGCACTCTGTTGAAGGTCACATTGAAAATGTAGTGAATGATCATGCCAAACAATCGGATCTCGGCAAAAAATCAGAAATTGGCATCAAGACCTGCAGTGTGAACGTAGCTGTAGTCATCGTGCTCGTGCACTTTCAAGATCAATTGCCTTCAGAAACTCCTCCAGTTAACTACGTGTGGCAACAGCCCACCTCCTTGTTAAAATGTTTTCCTCAACCTTTCATCATCATAGCAAACCTATTTAAACATATTTAAATTAGCAGAAGTAAGTACCTAAGAGTTGCTTGTTTTCAGCTGGAGGTTCCGCCATGTTCAGTTTCCACCCCCACACTAGGTGCATTTGACCTGACGTGCCTTTTCCCTCTTCTCGTCTCCTCATGGGGCGTTGTTTTGGTCAATGTACTTGTTGAAGCCACTTCCTCCTGATGTTGATGTCTTCATCGTGCTTGTAAAAAGCCCAGTAACACATTGCAATCAAATGTGTTGCAACTGGGAGAAACCTAAAGCATGCAGGACACTGGGCCTTGAGGACCAGAACTGAAAGCCCCCGCCCGATATCATTACTTAGATCAGCATCAGTGTCTCGAGGTTTTTCAGGTATGAGAGTCACTATTTACAAAAAAGAAAGGAAAAAATGGTGAAATATCATAGATTGAAATATTTCATGACAACAACACATTCAATCCTAAACAGTTGTCTTAATTTTACAAGAAATGATCAATTATTTCTGAAAAATTGCAAATGTATTAGCACCACCACTTTTACTTCTAACAGATAATTTAACTTTTTGATCAAGCATGTTTTGAAACAACTCCTAGAAGTATGTCATCAAGAACTACTTAAAACAAGTCAAATCCAAGAAAATAACAATTAGAGGACAACTTAATGTACATGTGGATGAGAGCAGAGTTCCAGTGAATAAACCTCCTGAAAATCAATATTGATTAATTTTCAGATGGACCACCTGATCTCTCCTCTGAACCATGAAATCTAATGATGGGAACAACTGTGAGTTGTAGAAACTCAGCCGATCCAGTTTCTTCAGCGTCTCATTTTGAATTGGAGTCTATGGAGCCAAAGCCCCTGGTGGACGCTGGGATGCTACAAGTTGTTCCACACTTCGGGACGGCCTCATTTTCACGTCCATCTTTGTATTTACAATCTACGCTAACATCTCAACAGGGATTTGATCAACATTGTCAATGCTGGACGCGACATCACAAAAATCCTTTTCAATGTTTATTTGCAATGCAGTATATGTGGCTATGCAGTTACATGATACACAAAGCAGCCATATGATAGACGAAAATAAAGCGGGATCTGAAGATGCAAAAAAATACATGTATATCATAGCGTGAGATTTTCAGAAGATGGTGGATATGTGGTTCAACCTGTTTTTGTTTAATAAATCATTCACACAGTCAAGCAGCAATTTCAAGTTCAAAACATGATTGGAGCGGCTCCTCAGCAGATCCCTGAAGCTTCTGACGGGACTTGGAGGAGGGAGGCCTGGACGGTTCCTACAGTTCGTTCACAGGAATGCAGACTGAGCAGCCGGTTTGGTCGGCGGTGAGGGAGGACTGGGACCCATGGTACCAAGCCTTTGGAGGATTCAAGCTAGTCCTGTTAAAGAAAAGGGAAAAATATGACCTGATTCGATGATTCCACTCCTGAAATTGTTACAAACCGCATTCAATCTTTTTTGCAAATATGTTTCTTGAGAATCCAAAAGATGACACTTTTAGATTTTTCCTCATTCTGTTTCTCATTTATGTGTCAAACCTTTGACTCCATCGCTGGTTCAGACTGAGAAAGCACAACAGCAGAACTGGAGTTTGCATTTTCTCCCTGGGTGCGTTCTCTGGTTTCACAACAAATATTTGCATTTGAAATAGTGCTGTCAGTGGATTAAAAAAAAATCTAACCAATTAATCTCAACTCTGACCATAGTTAATCGCGATTAATCGTGCCAACCCAACACATTGCACGATGGAAGGTCATGAAGTCTCGGCTCAGTGTTTAAAGTATCTGACCTGTATATCGCTCTCGTCATGAGATGCTTTAGTGTCTTTCTTTTCTTTTCCTATCATTTTCTCTTTTTTTATGAGGAAAAATATTTTACTATCACTCACTTTATATATGTTAGTTTAGGATAAAAGTGTTTCCTAAATGAATTCTTTCTATCTAAACCTTGTTGTTTTTTCATTTCGATGACTGCTGCAGGTTTTTTTGTCCATAAAATTAGGAAGTGAAAGTTTCAGTCTGTAAAATTGCTGATTTGTGTTTTTGAAGCAGAAAACACTTGCTCAATCTCCTCCTTATTTTGGCGCCATTTCAAGAAGACTGATCATGAATTGAAAAGCATCCACCTGCGTTGTCTGAAAAATCACTAGTTGTTGCAAATTCAAATTTTGGGAGAAATTATGTTTGAGGTTGCAAATATATGATCGCAACTCACTTCATAAAAGGTTGAAAAAAGAGAACCCTGGATTTAACCAAACGTTTCAGGTGGTGTGCAGTGGTTAAGCTGAAATCTCTTCGGTGTTGAAATCGTGTGTTTTCGCAGGTGATGCTGCTGTTTCAAGGAATTTGTAGGTGCAAGTTTTACATCTTTCGCTCTTACCAGGGCCGCTGTTGGATCCCCATTCCACAGGTTCACTCCAGTTACTCCAGTTTCTTGACGCTCCACAGGCGTCGTCCAACTTACTGTGAACTTGAAGCTCGTATTGATCAGTGCTCGAGGCCAAGTAGATGCAGTATCTTTGTGCCCCTTCACGAAGAACGGAGAACTGAAAAATGACAAACAAAAAAACCCATATGATTAAGTGATTAAAAGTATTGAACGGATAACACATCAAATCATGTTAACTCAAGTTGCTTTTACCTCTCAATTTTTCTTGTTCATCCTGTGGCGAACTTCACTCCTCACACAATTTTGAGTATGATTCCAATAAAAACACAAGTTCCTGTCCTCTCCATACAGGGCCGTCACGTTGGTTGGTGGATTCAACAAGACTAGAAGGAACACAATAGAAAATGGGTGAAGACAGTTGACCTGTGTGAAAATGTTGGTGTTTCAATGTCAAAAAGTAACCATTTTTTTTTCCTGGCCCTTTTTAACTTGATTTTCACATTAAAATATTGGTATTTACTTTACAGTTAGTTCTTTGCTTTTTTTTTAAATAAATGTGTTTTTTGTCTTTTGAATATGTGTTCTTCTGTGGATGTTCAATGATATCATGACAATCATGATTAACAGACATCAGAGAAGCTGAAATATCGATGACAGTTTACCATGATGTCAGTAAGATAATCAGTTTCTACAGTGAAGGACTACAAGGTGTTTTACCCCCCAAAAAACTTCCCCAAGTATTCATACCTTCATGTTTGAGATCATGTTTGGTTGTAAAACTGTTGTTTCCATGCACCAAATTAGTGTAAAATGTCCTGAATCTCTGTGTTTCGGCGTACGGTCGGATACATCCAGTGTTCACATTGTTCTCTGATAGATAGCTGGTGCACACTCTTGTGTCTTCATAGTGGAAACTGCATGGAATCAACTTTTAGTCATCGAGCAAAACAAAGTACACCGGTTCAAAACAGCGTCAACTTGTAAATTTATTACTTAAAGGAAAAAAAATCACTTAACCTTGTATTGAATAGAATCAATTTAAAATGAGTGTGATATGTATTTGATTTGTAATCCACTATGAGGACGCTTTAATGTTCTAAGTTAAGATGATATGAAATACTGACCAGCTGATGAAGGTGTAGTTGACCTCTGGGGTCCCCTGCTGATTCCAGATGCAGGAAACATGCCTCAGATCTACGACCACACAGCTCACATCTGTCAAACACACATAGTGCAGTTTTGATCAGACAAGAGAGCCTTGTGACGGCATTAAAAAGTGTCTGGTTAAGACTAAAAAGTTCAATAAACACTTACTGGGTGTTATTTCACCAAGGGCAGATCCAAACAGGCAGAGGAACAGAAGCAGCCTTGTTGTCATCGTGGCGTTCAGAAACACAGTGCTTTCAACATCAGCGCTTCCATTTCTCTGTGAGAGGATGTGCTTCCAGGGGTGTAACCATCAAGTCCGAAGGGAGGGCCACACATTTTTCAGAGGTCTGTTGAGTGATTTATCATTCTCTCGCATTAGATCCTACCTTTCCTCAGTGGCCAAAGAACCAATGAGAGCCACAGTACAGCACTGGCAAACTGACTTTACTTCTTTATATACTATCAAAATGCAAAGTTTCACCTGGAAATCTTTGGCTGGGTTGGCCAAATGACAACAATGAACATGAAATTTAAGTTCCTGATTATTGAAGCTGATGCTTGACGCTCTTGTTTCCCTCTTGTAATCCACACATAAAACAAAAAAACAGGATTCCTGTAAGCACCATTCCTGTAACAAATTATTACTTGGCACGCAAAATGGAATGGAGGTGACAAGATATTAGAGTAAGAAACCATGTAATTTCATTTAACAGCATGAGCATAGAAAGTGACACAACAATAAACACATCAACATTTCAGACAAGTGTGACAGCACAGATTTGCAAAATCAGTCAAGATAAAGGAAAATGGCATGACCTGCTGCCTCTAAGAACACAGTGCAGGAGTTGAGGGCTGACATGTGGGTCCAAATGTCAAGCATTGGGGTGAGAACAGCACCCCTTGTGGATAATCCTATCTTGTAAATGATATCGATAGATATTAGCCTGGTTTTCTCTTCTCCCGTGTGTTTGTTTTTTTTTTTTTTTCTTGTTCTTGTTTTTGCTTCCGGTTTTTTCTTTTATTCCTTTTCTCCTATGAAATATGGCAAATTTTGTTTTGGTTGAAAAGGGTTAGGCAAAATAAGTTTTGACTTCAGCCTAAATCTTCGGTCACAGGATGATGAAGTTGATGATGATTTTGATGATGAGTTGTTGTTGTTGATGTTGACGATAATAACTTATGTGGATGGTGACGATGAGGATGATGATAATGATGTCATCATAGTACACAATTGTCAAAAAGCTTATTTTTTTCCTTACTGACCAAATAAATCTGCTACTACTTCTACTACATAAAGTAGTGAACTTCGAGAGCTCCCTTTGAGGTTGGGCGAAGGCATGCAGGTAAAGGAGAGCTTGGTGTTTTTTGGATGGTTTTACTTCTCCTTAATGTGAATCTGACTGTTGCAGGCAAAATTCTGGGGCTGCTGTTATGCCAAGCATTCCTGTGTGGGGATGTGTGGTAGATTATGCTGAAGAGGTATGCTGCAGAGTTATTTGAATGTCACTGAGCCTGTAGGGAATCATAAACTGACTAAAAAAATTACAATGACTAATCATTTTTTGTTTTTTTGTTTTGTTTTGTTTTGTTTTGTTTTGTTTTGTTTTGTTTTGTTTTCTTTTCTTTTCTTTTCTTTTTCGACAATAGTAGCCTACTGTCCTCGTTTTATCTCTTTAAAAACTATTTGAGTTGTATGCCCGTATGTCAACCTGTCTTATCCAAAGTGAAAGTAAAGTAAACAGAGCACCGGCGGATTTGAATGTCGATGTGCGCAGGAGAATGAGGAAGATGATTTGGATGATATGGTTAGACTCCTCTGTTCGGACAGTATGGTTTAGTCTTCGCTCATGTACAGCTGCGAAAAAATGCCGAAACCCGGGATCGAACCAGGGACCTTTAGATCTTCAGTCTAACGCTCTCCCAACTGAGCTATTTCGGCGAGATGAAAGTCGTAATGACGTCATGCGGAACTAATTATATAGAAAATGATGTTGCGCGTGTAATTTTAGTTGTATATTTGTACAACAAAGTGGTAGAAACATTGTTTGTGACTGAATTGATGCTCAGTTCATAGAATCCATCCGTGTTTGCAGAGTATGAAGACCTTTGTGTTGCAGAATAACTATCTGATAACCTGTTTGTTGCTGCCTCTCTTTTCTGTTTCCCCTGTACTGTAGAAGTGGTGCAAAAGAAAGCTGCCACTTCTTGACATGCAAAAGTTCCTCTCAAAAGTTTTTCTCTCTTCACTTGCACACGGTTCCTCATGAGGAATTGCCATGAAATTACTGTTGTCACTGGCACTGTAAGCTGAATTGAATTGAATTAAAGGCTGTCTGGTACATTGAGTAACTCCAAGATTCCAGATTTTCTCTTGAGTAAAGGTTCAAATTTTCTTTGTAAAACCGCAACTCAAATTGAATTACTGCTCTTGTTTATGTATAAGTTTGAGAGAAAGATGTCTGTGAAATCTCTGAATACGTAAGTAAGACTGAAGGCTTTTCTCCCAGTGATTTGTTCTGAGTACAAAATAAGGCACAAAGCAGTGATTTTTGCTCAGATTCCTCCCCAATACATTTCTTTTTTTTTTTTTTTTTTTTTTTTTGAGGGGGGGGGGGGGTCATTTTCAGGCAACTTTATTTGACTTCTTTCTCTTTGGGTCTTCCTTGTGTCATAATGTTTTGTTTGTCATCTTTTTGCGAATAAAATGCATTTGAATTAATCAAATTTTCTGTGTTTTGTCCCATCTTTTCATGTTGACATGAATGCTGAAAGATGCAAAGCAAAACCCTAGCTAATCTCACAGACCTGTTTTGAGACTGGACATTTAAGTACAAGAGATTACACATTGATTGGCACATTAACAAATACAGATAATAAAAAAGTCATCTGAACTACTGTACACATCATGAGACCGTGAACAATGTTAAGAATTTCATAAATCATTTTTAATCAATGGCCTCATTTATGTAAAATAAGGACATTTCATATTCTGTAGCTACTTACAGTAAAATCACAAGTTTGCACAAGATGAAAAATAAAGTGTCAAATATAGAACTGGGTTAACATATTGTGCTCCACAGTAAAATTTAAAAATATGAGAAGCACAAGGTTATGCTTCAAAATTAACATTTTATTGCAGACAGATATAAAAAAATATTTCTCTGACTTGATCTCTAAAGCTTTTCATTCCAAGCAGACGCTTGTCTTCATTCAGTATTCCATGTAGTCAAAGTCCAACCGTCCCACAGTCTGTTCATGGCTGTTGTTCTCACTTCTTCTTAGTTTTGTGAGACTTTGTGTTGTCAGTGTGTGTCTGGGCTGCTGACAGCTGCTTCCATGCATCCACAATGAGTGCCAGTGGTATGACAATCCACAGCCCGTTCATGAACACAAAGTAGAACCAGAAGTAGACTGGATGTCCCAGTTCGCTGTGAGAGTAGCCATCTCGGTGCTCGGTGAAGAAGTAAAGCACATCTCCGTACAGCTGACCTGGAGACCAGATAAAACAGTGTGATCAACATCTTTCCATGAAGTACCTGTAAGGTGCACATCACATTTTCTTACCTAATGAAATAATGAGCTGCAGAACAAATCTGTAGGGTTTATTGGCCAAAAAAGCATACACAGCCCAAAAGCTGAAGGGTCCCCATAAACACGCAGTCACAGTCTCCATGCAGACAGTGAAGTTGTCAGCCCTGGAAAGAAGATAAACTTTATTTTTATAATTTTTTTGTGATTTAGTTCTTTTTCAATTTTAACAAATCTTAAAAATCAACTCACATTACATAGCGACTGTCTCCTTTGGAATACTCTTTCCCTGTCAGAGAGAGAGAGAAAAAAAACATTTTGACCTGAAATGCCCCATCAGTGTTTAAGTGCTTTACTAATAATGTTAGTACTCACAGAGCTGAGACAGGAAGCTCTGGTCTCCTGGAATAATGTCATAAAACAGGCAGAACCAGCCCTCGATGACTCCATGGACGAAGCCACAGACAGCAAACCAGCACAGGGCCAGGCGCCTCCATGTCCCCAGCCCGCCAGTGGCCCTTCCTAGACCTGTGATGAACCAGGTGACCAGCAGAAACACTCCAGACACCGAGAACAGAAACACCAAGATCTCTGACATGGACCTGTCATTGGGCACATAGGTGGGGATCAGAAGATCCCTGGGCCAGTATGGATGAAGAACCCTCCCTGTTGAAGTGCTGGCCATCATCTGTATGAAGAATACACGCAATTTTACTGTGAGTTAAATATATAGTGAGGCTTCAACAGCGCATACATAAACTAATTAAACTGTATTACGTTAGGTTGCACTGTACTTGCGCTGCCTCTTGTGAAAGTAATTTGGCAAAAAACTTGCAAAGTAAACATTTAAAAGGTTTTTAAAGAGAGAAAAACTATCATTGATTCTTATGTCCTTACCTGAGATTGATCCAGCTGTGAGGAGTTTGGAAAAGAGTGATCAAAAGCATGAAATAGAAGTGCACTCGGAACTGACTGCAGAAGGGGCGGGCCCTTAGATCTCAGGAGCCAATCAGACAGCGATATTCCAGACCCTCGTGCGATCAGCTGGCTCTGTGATTGGCTGTTCGGCTCGGAACATGGAGGTTGTGGTTGAATAAAACCAATAAAAACGGCGCTCTCACTGTTCAAGATCCACCCTTTATGTTTATCAGAAATATTTCAGTTGTTGGTGAAAGGTGAATTATGAAGCTTTTAGTGGAGGGCGGAATTGTTCAGTCATGAAGTATTTCACGTCACGTGGAGTGAGAAAGGTACATACAGTATTGATAAACGTCTACAATCTACACAAAACACTGGTTCTTGTCGAGATTATTGATATCGCATGTTGTAACTTTTATGAAAATGGTATGAATGACAAAATTCGACTAAAAGGACACTCCCAAGCCGTGTCAGGGATTTATCCCTGCCGTGACCCGGATTCGAACCGGGGTTGCTGCGGCCACAACGCAGAGTACTAACCACTATACGATCACGGCGAGCTACTGGGAGCCATGCGTCACATCGCGTCGGAAGGTTTTATGAAACTAGAGGAGAACTATAGGTAGAAAGTCTAGTATTTTGATAATAATATAATAGTATATGTTTGTACATGCATGTTTGCTATTGTAATATTGCAGTTCAATTTTTGTGTGATAAATTGCCCTAACTCATTTCCCTCCATTGTACTATTGAGGGGAAGTGTAGCTTTTGGCAATTAAAAGCATGACTCTCAATAATTAATTCATTCATAAGGCAGGTTTCACAGTAAGATGGTTTTAAAGCCAGTGAGATGTCCAAACGTGTGTTGACCTCTTTTGTCATTGTCTGTTCGATTGTCTCGTATTATCTTACATACATCTTTTTAAAACTATATTTTAACCGCGGACATACATAAATATTTAATTATATAAAATAGATATAATTATAGCTACATAAATAATTATATAAAAAGAAAATACCTCAATCGCTTATATGTTCTTTGAATACAATTGTTGATATAAAGCATTATAACGGTCCCATATGGTCTAGCGGTTAGGATTCCTGGTTTTCACCCAGGCGGCCCGGGTTCGACTCCCGGTATGGGAACATTCCTTTTTCGTTTTTGATTTGCTTTACTGTGACCACATTGTCAGTTCCAAAATACATTTTTCATTTTACCGGGCTGCTAGTGGTGCTTAAAAAAACAACTGGCATAAATAAGATTGACAATAATAACACCAAAATAACTTCAGTAGTTTTAGTTCGTCCCAAATGTGTGGGTGTTGTTATTCTTCTGCATGAAAATACATAGTTTTGTATTTTGCTGCATTATAACACGCTTTGGAATATTTTAACATGTAAATTAGTTATGTTTATAATATTTACCACAAAACAGTGAGATTACGACGGGCTGTGGTAAACGCACGATGCCAATCACGTGACAAATGAAGTCACGTGATCCAACACGGAAGCTCTCCAGCCTTTGGTCAGTATTGTTTTTCCGATCCGACTCTTTCAGAAAGAGTTTGGACTTGCAGAAAGAGTCGACATGGGTGTGTCAGATGTGGAAGAAGCGTCTCTGTCTTTGGACGAAAAGCTTCTTCGCTTTATGGACCAGCTGGAGTTACTGGAGGAGAAACGAGCCAAACTGAACTCTCTGATAGAGCAGGTATCCCTGATCACCATGTGTGTGGATGTTTATTGGAGAGGATGGCTCTGTTTTTTTGTGTCTGAAGGGTTGTGTTTTACAGTTTATATGTTTTGATCCTCACAGGGATGGTTTTCAATATCGAAGGCTCGATATTCAATGGGAAACAAACAAGTCTCTGCACTTCAATACGCCAGTGAAATCGAGCCACTGGTCTTTGTTAATTCGAGGTGAGAGCTCAGCGTAAATTCATGCTCAGGTTTAATATTATATCACTAAACTTTTCTCTGATCTGTACTTGTGGCTTACAGAAGGCTGGAAAACTGTGGGGTTGAATTCTGCACTGAGAGACCGAATCAGGAGAGAAACACTTCAAGTTCTATAGAAGACATTGGACCTAAAGAATCAGGTCATGAACAATCACATGTGCACATTGTTAATCCATAGTAATATTTTCCTCTAAAACTATTGTAATACTTTATATTTTCACAGGTGTCAGGAGAAGAAACAAACCAAAAAATGATGCAGCGGAAAAAGAGGCGAGCAAGGATGCCAGCAGTGAGAAAACCCCTGAATTAAATCCTGTCAATGAAAGTCACCAAAATCCTCAACAAGATCCTCTAAAGTGGTTTGGGATTTTAGTGCCACAGTCTCTCAAACAAGCACAGTCTTCTTTCAAGCAAGGTGGGCCGATAAGTTGCTTTAAGTTGATGTGTTGCAGTGTGTTTGGTTTGAAGCTGTACTTCCTGAACGAATATAGCCAGAGGTTTTGTCCTGTGACTTGTGACTCAATGGCTGTGGGTTAGCATAGAATTGTTGTCCGCTCTTAACAATGAAATTGCAGTTATTATACATATTAATAGTTTTCTTTTACAAAACAACGCCCACATTTGTTTTGACCACCATCCAGTAGTTGCACTTTAATATGAGTTGAAGTTGAAATGAAGTCAAAGCTTTATTGTCACTTCTGATGTGCATATGAGACAAACAGTGGAGTCCAAGTTTCATCTCGCTTGCTCTCCTACTGAGAAGACATACTATATCACCCAAAGGAAAAATAAAAAATAGAAATATTGTAAGAGTGCAATATGAATTTAAAGTAGAAGTTAGAAAACTGAAATGTGCAACATAGAACGCTGTGTAGCCTCAGGATAGCTGTAATTGTACCTGGATATAGAAGGTGCATAAGACGTCGCCTCACTGAGGTCAGCTGATCTCTGGGACTTGAGGCAGTGTCCACTGCAGTAGCAGCAATTCCTTTCACAATATTGGTTTACAAATCCATGCAATCTCATCTCAGTAAAGTTCCTTTGTTTTGCTTAAAGTGTTGCAGGCCCACTTTGAATGTTCAGAGAGAGTTTTTGAGGTTCGAATCATGAACAGTGAAATATAGAAATCCAGCCTGAGGGCACGACGGTCTGTGTGGATATACGACCTGATGCAGTTGAAATGAACAATTTAAATTTGCTCAGGATAACAGTAGTTTTCTACAAGACACACTGTTCTTAACAATGAGACCATTTCACCATTCCTCATGTTTTTCCATTGTTTTTTTTGTTATTTTGCAGTGATCGAGCTGTCTGCAGAGATTGCAACACTCCAGGATGCCATTTCAAACAGCAGGCAGGAGCTGAGCCTCAGCCTGAAAAACAAACAAACTGCAGCAGAGCGAGTCGGCAGTCCTCTTGGGCAAGGTGACAAGCTGAATGGCTCTGGAGAATCAAAGCAGAAAGACTCTGGAGGAGAGGTTCCCATCAAAGAGAGCCTATAGATTATAATTCATGATCTGAAGAGCTCAGCAGTCACTCTCTGGTGGAAAACACATGAAGTATTTCATATTGTGTAATTTTTTTAATGTAATAATTATTTTTGGTGTTATACTGTGACTTGTAACTTTTGTGAGATGTGTTCAAACTGTAATTGTGGATTCCTCAGGTTGAAAAAATGTTTTGTTGATTCATCTTCAACTCCTGGACATTTTCAATAAATGATTAGACCTACTTTTGAGTACTGTGTGCTTTATAAGGTAAATATAAAGTATGCCTACACAGTGATTATTTTATTTACCGTACTTATTGGGAAAAACTTAAATAGACTGAAATTAAATGGGTTTAATTGGTAGATTTTCTGCTGCCTGTTCAAGTTAAGTTAAAACCCCAAATTTTTCCAATGAACCTAAACTGAAAGATTAGATAATCCTTCATCTGTCCCACAGTGAGGAAATTTTCGAAATAGCTAAAAACGGCTTATAATTTATTTTAGAAAATAACATTTTTTTTTAGATCAAACATAAATGTGGTTAGGGGCGGGATTAAATGTGTTTTACTTCTTCCTACCGCTTTTTGATACGTAATATATATATATATTTAAGCGTGCAGCGTGCCATATATAAAGAAAAGAACGTGCATGTGAGACTCGCCTCCCCCATCAGAAAAAAAAAAAAAGGATGCGCGTATAATTGGAACCATTTGACGGAGCGGGGCGCCTCCTCCACCCCCAGACGGAGGGGCTGAGGCAGCATGACTGGGGACAGCAGCCGAACATTAGCGGGAACTGTCGAAACGGGAAACACACCAGTCCCGTGCATCGTGTGTGCTTCCTGGTGCGGCCATCCCGGAGCGCGTGCGGCTCGGTGAGACGCGCCGCTCAGCCTCCCTTCGACTCGCGTCCGAGCGGCGGACGGGAGCGCAGGAACAACGGATGTGGCCTCACTAGTATATTATTGATGTTTCCAGACATCCGCAGCAGCCCGTGTAGTCCTATTGGGGACGGATTTTTTTTTCTTTCTTTTTTTCTTTTCTTTCCTCTTTTTTTGGGACGCGCAAAGCGACGCAAACAGCCTCTTGAAATTCAAATTTCTTTTGTCTGCGCGGCTCGAGGCAACATTTCTCATGTGTGATCGCGGATTTCAGTGTAAACACGCCGGCCTGCGCTCATGATCGCAGGCGAGGGCAGAAGATTGATAGCTCAGATTGTCCTTGATCGCAAGTTGATTTTTTACTCCGGACTGGAGGAACTGTGGGCTCCAATGGCGTCAGTTTCCAAGGTCTCTATTCTGGATTACTTTAACATTGTGTTTGAAGGTGAAAATGGTAAAATCGAGTCCAACTGCAAGGCTTGTGGCACCAGAATCCAGGCGAAGAGGAGCGTCACGTCCAACTTCGTTACGCATCTCAAGGTAATGGTTTCGATGGATTCTCCTCACTTATTATCTATCAGCCAGTAAGGGCTGACACAGCTGGCTCCAGAGCGTCTCTTATATTGGGTCAGCTGTGTAAACATAATGACAGTCTGTTGCTTCTCTGGAGGCACTGCTCAGTCTCCATCCCCAGAAATCTAAACACGCAAATGAAGTCTTAAATGTGTCATCCAGTGGAAACCTCTGTCTCTCTGTCTCTCCTGCTCAGCGTAAGCACCAGGCCATGTATGATGACTTTGTGAAGAGGAAGGATATGAAGAGAGAGGGTTATTCCTCCGGTTCCCTGCATACTTTCACCACCAATGGAGGGAATGCGCGCTGCTGTCTACCCATCAACGCTGGAGCCGGAGGTGGAGGAGGAGGAGGTGCTGCTGCGGGAGGAATGGGGACTCTTGAAGGAGGAGTCGGAGGAATCTCTGGTGGAAGAGTAACAAAGTTTGACAGACATGACCCACGTCAGGTGCGTGTTGTGGCCCTCCACCACGTGAGATGGAGGTAACTGCATAATGGCAAAATGGGCAGCGTGATTTGTCTCGTTTGCTGTGACTGCAGGTTCTCATCTCGGAGGCGATCGCTAAGATGATCGTGCGTGATCTCCAGCCGGTGTCAGTGGTGGAGAATCAAGGCTTCAGGGAGCTGCTTCAGCTCCTGGAGCCGCGCTACACCCCCGAGCCGCAGCACTACATCCAGAGTCAGCTCCTCCCAGCTTACGCCTACCAGGCCCAGCTGGCGACCCGTCAGGCCCTGGCTTCCGCTCACGCCCTGAGCCTCAGCCTGGATCTCTGGAGGGGCTTAGCTGGAGCCACTTCAGGGTAAGGAGGTAAAATGCGCTAGAAACCCTAAAGTTACACCGTGGTTTGATGATCTCACTGAGAACTTTGCTTTTATTGCAGGTACCTTGGTGTCACCTGTCATTTTCTGACATCGGACTGGCAGATGCGCTCAGCCCTCCTCGCATGCCTTCCTCTGTCTGGTGGCAGCTCGGGCCACCGAGTGCTGTCGGATTTCGATGAAGTGTGTCACTCTCACGGCGTGTCCGGGAGAGCGTATCGCATCGTGGCGGACGCTTTCCTCTCAACGACAGCGCCGAAGCCGTGCAGTCTTCCAGGGTTCCTGATCTCACCTCATCTCGCCAACAGTCAAGGCGGAGATGATGAAGCCGAGGTGGACGGTGGGAACGACGCGGACCAGACGAGCAGGAATGGCCACGGTGAAGGTGGAGAGGGCGGAGAGTGGGAGGACACGTTGGAGCAGAGTCTGGGCGTTTCTCGGGTGGACTGTTTCTCTCGCTGTCTGGAGCAGTGTGTCCGAGAAGGACTGCGCTCCTGTCCTCAGCTGTCCTCCACACTGGCCAAGGCCGCCTGCTTCTACAACTACATCACCTCTGCTGTTCCACCTGAGAAACTCAGCCAGGTGTTTGACAGTCCAGGGTCGATGGTGGGAGGACCGGGAAATATCACCAATGCACCAATGGACTGGGCTACTCAGCTAAAGGCAAGCAGCCTTCATCAGTTTTTTTTGTGCTTTTTCTTAAGAGTATTGAACACACACGTTCTGTAGATATAAGCAGAGCTGACATTTCACATGTTCTTTAATCATTCATTCAGTTATGCTGCTTTTGATTGAAAAAGAAACTAAACACAAATAACAAAATTACCTGCTGTAATTTTACAATATATTTTTTTTTACCAGAAACATTGCTGCACGCAATACATTTGGTTTTTTTACATTAGATTTTGTAGACATATGTCTATGTTACTGTTTAATTAAGTTCTGTTATTGTTCAATTTTTTTCAGTTCAGTTTAATTTGTACAGAAGTAATTATATCCAACAATATCACATGTGGAAGCACATGTGACAGTGAACATAATTTAAAACAAGGAGGAAGCCTCCCATAGATCCAGACCTATGAGTGGTGTTGGTAAGGGAGAAACGAACCAGCAGACTTCAGACAAAAAGCGAATCCACACTCTGCCATCTTAAAGGTGTAATGTAGGATTTTTTCGAAAAGACGAAGCCAAACGTCTGTTACTCGCTTTTTGAAAAACGCGCATGCGCCAGACCATCCTGCTCTGCTGCTTCTCCCGAGGAAACGCCCATCAATGGCGGAAGCGTGCGAGCGCGAGCTCATCTTCTCCGGGCGTGCAGGGCTCTGTTAACAGTTTCTGCGATCGGCCTCGCACATGCAGCTTATTTTCCGAAACAGTTACAGTTTCATTGTGTCAGACTCGCCATTGGTAAGTACTCGCTGAAACCGAAGCTCAGCAGCTACATAAACACTCTGAATGCGCACGCGCAATAAGTAGAACCTTATTGGTAGCGAGCACGTACAATGGCTTTACGAAAGCAGCTCGTCAGAATGATTGACAAACAGACCCACCAGTTATTTTGATGACCCACCCGGAACTCAAAGCAAATAGAACATCCTATATTACACCTTTAACTCAGGTATGAAGCAGAGATCACAAACTTCCAGTAGTCTGCAGGAAGGTATAATAATGACAGAGAGCAGGGCCGCAGACAAAACTATACATCTGAGAACAAATATAATATTTGATAATAACGTGCCTAAATGTGTTCTTATGGATCTAAAACCAGCTAAGTTGTTCTTGTTGTGTATTCAATGAAGGTCCTCCGGCGCCTGCTGGACTCTGTGGAGTTCCTGGAGGAGATGAGTGGTCCGGGGGAGTTGTCCCTCGACGGCACAGAGCGGTCCCTGCTGAGGGAGCTCATCGACACTCTGGAGCCCTTCACTGAAGCCTGGGACATGGTGCACGGCGACAGGCAGGCGGACGCTCAGACAGACCGGCACGTCTCCATCAGCCTGGCCCTGCCGTGTGTTCTGGGTCTCCGGAAGCACCTCGCCGAGACGTCGGCCCCCCACTGCCCCCCTCTGTCGGCGGGCCTCAGCCAGGCTGTAGAGCGTCTGCTCGCCCCCATCTTGGAGAACCCCCTCTACATCACTGCCACCACCCTGGACCCCCAGTTCAAGCTCACCTGGAGCAGCAACCCTGACTGGCACAGGCAGGTTCTCATAGAGGAGCTGTCCAAACACTCCCCTGCCTCCAGCCCCATAGACCTCAACACAGACCTCCACCCTCAGTCCCAGACTCCTCCAGCTCCAGCCCCGTCGCCGGTCTCCTCGCTGTCTCGGCCCTGCAAGCTCTTCTCCTTCATCAAGCAGAGACCCGCCACGCAGGCTAAGAGCCTGGAGCAGGAGCTTGCCGTTTACCTGCGTGAGGAACCCACAGACGAAGAGGCTTTGCATTATTGGCGGCGTAAGGATATAGATTTTCCTCTGCTTTCCCAGGTGGCCAAGCAGGCTTTTACGATCCCTGCTGGTGGCACTGTGGTGGAGAGCATTTTCACTACCGCCGGCCACTGTCTGCTCCCCGGGAGAGGCTGTGTTTTACCAAAAAACCTGGAAACACTCATCTACCTCAAAGCCAACTATAGATTATTATGGACCTAAACAGGAAAAGTCACATATTTCTTTCAATTAAACAGCAAGTGGAGGCTTTATATCTGCAGCAAAGCTACTTCTTGGCTACTAGCCACCACTTCCCTCAACAGAGCTAAACAAGCAACATAATCTTTAACCTGCACACAGTTTGCTATCAAATATAATTACCAATCCACAGTTTACATCCTTGATCTAGTTTCCAGGTTACTGTATGTATGGATTGCTGTCATTTATAACCTGCATACAGATGATCATACTATATACTGTGGACTGGAGCTGAGGGTCAGAAGCAGATCAATGCTAAAGCATTTACTCTAACATTATTTTACCCGATCAGGGTCTCCAGACAACACAAAATCAGCACTCGCTGTTTTCTCAGCTCAAAATACAGCTTCTGTCTGCACCAGCCAACACCCAAGAAAGCCGTAGCATCTGATGTACAGTAACCCAGGAATAATTGTGATGAATTCATTTGACAAGGCGTCAGTTTGTTAAACAACATGTTAGTGCACCCATTGCTTTTTTTCTTTCATGATGTATGTTTACGTCCTCACTGGGAAATCATAATAAATGAGTTTTACTTCCAAGTGCAGAGTTGCATGTGTAAACACACGCATGCATGTCACAGATTGGTTTTTGTGAATCGAGCAAGGCTTAAATCTTCTCTATGTATCTCAGCTTTGTCCCTAATTTAGACTTTAGCCCATCAGTCCTCAAGGGTGGAGGTCAAGTCCATTTCATTTTTATTATCAGCAGCCTCTTTCCTTTTTCAATTTCTTGTCCAAGTCTAGTTGTAAACTTTGAAAAGCTGGAATGGGTTTGACCCTTTGTCTCCCACAGAAAAACTAGCAGAGAATGAGCACTCGTGGCAAAACAGCAAGTTTGCCTCGTCTGACCTCAATGAAATACCCTGAAACTACTTGGCCGGGCATCATTTTGAAGGAGAAATGGTGAACGCAGCTGTGTGTGTATACTCAGGGACTTTGTTTCTCTGGGCTGAGCCAGTGGGGAGGCAGGGTAATTGCAATAATTCCATTACAGTTAAATTTGAGTCAGCAGGCAGACAGCAGTCACATCCTACACAGCCCGCTTTCCTCACGGCCAACTGGCCTCACAAAACCTGACTGTTGAAGTACACCGACGTGGCAGATGGCAGAAAACTGTGCTGCTCTGCTCGTTTTCTGATGATGCTTCAAACCAAGGGCTTTCATGCATCAATTATTGATCTATGTATAATAAGGATCGATAGCAAAGAGCATCAGTCACTTAAAAGATAATTAGATACCGCAGATTATCTGGACCATCACCAGGCTTACATCTCTTTTTCATCCACAGCCTGAATTCAGTGCCCATGTTTTTGTTGTTGCTGAAAACCTCATCAGAACAAGTGTATTACACTGAGGCAGATACAATGAGATTTCCCTCATAGATCATAATTATCAAAGATGACTGTGATCTTAATGATTATCACCGCAGGACGTCTCTGTGGATTTAGATGTGTTGCTCGATTTCTGAGTGAATGTGTCAGCGCGTTTGTCTTTGAAATGTGTGTCTTCATCTTGTACTTTGTGCTTGTTGTTGTCTGTTAGAGCATGTGGAGCAGCTTGCGGTGTCCCTCCCTCCCTCCCTCCCTCCTACTCCCCCTCCACTGGCTCTGACAGCTCATCCATTTGAGTTAGACGGCCGGGCTGGGATGCAGTCTTATTGGTAATTGCCTCTGAAATGAATTACTTGGCTGAGAGTGAGACCGAGGGAGGGGAGGAAATTGTAATTGAACTGCCCTCCCTCCCGCCCTCTCCCTTATGCCTCAAGTTATTACATCTGCAGTGCAGAAAGCCATTTTCCATCCCCTACGTAGACACGCGCAGACACAAAAGTACACACACCCTTACAAAACCAATTGTCCCCCTCCCCCACACATTGGCCTCAGTAGAGCACCATATTGATGCAGGGTGATTTCATAGATTGATTGTTCACGGACACGTGCACACTCGGCCGCTCTGCTCTCACACCGGCAGCACACAGGCAAATACTTTCTGGGCCGGCAGTTGTTTGGTCTGCTCTGTTCTAAATATTCCCCTACTTGGGGCGCCCTTTAGCTGGCCTTTCTAATGCCGAACGGGCAACAGGACATTTGTAGTTGGCACAAATAAAAGTGGTGTTCAGTATCTAAAAAGCCCTGGTTACCCTATACACAGAGAGACACACACTGTTATTAATAACCCGCCTGTTGCTGGCCTGCTGACAGTTCAAAGCCTGATGGATTAAAGAGCGACATCTCGTTGTGTTTGATGCCGTGCATTTATACACTCAATAAGGACTTTCCCTTACGTTATTCAGTAGCTTGCCTCAAGTGTGGAAGTGATTTAAAGCCAGTCTTTCCCTTGCTTCATCGTCCAGCTCACTGGCTCTCAATCTTGTGTTATCCTCTTGGCCTTTTAATAGCCGGGCCATGGAAAGAGGGGGAGTACGTTTACTGAGTCACCTACCCCTGCCGCAGCCACTCATGCACATGTTTTGACTCCAGCCTTAGCACACAATGGGGTCTATTTCTGTAAATGCGCTGGGGTTATCGCTCCACTCACACCCACTCTCTCTCCCCGTCAGCCCCTCTCTATATCTGCTTGCCTTGCCCTCACACACAAAACCATGGCGGACAGAAACAGCCGGTTCAGTGTTAAGAAGAAAGAGAAGAAGGTTGAGAACAAAGGCAGTGATGACAAAGAGAAGGAGAAGGTGAAGGAGAAGACCCTGAAGAAGCCTGAAAAGCCTGTGAAGAAGCCGGAGAAGACTCCCGAGCAGCCCAAAGCGGACGAGAAGAAGAAGAACGGGGAAAGTGAGGCGGCTGCGGGAGCAGAGGCAAAGAGCAGTGAGGAAAATGGAGAGTTTCAGCCCATCGAGCTGCCTCCCTTTGAAATCGTCACAGGGTGGGTTGGATACGAAAAAGAAGCTGTCAGTGTGTGTGAATCAGTGTTCTACTAACCTACTTTGCTCTTTAACATTTCCACATCATTGTCATTTGATGCTTTTTATATGTTCCCAGTCCGTCCTGTCATTTGGACCCTGTATGCCTGATTTGAGTGAGTGAAGACACTAATGACTTTCACCTGCCATCCTCACTAACCCAGTGGTAAGAATAGGGATGAGTCACAGAGCTAACATAGGGCCCCTGCGATATTGCTCCGCCGAGCATCTGTTCCACAGGCTCTGTCCTTTGAGCACAGGCTCTCTGATAATCAAAGCAATAACAGATTTATTCTTGTGATCCATCTGGCTCCTCGTATGCAATTTAACAACAGATTAATAAAGAGAGGCAGGTGGGGAGTGCGCTCCACACAGTGACTGGAACATAAAGGGCCTGACACATTCACAGGCCCTGTGTTGATGTGGGAGCTCACACTATTTATGGAAACATCAGATTATTCAGTGTTTGTTTGCTGTATGTAGAAATTATTTTACGCGGGTTACAATGTGTGGGAGCAATGACACATTTATCACAAATAAAACATGTTCGCTTTTGTCTTCAGCCTGTTAATGAATGCTTTTTCACCTTGATAGTGATGTAAAATTATGTGATTATACAAAATGGCATAATCTAAAAGCTTCAGTCCTACAACCTCAGTGGTAATCAATTGTTTTAGAAATAAAAAAAAAACAATGCTTCTCACTATTGAACCACTTTTATTCATTGTTCACCAGGGAACAGATGAGTCCATTCTACTTCAAGTTTCAGTTCAGGAATGTGGAGTACTCATCTGGGAGAAACAAAACCCTGCTGTGCTTCAGAGTGGATGCGGCAGGAGGCAGCACAGAGCCCCTGAAAGGTTATATGGAAGATGAACATGCCACCGCTCATGCTGAAGAGGCTTTCTTTCAACAGGTAATACACTCAGAGGGCGCAGAAATAATCACATTCTTTACTTAAATAGCAGTAAAAACAACAGGAAAGATTGAAAGACGTACAGGCTGTGAAATGCATGCATACAATGTAACTATTGTCATCATATTATGTTGTTGTTTGTGTAAATAGTAAATATAATAGTAAATGTATCGGCTTAATCTGTTGCACCAATCATTAAGTAACATACAGTAGTTGTGAGTCAAAAACCACATAATAATATTAATATGTATAATGCAATTACATTGAAATTTGTCAGCTTCTGCAGATTTAGCCATTATTAATTAACTGATGTGTTTTCCCAGTCAATACTAATTAAAAATATTGTTAGTGTCACTGATGAGTAATAGGTAATACAGTATTGCATTCTGGTGACAGTGAGCTCACACAAGAGCTCAAGAAACCAGAAAGAAGAAAAAGAAACCAGTTCAAAAGTTTTCTGTTTTATTTTTTAATTAAGCACCAAGCATGACTCTGTTAGTTGTCAGGCTTAATCTGAAAACCTCTCAACTTCTGACAGGATGCATTAACTCACTAATCAGGAAGAGTCATCATGCAGGAAGAGTCAGTAAAACCAATCAGTAAGACTGAAGTAGCATAATAATTTAGAACTTGGATGGAAAACAATCCAGGATTATCTAAATCATTGAGATGTTGCTGTGTGATAATATGAGACAAGACACCAATAAAAAATAATTTGTAGTAGCTGTAGATAGCATTTCTACATTTGTAAAATAATTAAAAAAACAATAGATCTTTATTAATAGATCTATGTCAATAGATCTGTGTCTATAGATCTATGCTAATGTCTGCACTTCCATTTAAAAACTGCCTTTGAATGATCAGGACTCTCTGTGGCTGTATCCCTATCATGTCAGTGACATGATTTGCACCAGTATGGTTCCTTCTTTCTGTATGAAGATGCAATTTAGAACTTTCCTGATTGAGGAGTTTGCAACAATGTGTCGGCTTTAAATGACATCATCTAATTTGACCTAGATATGCAAATACGCAGCTATGCAAAATAGATGATGACGTCATTTAGAGCATTCCTGACTGAGCAGTTTGCAACATTGTATCAGTTTTACAGGTGCAATAAGTAACATTATGAGTGTCACACACATGTGCAACCTGCATGTCAGGTGTAAAGTGCTACAGTTTCCTCACCTCATTGCGACAGTTTCAAAATTACTACAATGTCAGCATAAAGCCAAGCTCTATAATAACTTCTGGTGAAATATCCAAATTCACCTAAGCCTGGCTTTGAGGTTAATGCTAGTTTGCTGTCTTTCATGGCAGCATCTTGTAGTCTGGTTTTGGCGAACAGGCTTTAAGTTTGACACCTCTGTTTCACTGAACTTTGAATTAGAAGTAAAACAAGTAAATTATGAGACACTTTTAAATAATGTAACAACTAGAAAGTAGAGATATTTGTGTACAAATGTAAAAAGTAATCAATAAAATATTTTCTTACTGGGAATCAATAGATTTTTTTCATTATTATTATTATTATTATTATTATTATTATTATTATTATTATTATTATTAATACATTTATTTCACTTATAAAAGTCCATTAATTTGCTGTGTTTCCTCATTGTTAATAAAACAACATGTTTGAAACTAGGTGTTGACACAAGTGTCCCCTCCTCAGGTGCTTCCTAATCCGTCCCAGGAGTGTGAAGTGACCTGGTACGTTTCATCCAGTCCGTGTGCAGAATGTGCAGCCAAGCTGACCACCATCCTCCAGCAGCGCAAGAAGCTCCGTCTCTGCATCTTCTGCTCCCGCCTCTTTGACTGGGAGCAGCCGGAAATCGTGGAGGGCCTCAAGGCCCTGGCAGGGGCCGGATGCAAGCTGCGAATGATGAAGCCATGTGACTTCCTGCATGTTTGGGAAACATACGTGGAGAAGGAGGAGGAGAGCTTCACACCATGGGAAGACTGTCAGGAGAACTACAACTACTACGTGGAGAAACTGATGGATATCCTCAAGTAGATCTTCATCAGTAAGTGGGTTCAAATGGAAACAAGCTCAACAAGCTCGTATAACCACTCCTCTCTCCATGTGAATTTTGTCCTCTATGTTGTTGCAGGTCTGAAAGATCTCCGGGCAGACTCAAGAGCAGCCCACTTGTGAGGTTTTCACTGGTTCAGTGTGTGTTTTATTGCAGATCAGTATAAGCTTGAATGAATACTGATGGCAAGGTTTTATACTTTTTATTTTGATAATTTCATAGTGAGAATAAAAATATGTTTTAACTTGTAGATATGAAACAAGTGGATACACTGTATGAGCACAAGATGCAAAAGTATTTACACCATTAAATAAGCTTCGGAGACAATCTGCTGACATCTGGTGTTTGTCTGGAGAACTGGAACAGTACATTTTCTGCAGGCATCAGTTACTGGAGGCTAACAATAATGGCAATTTAGGCTTGTTACATAAATAAAGTTTCACATCGAACATTGCCTTTTATTTAAAAAATATCTTAAGTAATCTAAAAAATTGTGAAATATAAATATGTACAATCCAAGAGGTGTTTTGTCTTGACAGATATTTACATACAGTAACAATGGGTATATAACATGTTATATCATTTTATATTTTTCAGTTGTACAACTTAAATGAATCCAAATGTTTTACACACGTTGAAGGTCAGATAACGGCAGTTAAGTTCAAGCAAAGGTTTAAGCAAATCTGACATGATAAAAATAAAAGCATCTACAGGAGATCAATGCTGAAAGGAAAGCAGGCCACCATTCTTTTCTTCTTTATCCGGTTCGCCTCCCATCACACCTAAAGCAGAAGAAATGAGAAGTAAAATGATGGCTCAGCAGTGCATTGTGGAGCAAAACTGTCTCATTATCATGCATTCTTAATTTAAATACCATTCTCCTCCTGCGAGCTTATTGGCAAAGGTGTTGTTTCACTGCAAATTGTTCCGTTTTCTTCCTCTTCTGCAGATTATTTAAAGAGACAATCAGGAAATGAAGAGAGTGTCAGTACAAACCATGACAAATCAGAGTTTCATTTTACCAGCTTGTAGAGTAAAACTAGATGCTTAAAAAACCAAACATAACTGTCTTTGCAAATTTGTAATTCATTTGGCCTCCAGACAAAACAATGCATTGTTTTTGTTTGACATCCGGATGCTTTGAGGGATGTTTCACAATCATATGACATTTTCTAGAAACATGAAGTGGTTATTTGATGGAGGAAATAATCAGCATTTGCACCTTTACAAGAAAAAAATAAGGAAATTGAGTGAGTTGAATCCATCTGAGGGTGATTCACCTTTAGGTGGTGCATTCAGTGAGGCATCAGTGATGTAATCAGCCAGAGGACAGGGAGCATCTGCAGCAGGAGGAAGGAGGGAACTCGATCAAAGTTTAAAATATCAAACCACAAGTGAAGAAAGCAGGCGTCAGCGTACCAGTCATGTTCTTCAGTTGAGCCATGGAGAGAAACAGGTTGGCGTCTTCTGGATTCTCGTCTTTTTCAACTGGATGACAAGGAGAAGTGAGAGGTGAACTCAGTTTACGAGAACATTTTCAGACAAGATGCAGTTTTAAGATGAACAAACGTCGACTCGACTAACTGACTCATTTTATTTGAGTTTTACATCTCAGTTTAATGTCTATTGGACTGTAAGATAAGAGCATAATAACCTATAAATGGATGTCAAACATAAGGCTTGTGGGCCCAGTCTGGCCTGCCAAACCGTCAAGAAAATTGTAAGAATTTCAAAATAAACATTGGAAACACGGAGACCTGAGCTGAGATATCAGTGACGCTGTCAGGAATGCAAACAACTAAAATATGTTTGACAGCCATGCTGTAAATACTGTTGATTCCAATTTATTCTCTCATTTCAGTCTGAAAATTCATATATTTCATGCATTCCCTACAAAATTCATCAATCTGCAACGTTCTTTTTTGGATTGCAACGGACAAAAGCCGACACTGTTTCAGCACAGGGGATTCCTGAAGCCTTGAATTTTGCAAACAGTCAGTATGGCTTTGGTGACAAAGCCGTTTTGTTAAAAAAAAATTATCTGAAAGGGCATCACTGAACTCTCTGCTGCCATCTGCTGTTCTGAGCTGCTGGATCATGAGCTTAGTGTTCTTGAAACCCACAGGTGAGAAACATAATAGGAGTTAATATCTTCATTTTGTCCGATACCACTGAACTGAATGCTACTGTTTGTGTACGAACACACTTTCTTTAAAAAGCTTATTTGCTGAAGGCTGGAACCAAAACAGAGAAAAAACTTCAATAAGACAATCTTTTCATGGTAAGATCAATTTATCACTATACTGTTTTAGGCCATAGTAATGCTGATTTGCACTCAGAAACTCAAGGAAAACCTGGTTTGCGGAAGACTTTGAAGAAAATACAGCCGAGAAAGGTGGCGATGATGCCGAAGAAGATGATTCCAGCGATGGAGAGGAGCACCCGCCTCCTCAAAACTGTGCATTAAAAAGAAAAGAAAAAAAGATGATTGAAAAAAAAAAGAAAGGAAAAAACCCAGCCAAAACTGCAAATTTCAGGCCTAAGCGATACTCACGAAGGTTTTTGGTCGCATAAGAGTCACTTTGTTTTGAATACGACGGTCTCCCGCTGCGAATGCCACGACATCTGTAGTCACTCTGATCGGGGTCATTCTGGGGCGTGACAAAATGTCTCTCAGCGGTCACCAGCTCAATCTCTTTCTCTTCTTTGTACCTGTTTTGATTGAAATTTTGTGAATTTTTAACATCTTTTCGAATTCAATTCCAAAAGAGGACTTAAAAGTTTGGGTTTTACCACGTGTAGTTCCACTCGACGTTACTTTCTTCCACCTTACATTTGAGCACCAAGCTGTCGGTGGAGAAGGCTTCTGCCCATCCGGTTAGGACGACGATGCTCGCCTTTGGACGCTCTGCAACAAATACATTCCACGTCAGATGATTTTAAAAGAAATTTAAAAAGCAAAACAAAAAGCACGTACCCTTAACCTGAAGCTTGACAGCTTCACTCATGATGCTGAAAGGCTTATTCATTTTTCTTGAGATTTGGCATTGATACGATCCGGCACTGGCGGCGTCAACCTTGCTGATGTTGTGAGAGTTTCTAGATGCGACAGCTCGGCCGTCTTTGAACAACAGGTAATCCCAGCCGGAGGAAACATTGACGTGACAGCTAAAGGCCACTGATTCGTCGGTGTACATGAAACTGTGGACGGGATCCTGCATCAGTGTGACCACAGGTTTGTCATCTGGGGGCAGAAAATAATTGACAACCATTAAAAAAAAGAAAAGAAAAAAAAATCAGGCCATGCAGTCTATTTGAAGGAGAACTTGTCTTTTGACTGGGGCACAGTTTTCATGTGCTGATATCTACTTCCTCATTATAATCCGACAACAGCTGCTGTTTTGCTCTAAATGTCATCAACTTTCCAGCAGAGTTTCACAAGACATACGATACCATGCCAACTGTATCCTGAGGAAGTTACAGCAAAGTCAACCAATTCCAAACTTGTGAATTAAAGGGTTGTGTGGTGACAGTCCTGGAGGAGGGGTAATGCACTGGACAAGTGGTGGCTGGTAAAAGAGATTCTTGTTTGTGTCAAACGTGTGTTCAAGCTGCTTAAAATGTCAAACTGCTCCTTTAAAGAGGCTTTATATATCACAAGTAAAGGGTTTTTTGTTTTGTTGAGTCACTTCAGAGCCCAGTTTCTCTCAAATTGTGACTTTAGGTCATTTCTAAATGCCTCTTGCTTATGGCTTGTTTATCACCTAATCGATCATTTCATTGGACTGAGGACGAGCAGGATGGCAGATCTTCAGGACTGGACATGTTGGACTTAGCTGGTAATTCGTAATTGTCTGGTTTTACTGTGAAGTCCGGGAGTCGGAGAAGCTCACCATAAACCTGTAGCGCGAGCGGAGGACTGGCCTTGCTGCTGACCGACCTGCGGGCCGACCCGCTCTTCAGTTTTCCCGAGCAGCTGTAATTTCCACTCTGTGACACCGAATCAACAGCGATGGAAAGAGTCGCTCTATCGCTGCCAAAAGACACGGTTTTGTCGTCGTTGACCTTCTCTGCGTCTTTGTACCACTCATACGTCCAGACGGAACTATTGAGCTCCATGCCACAGCCCAGCGTCACGCTTTCAGAGCGGAACACGTCCAACCACCGGGTCACGCTTCTCAAAGATGGAACTGGGATCTCTACAAGAGGCCAGATGGATTAGACGATTAACACATGTTTATTTTCAGTTATTTTGCAAAAACAACCAAACTTTTATTGGCTCACCAGATATGACTAATTTCCGCTTGTTGCTGTGCTCCGTTTTAAACCCTGTTTTGTTTCTTTCTGCCCTGCACTCATAGGTCCCACTGTCTGACAGACTGACAGCATCAATTCTAAAGCTGTTGTTGGTTGCAGGAAGAGGTTTTCCATCTTTGAGCCAGTAATAGTTCCATTCAGTTAAGAGATCAACGTTACATTCGAAGGTCGCTGACTCTCCAATGTACAGCTGGTCAACATCTGGCTGCAGAGTGATGGAAGGCTTGGGTTTTTTCCCTGAGCAGTTAGAAAAACAGAAACCATGAATGCATCTGTGTGATTGGTTAGCCGATCATAGAATCATTGATTTTCCTGATACCACGAATAAATCTTTAAAGGACGTCAATAAAAACATACCTCTGACTTGGAAGACTACAGGTTGACTTTTATCAGTGGTAAAAACTTCAGTGTTTCCTCTTTTTGCCGCACATTGATATGAAACACTGTTAGTTGTTCCAGTAAGATTAAGAGTATGGATATTGCTTTTTGATTCTGCAAGACGTCCACCGTTTTTGGTCCACATGTACTCCCAGTCAGGTTCATTCCCCATCACATCCATATGGCAGGTGAAGGACACCGATTCTCCAGGATACATCACCGTGTACTCCGCATCCCGCCGTACAGTGACACTGGGCTTTTTATCTGAGAGAAGGCAACATGCTATTAGGATCACTGTGCAACACTAAACATTTTCTAATATATGAATAATATAAAGTACGCCCCATAATGGACTGTCAAAATAAAATAATAAATAAATAAAATAACAGACTCACCGTACACTGTGAGAGCCAGCTGGGAGCTGGACCTGCTGATGACAGGCCTGTTCTGCAGGTTTCCTTTACACTCGTACCGTCCTTTATGCTGAGCTGAGGCAGACCTGATGGTGAGAGTCGCTCCGTCCGAGTCAAACGACAAGCCCTCAGCAGCCAGGAGCGGCTTGGAGTCTTTGTACCAGGTGTATTTCCAGCCAGAGTCGCTCTCAACCCTACAGCGAAACTTCACGCTCTCCGTGGGAAACACATCCTGCCACTTGGTTACAGGCGTCGCCACAGAAGTGGGGATTTCTAAAGACAGGAAGACGTGTTCACTCTCCAGAACACACTGAGAAACATTTAGAAATACTATGAAATGAATGCCTTTATCAATGATTAACACCTTTTTTTGTATTTCCATTTAAATTTACGCGAAAATGAGAAGTACAGTTTACTCAATGTGCTCATAAAGGGTTAAAATAAATGAAATATTTAGAGTAGGAAAATGCCATGGCCGCAGTTTCAGTTTGACGGTCAGAATTAGCCGGTTTCCTCTCAAACAGTTTTTCTTTTCGTTTCTTTTGAACCCCACCCATGTAAATACATGCATCGCCCAGTACCCGGTGCTAAACCACAGCATCCTGTTTCAAGAGGACGAGGGCGCTTCCCACAAGATCAGCTAAAGCAAAAATGTTTTCTACAGCAAACATGTTGATTTTTTTTTCCTACTTACCAAGAACAGTCAGTGGTATTCTGTCACTGTGATCTGTTTTAGTTATTTCACCTCTGTAGGCCTTGCAAGAGTAAAAGCCTCCATCAGAAGAGTCAAGTGAAATGCTGATGTCTTTGCTGTAGCGAGGGAACTGATCTTCATCTTTGTACCACGCATATTCCCAGCCAGAGGACACAGGGACTTTGCAAGAGAAGTTGGCTGTCTCCCCGATGTACATCTGATCGAAGGCAGGATCTTTTTGAATTGCAGACTTGGGCAGGTTTTCTGAAACAGAGAAATCTGGTGTAAAACACTCGACGTATATTATTTGTTGTGATTATATAACAAATTCTAACTCTTTAACTTTATTTAAAAAGTGATGAAATAGCTTAATATCTATCACGATAACCTCAGTCAGCACATTTCTGAGAAACCCTGAATGTGGCTGAGAGATACACTCTCACTGTGTGTCGCAATGACCACACGAAAACTTCACTTCATTTATTGAGAAATTTTAAAGAAGACATGGCGCCTCGCTTTAGCAAGAATAGACACAAACAGTAAACTCACAGCATGTCGCTACAGCAGAAGATAAAAAAGACAATGTTACATGTGGTGTGCTTATTTAAACAAGGCGGCTGAACAGGTAATTAAAATGCTTATGTAATGTAAATAGGAAGTCACCATAAACTGTGAGGGCGGTGCTGTTGCTGGGTCCTGAGGTGACTCCTCTGGACTCCAGGTGAGCTCTGCAGGTGTATTGGCCCTGGTCGCTCCGACGGACCGCAGAGATGTTGAGCCTCCCTTCGTCCTCATCCAGGCTCAGGACGTCGTCCTCCTGAAGCGCCTGCTGATTTTTGTACCACGAGTACGTCCAGTCAAGGTCGCTCACTTCACAGCTGAATTCCACAACCTCATTTTCAAACACATCGGGCCAGGGAGTCAGCAGCGTCAGAGATGGCGTGGGAGGCTCTGAAATCGGGCACCACAAAGACATGTTCGTGTTAAATCATCAGTGTGGATGTGGCTGAAGATCTGCAGTTAATAGTTGACCTGCAGTGGAGTTTTTTGACAGAACATCTGACAACTGATCACTTCATTCCAACAGTATTTCTAGCACTATTTTTGTAAATGCTTTACAGATTAAACACAGCTAAATTCAGGTCTGTTGATGAGAAGAGAATCTTCATAATCAGGATGCCTGCAGTTACTGACAGAGCTAAAGCAGAAAGCTGGTGTTTATGCGTCACATTAATAATCAGCAACAGGATCACAGTCATGGGGCGTGCATGTAAACAGGAGTTCAAAGAAATAGCAACATAAATCAGGAGTGAAGCTGCTTCTGATATTGATAATGGCGCTAAAAACCTCATCCGTTTTCATGTCTGACTTAATTCTTTTTAAGCCCGCTGAACTGGCAGTATCTGAAACTGAGTCATTCCTGTAGTAACTGCAATCAGTCACCTGGACCGAGTTGGGCAGCATCGCAGCAACGAGCTGCTTTATGATCTGTTGAAAGCAACACCCCCATTTCCGTAATCAAGGGTGCAAAACGTTGAAGCATCCCGTAGCCGCACAGGCGTCTGCTTACCGGAGACCTCCAGAGATGCAGCTTCGCTGTCCGCTGTGGAGACCGCGCCCTTGCCCCTCTGGGCTTTGCAGTGGTATGTTCCACTCGTCATCTGAGAGACAGTTATCTCCAAGGTTTTACTAGAACCTCCATGTAGTTTGCTGTTATGGTACCACAGAAATTCCCATCCGGAATCCTTCTCCAGCATGCAGGTGAAGGTGATCTTCTCTCCGGGATACATCGGCTTGAAGTTTGGTTTTGGGATCACCCTGGGTTTGGGAATATCTCCAGAGAGAGAGAAATGACAAACACTGTCACGATTATGTACATCTCAAAATATGGCATAAAACACAGAGGATTGGATGTAATCAAGCGTACCAGAAACTCTGAGTTTGAGTGAGTTGCTGCGGCGAGTGAAAACCTTTCTTGTTTTGTGCCGACCTTCGCAGTAATAATCTGCTTCATTTTGAGCCGTGACAGTCAGCACCGAGCCATCTTCTGAGAAAGAGTAATTTGGACCGGGGTCTATTTTCCCCCCCCCGCTGGCCGTGAACCAGCTGAAGGTCCAGTCCGAGCTGTCGGGGACGCTGCAATTTAACTCCACTTTCTCAGTGGCGAACACGTCCAAAGAGGTTTCCCCCTTCTGGAGAACAGGCACAGGAGGCTCTGAAAGGTTAACATCACAGAGTGGGTCAGAATACAAATGACAAATAATAACCTTGATTTCAGAGAGACCATTATATTTAAAAGTAAAACAGATCTATCATCGGGTTTCTCTCACAGCTTTGAGTTGAAAAGCTGAGAAAAGTGTGTAAAGGTGCCATATGTGGCCTGTGATCTTCAAATCGCCCACATATTTCCTGCAAGCTGCAAAAGTTATTCTTTGAGCTGCAAAAAACATTAATTTACCATAATATCTGCACGCAGTGGAAAAAGTAATCACGTTATCTTGCCTCCATGGACTTTGCGCCGACTCATATAAAATGAGTTTGGAGGCTCGTCGAGATCAAAAGTCACTGACAATCTGTAAAATTCTTGTAACGTACACAGTTGTCTCTGTTCTGATGCAGGAAGTGACTGTTCATCACAGGAAACCACCTTAAGTCGTCACTTATTTTAAAGTGTTGCAATGATTCATGATAACATCATGAAGGTGAAGACTCACCGTAGGCAGGGGTTGTAGGGGCGTAGTCAGTTACGACTAGATGAAAGGAGAACACAGTTTTTTTGTCAAGATCAAGCAAATCAAGCAAGATTGAGATTTAAAATCTCATGACTGCTGTGAGGAAATTAGTAATGATGAACTTAAACATGTAACAGCCACTCGTAAATTTGCTTCAGTGATTCTGTTTCGACTGTTTTGCATGATTTCCCACGCATTTTCACAGTTGCCTCCGAGATATTCTGCTAATTATCACTCTTTTTTTAAAATATAATTCACAGTGCACCTAATAAAACCAGGCGAGTCTGCAATTGATCGCATGACGCTGAAGAACTTCATGTTCCTCATGACAGTTTTACTCATCGTTTACTTCCTAAATAAAGTCACTCAAAAACCACAACAGTTTGCATGTTTGAAACGGACATTTTCACAAAAAAAAAAGTGAACATTTCAGATGCTTTGTCACTCAAACATGAATGTTTTCTTAATTACCATCCTCAGGAGTCTGAGCTGCACACGCTGCGATCACACCTGTCAAATGACACGACGGTGTTTAATAGCAATCAGCTCTTTAATGACAAAACACTCATAAATCAAAACAAAGAAGTCAAACTTACATAAAGCAGAGAAGACCTTCGACAGCCACATTTTCCACTCAGCTGCACATGTAGAAGCTGAAGTGACTCATTTATCTGCAGTGTTCAGTAAAGGAAGTAGACAACAGCATAAATGTGTGTGTGTGTGTGTGTGTGTGTGTGTTTGTGAGAGAGAGAGAGAGAGAGAGAGAGAGAGAGAGAGAGAGAGAGAGAGAGGGAGAGAGAGAGAGAGAGAGAAGTTTGTTTCTAAACTCACCTCAGGACAGCAGCTTTCCTGTTCCTGTTACATCTGCTTTTTTCCCCCCATGCAACAGGAAATGTGTTGGTGAACCACAGTATCTCACACAGTTGTCAACCTGTGTCACGATCTGAAATTAAACTGCTGATTTCTGCTGAAAAATGACAGAAGCTTTCAGAATGAGTGAAGGAACGAAGGCGTCCTGTTTTCTGCATGTTGATTTGGGTGGAAGCGGCTCATCCTTTCCAATTCACAATATATGGTGGGGATTTTATTTTCTAACAAGACAAAGCACCACAATGTGCACAGTTAACAGGAATAAATGACTTTAGATGACACTTTTTTTAAAACAAAGGATTAAGGATTGAGCTGTGTAACTTTTAGAAAGGTACCTGTGGTGTGATCTAACGGAAGCTACAGACATTTTTCATTCTTCTGTGAGCCCAACCGACTAACCACAAGCTGCACAGCGACATTATTCTGTCATCTCTTGACAGACACTGACAGAAAAAGCTGAATTGTGTGGACAAATAATTAAAAAGTATACATAGGAATAATTTGAAATGTTTGTATATGATAGTAAATAGACATAAAGTATGTATAAAACATGTATGGAAGTGGCATCTCTTTATAATCTATGACTATCTGAATGTTTTGGATGTTCCGCCTACAGGTTTCACTCACTAAAACACACCATGAGGTGTCAGTATAACACAGTTCATAACACCGATCATACCAGAGAACTGTGTGGGTAAAGGACAGAAGCTGTAGTTTGTTATTACAGTAATGTAGTATTAGTCCAAAACACATTAACTGCCTTTTCTTCCCACTGTGATGATCTCGGTCTGGCCTTCAGTTTGTAGAACACTGCTGTCTGTGAGCACAGTAAACACTCACATAAATCCACCTGATGTATAATAAAAATACTTTTATTGAACATCCATACAGTCATTGGCATTGCAAGTCCAAAGATTCACTGTTTGATTGAGTAACACTTTAATCGTAACAAAGAGGTGACAGGCAGACAAAACATGATCGATACAGTCTTACATACATGCCACTAATTTTAAATAAACAACATTTATCAAACTGAGGACGGTGCGTCTCCCCCTGCGCTCCAGGAGAGTCAGGACGTGCAGGTGGAAATGGATACGGAGATGTTGCTTCTCTCTTCACTGTACAGACGGATGCACAACTTTGGCTCACTGGGAGGAATGAGAAACGAACAGACTGGGTCAGAGAAGGTTTAACACAAATGTGACTTTACAATGCGACATTCTGAGATTAAATACAAAGTGAAGGAAAAGGAGAGTAGTGCCGCAGCTCCTGATATGTGGGCTGAAAGCTGCTGGGCGTATTTTCCTTCCAGGATTATCTGGCTCAGTTTCTGCCCTCTGAGCCGATTCCGCCTCCTTCGGGGCCTGTCGACTCATGGTAATGTGAAGAGTTTGGCAGTGTGTCAGATCATCTGGAGACATTTTTAGAGGCGGCGGAGCACCGCGCCGACGTCGCCCCTACCTCGCACCCGAGAGGCGCTCTCCCCTGCATAATCCCTCTCACCGCCCCCGCCTCTCCGCTGGGCCCTCCCATGTATGGCCGCACTTTACTGGATTGCATCCTGGCGCTCTGCGGCGGCTCACAAGCACGAGCACGTCATGAAATCACCCCTGAAGTAACCTGACCGCGAGAGGACAGCTGGAGCTTCAGACAGGAGAGCATGCAAACGTAGTGAGGATGCGTCAAGATACGATCGGGGAGGCATGTGAGCCCGTTTCCAGAGCAGTGTGTGTGTGTGTGTGTGTGTGTGTGAACACACACGTGTCCGTGACGGCTCTGAAGGTCACTCCGCAGGGCCCGGACAGCGACTGCATCCACCATCTTTCCTCCTGTCAAACATCCTGAGTCAATGATCAGGCTGTGAAATAACAGACTGTTTTCTCTCAAATGATCCTACCATCAAAAAAACCTTTCTTATGGCCAAACTCTGTTATTATTAGAAATAAAAATTGAAATTTAAAATTCAGTGAGGCTCCTGGAGCTGTCTGACCTCACGCACAAAAGGAACATACCATGTATTTAACTCTGAATAATGTCTGCTTATCCCGTTACTGTTCCTGTGATCACATTTCAGAACTTCCTCTTTTTTTCTTTTTTTCACATCGCTTGAGAAAAAATAAGACAACACGTGATACTTCCGCTTCAAATCTGTTTTGTTTTTCAGCTTCCCTTCGAAATATGGAAAATGTTTGTTGAGTCATATGAAGTTTTCTCATATATATATATATATATATATATATATATATATTATATATATATATATATATATATATATATATATATATATATATATAACTCAATTACCCTAAAAATGCTCTGAAATCGATGGTTAAATTATGCAAACCAGCCTTTTTCCAAGTCTTCTAGTGTAATGAAAACTACTGCTGTTATTATACTTATCAAGGGGCGACATTTAAAATTCACACAAGTACACTGATTTTGATTTTTCCACTTATTTGTTTTTCATTGTAACAGAACGGCATTGTGAAATAAAAATGAAAGAAATCAAACAAGCTTTAATTCTAGGCAGAGAACAAATGTGAAAATTTTTAAGTAGAAAATTTGCCACAAAATTTGTCATAACCTTATTCTTGTGTGTGCATATTTGGACTTTATGCTCATATTTTATCCCATTTCATGTAATTGACCTGACATGTTGTGAATGTACAGAGTAGAAAGTGATCGTGTTTCACCGTGCTGTAAAAAGACGTGGCGGTATGCCCTCTGCAGGAAGATTAAACCGTTATCCTTCACTCTCCAACTCTTTTACAACTTTCTGGCGTCCAGTGTTCACTTTTTTCTCGTCCAATCCTTCTGGGGTTTATCATGAGCATAAATGTGATGGGCTAAGACTGGCAGTATGCAGTAAACAGAAATGAGAAAAGCATCAGTTTTGGTATTTCTTCTGGAGTGATGCTAATCTTTGCCACATTACCGCATCCCAAAACATCTTCCAGAGGAGGAGAGGGGAAACCAGCTGGAAGTTTCACTCTTCACGAGGCTTGACAAACATGAAGAAAATGAAAATATAAATCTCAACTTGTTATGAGGAATATTTTAAGCTGGAAGACAGGTGGATGTGATTTGATGAGACTGATTTATTGGAGCAAAAATATATTTTGTGATCAGGTGAAATATCAGAAAAAGGCCTGTAATTTTGGCAGTAAGAATCCAGATTATTATGAAATGAGTAACGCCATCAGTTTCAGATGTTTTTGTAAGTTGCTGCTTTCATCAAACAGACAAGCAGCTGAAGAACTGCTGTCCGTCTCTCTGAGTGCTGTCTTCACTGTCTGAGTGATCTCCTGTTAAGAGGACAAAGAGCACCATATAAAAACAGCTGTACCTCATTTTAATATCAAAAAAATGTCAGCTGATCTGTGTCAAGGGTTTCTTTTTTTTGCTGCTGTTGTCATATCCTAAACACTGCCGAGACCCTGTTCACACGTTTCAAGTGAAAACTTCGTTTCAGAAAAGTTTTGCTTTTTCACAGCAATGTTTTGGAAAGTGTCCGTTTACATGCAAGTTTAGCACACACACACACACACACACACACACACACACACACACACACACACACACACACACACACGCGCGCGCGCGCGTGCGCGCGTACAGCGCAATACACTAAATGTTTTCAGAGTTATGTGAATGAATGTTTTCATGTTTTCACTTGAACAGCACCCATAAGGTGCAAAGTTGCTCTTTGACAAATACAAGAAGACAACCGGGTGAAGAAGATGGGCTGTACTGCTGAATCATTCTTACACAGTTTCAAATAGCAGAACTTATTTCAGAGCTTATCTCAGTGGTTACCATCACTTGATCATTATTAGCTTGACACGATCAGTTTAAAATAAACGTGCAAAAAAGAGGAAGTTACCAACTCTGTTCGAACTGTAAGAGCAGTACGGATCATTGTGAAAGACCTTTGGAGGCTGGGAATTGACGTGCATCCAATAAAGGAATAAAGGATATAAAACAGAACTAAGGTGCTGGTTTGATAAAGCGTTTCGGTTGTGTTCGCACTCGTCAGGCACGCTGTGTTAGCGTGGCTCACTGAGCGCTGACATCTGAACCCGAGCAGCAGGCCGAGCCCCGGCGGCTCTCCTCTGGTAAAATCCTCATTATGATCGTCCCATGAGGACCATTAACCCGAGACACAACCCGGTCCAAAATACTTTTTACATTCTGGTGAACAGAAGAGCAAAGCGGGCGAGACGTGAGAAAGCAGACGTGTGAAAACCTCAGAGCGTTTCGACGAAGCGACTCCTGCTTCTGAGACAGATATTTGCATGGCTGTTCTTTTACTAGCTGCTAAGCTAGCTGCACAACTATAAAGACTCACATGGCCGGGCGGGGGACGTCAGGGTGGGAGGTTGTGTTCACAAGGATTTAAAAACCATCCTCACCTTACTGGCTGGTGTTTTATAACATATTCATGAAACTGGAAGACGAGAACTGAAGCCATTCTTTAAATGACTGAAGTCAGTTTGTTAATTCATTTATGAGCCACCGCGGTTTTGTAGTTACTCACCTCTGGAGGTTTATTTTCCCTTTTCAGCATCTGGATGAATGACCTCTGTTGGGAAAGACATACCAATCCTTGAAATATATAGATATATATTTAAACTCCTCTGCCAGTGGTTGAGACGTACGTTTGACCTCCAGCTTGCAGGAGACGGCGGCTTCGCCCTGCTCGTTCTTGGCTCTGCAGGTGTACACGCCGCCATCGAAGCTGCAAGGCTTCCGAATCTCCAGGGAGCAGATGCCCTGATTGGAGATCTGGCGGAACTTGGGATCGTCGCCGATGACCATCTGGTTCTTCAGCCACTCGATCTTCGGCTGAGAGGAAGAGACGAGACATTAAAACTGGGACGTTCTTCCAGTTCGTTAAAAGTATCGTCTATATTCTGCATCAAATCCCTGTCAGGAACTGAAGTACATCCCTTCTGTTTGCACACGGTGAATCATCAGGTGTTTGTTACATTGAGACAGTAATTTTATTTTAGTTTATTTTCTATGTAATTTTTTTTTCTTTAAAAATGGGAGTGTGAATGTAAACGAATAGTAAGACAAACTGAAAACTATAACTCAACAAGTTAGTCAAAAACATATGCTTATTTCATCCCAAATGGCATCTCTATTTTTCCAGGAATTTCCAGAAATCCAGGATGTGATAAAAGGTTCACTTAAACAGATAAACCAGTGGCGTTTGAGTATGACGAAAGTTAGAAAGTTGGCTGCTAATGGATTTGTTTTCTCAAATATGACTCAAGATGAGATCGACCTGAGTCATTTCCTTTTAAATTATACATTTAACCTCACGCTTTGTGAGGGACAGTCACTACTGTCAGAAAAATCTCAGCCTGTTCACTTTCTGCCTCTTGTCTCTTGTTTGCGTTTGACCGCCGCTGCGTGTTGAAGCTAGTCATTCTGACAGCAGCGCTGCCGTCCTCAATGGGTGGCAAAAATAGGGCCTTCTGTGATGGAGCAACAACATCCCCACTTAGCCACAACAGGACAGCGCCTGATACTCCTTATCATCGTCTCCTCTTTTGTCTTCACTGCTTATCATTCCTCTCTGGGCGCCCGGCGCACCGTGGGCTCTGTGACAGCTCCGTATCGGAGACAGCGGCGGAGCTTATCACGCCGCCAAACATGCCGTCCAGCCGGACCTCCTCAACAGCTCTGCACACGCTCCGGAGTCCATTCCAGAGGAGAGAAAGAGGCTTAATGAGCGCACGATACATAATACTTCCACCCTGCTAAGTGCGACATGATTTAATTAAGAGTGGTTACATAAAGATATGAGGATGAAAACACGCACGGGCTGGTAGGACACTCAAAATGAGTGTAATTATACGCTCTCACATGGTTTACAGTCGAGCATGGGGAGCTACGGGCTATAAATGGTGACTGAAGGATTCATCTGAGGCAGCAGTTTCACATATAAGAGTTCGAACGTGTCAAGAACACATTCAGAGTATGTCCTGCATGAAAGACGTCTTGCGTGTTTCTCTTTCCACGCACCGGACGATCAGTGGATACGTTTTCACACAGCTGCTCCGAGAGTTTTCAGGAAAGATTCATCAAGATGTGCCAAGTATGAGTTTGTGGGTGCTGACTAAAGGTGAGATAGATAATAAGGCCACACACATCGCAGCAGAGGATCGCGGTATGGTCTCTTTATGCTCCCATTTACACAACATGCTAATCAATCGCTCTTTGACAGGCAGGCACGCTGCATGAATTTGCTTGATTTGTCACATCGTCTCCGGCGTGCGCAGACCATCGCACCACTGCTGTCCTCAGTGAGAACGCCAAGGACGGCCAGGACGAATAATCAACCGCATTTCCACCCTGGCCCGCCACCTAATCTGTCTGCGTCGGTGAGACAACTGTAGAGATAAGTTTAACCGGAGCGGCGGCCGACAAGAGCAGTGTGAGACATACTGAAACTGCGCACAGACATACCAGTGCAAGCCCTGCTCCAGTTCCACAGTGGATCCTTTTAGTTGTGATATTAATACCTCATTTGACGCAGTACACCGTACACTCAAATCATTTACTAAGGCTCCCTGCTGGGAGTGGAACGCTTTCAAATCAGAAAAATAAAACATCCAGAAACCGGTACAGAAACGTTGGGACCAGAACCGATGGATAAAACGATTCAATAAAAGGTGGTCAGTGGTGATAAAAAAAATAATAACCTGATCAATATTGTTCGATCTATTTAGGAATGTATTACTTCTGTTTGATCGAGTAAAACATCTGAATACACAAAACTGCAGTCGTCTCATTCCCCTGAAGCTGAAGGTGACCTGCTGTGTGAGGACGACATGCAGGAAACTATATAGGGATCTACGGCCCTCTATGCAAGCTATAGTGATATTTACACAGTAAGAGTGTCTGCCTAACCTTGGGACATCCGCGAACGGAGCACAGCAGCTTGGTGGTGTATCCCACCGTGGCGGCGCGGTCGCTCAGAGGCGTGGTGAACTTGGGAGCCTCACTGAAGTCGTGCTCTGGATACTCCGGAGGCTTGTAGACGATACCTGAAAAGGCACAAAAGCGCAGGATTGATGTGGTTCTGTGTGATTATTATATGTTTCTTAAGGTTATATGTGAATATCTGCAAATAGAAATGTCATGTGACTCAATGTGTCTGTTTATTTATGAACTCAATTTATGAGGAACGTAATCTACTTATATGAAGTGTAGTATTAACAACATTATTACATGTTTACCTGATATCGTGCAGGCTGTGTGATGAGTACAGTGTTTTAGCTTGCTTCTGACAGAATTTTTTTAAAAACATTTGGCATTAAAAAATAAGAAATTTATAATTTCTGTGTTTCCACTTTTGTATCAGACCACAGTTGAAAAGTCTCTGAGTTCCACTTTTCAGATGCTGCACTTCGCTTTGTTGTTGTCTGTCAAACTGACTGACAGTGCTGTAAAAATACTGTCAGGATATTTTGTTACCAGTCATTTTCTTTTATTATTACCAATAACGAGACAGAGCAGAAAGACAGAAAGAAAGGACGTCGTATATCATCTCATTACACCACGCGGCATTATCACACTATAATGTGAACACTTCTCAGGCTATAATATGCAGCGCTATAAATTATACTGACAGATACACCAGCAGTGAAAAAATAAATACAGGACTGTACTGCGGTAGTAGATCATGTTATAACTTGATACTCAGTCATGTTAAAAATGTCACCCAACATGTGATAACATTGACAGTATGACATGTTAGAGGTTATGGGATATTGTGACACTGCGGTTCAGCCGGTGGCGTTGTCTTCTGATTGTGCATGTTTGGCGTGTGAGAGGGTGAACGTGACCGACACTGTTTAAGACTGCTGAAGCTACAGAAATGAAAATATTGGCTTGAGGCCACTTTCTGCCGGCTCAGTGACATTTCCCTCACGGTGGATCTCAGAAGTACAGATAAAACACTCAGCAGCTCTGCTCTGCCAGCTGTTCTAATCTCTTTCCTGTCCCATTAAATTTATTTCAGTAATAGCTGAACACCGTCCAAGGTCGTTACCCGGGCCTCTGCGGCCTCGCGTCACTCCGGGCCATCCCAGAGTTACTGCGGCTCGTGAAGCCGTCGCGGCGGAGTCACCTGTTTTCTGGACGTTGGCCACCTCCTTGGTCACGGCGCTCAGCTCGCCCCTGCCCACCTGGTTCTCGGCGAACACCCTGAAGGAATACGAGTTGCCCATGATGAGGTCTGAGATGGTGGCAGTTAGTCTGTGGTAATGCTCCAACACTGTGAACCACTCCTGCAGGGCGACAAGCGACAAACGGCTTCATTCATGGCAAAACAGCAAGCTGCTGGAGGGCATGATAAAATCACTTATTGGCCAGACATCAGTCTGCCCAGCATTATTCTCTTTTTCAAAGAGGTTTAAAAGTGTTTCCTAAAGCAAGATGCAAAAAAAAAGAAGAGGTAATTCCGACTAATACTGTCTGAATCTGCTAATTTAGGTAGTTATTAATAAGTGATGAACAAATGATTACAGAAACCATTCTGATTCATACAGCCTAATCTAAAGGAAAATCAAGGAAGTTGTTGCTGTTTTTCCATTGTCTAGTTCTGATTATTGAACTCGAATTTACGCTTCAGGAAATCAGCTTCTCAGAAGAGGCTGCATGTTAACATGAAGCTCTGCAGTACCCCGGTCTTCCTGTCGGCTTTCTGCACGGTGTATCCGGTGATGTCCGAGTTGCCGTTGTCCTTGGGAGGAGTCCACTCCAGAGCAGCGTTGAAGCCCCAGGAGTCCACCAGCTTCATGCTGGTCGGCGGTCCGGGCAGCTCTGAGGAGACACGCCGCCGCTCACTTTACATAAAAGATTAAAATCGCAATCATAACAGGAAAGGTGTCAGCAACCAATATCTAAAGTGAACCGAGTCTCCGACATCCTGTCACACATTCATCAGCCGCAGCTGACAGCAGCCAGAGGTTAAAGGGCATCATTGTTAGAGGTGTCGTTTATGTTGGCCAGTGCTAAAAATTGTTGGAGCCAGTTGCAAAACTGAGAAGTCAACAAGTCAGCTGAGCAAATTCATCAGGGAGGTCTGAAATAAGTCGACATCTACACATGTGGCCCGTCTGCGAGACTCACCCACAATCTGGAGGGTGATCGTGGCTTTATCTTCCAGGCTGTCCACTTTCACAGACATCTCATAGACGCCGGAGTCCTCCCTCTGAGCGGTGCGGATGAATAAGATGCTGTCCTTGTCACTGTTCCTGATGTTCACCCTCTTGGTGTCCAAAGGCTGACCGTCCTTCAGCCAGGACACCGCCGGTTTGGGCTTCCCCTGAGGCGACGGAAGGACACAAGACAGGGGATGTTAGTGTCAGCGCCATCGTGTTGAAGCTGGATCGACGGGTGTGTGTCGGCCGGCTCACCAGAAACGGGATGACCAGGTTGACCTGCTCTCCGACCTGCTTCACGAAGCGGGACCTGAGCGAGCGGGGCAGGCGGATCTTGGGACGATCTGGAACATCAAGTCAAACATGTTGGTCACCATCTGCGGTCAGATTAGAGCTTCATAGATCCTCCTCTCCGCGGTGTTCAGAGTGATGGACAGGTCCTGCATGAGTTCTCAAAGCGGGGTCACATATGCTTAAAACGTAGGTCAACAAGACCTAAATAGACCAGTCACTGACTGCGTGCTAAAGCTGACAAGAAAACATGACTGAAGCTACTAAAAATAAGCCACAAGTTAGTTCATAAGGTTCAACTGCACAAGCTCTCTTAATTCCCTTTCTTTTTTCCAATAAATTATACTTATTGACTTAAAGTCCAAGAAAATACGACAAACTTCTTGTAGTTTGTGGTAGGAAAGTAGAAAATAAAGAGATCCAGTGTCCAGCTGGTCCTAAAATATCCATGTTGACAAGAAAGTTTTGGAAATACTCCGACACATGTTCCTTCTTGTCATGTGCAAAGAAACTGCACAGAGATGTCATCACTTTTGTGTCAACCAGAAAAGTCCAACGCCAATTCGAGAGTTTGCTGCAAAAGCTGCTGGTCAGCTCCTCGACACGAATAAAACCACATGGGTGAAATTGCATCGTGGTCACGACTCCAGCCAGCCATCGGATGCTGGATGATATCATTGAGGCTGGGTGCTAAGTAACACGAACAGCATCCCTCGCATGTTTCTGCATAAGCAGCAAATGTCTGAAAAGCTGCCTTGGCTTAGACGACACATAAAACCACCAGGCTGCTGCTCTCCATCACCTCTTTCGACCCTCCTGCGTCTTGTTTCTCCTTATCCACTCAAACCGCTCCCTCACCTCCCGGCCCGCCGCCCTCCTGTCCGTCTTCTGCCCACAGCGCTGCTCTAAATCTAACCTGGTGTCACATCCTGTCCCTCCTTACATTTGTCCCCATATCATTGCAGCACAGGCCGTGCTCCGGATCATGGAAGCATCGTTCCGCAGGAAGTGCAGGTCTGCCTCCAGATTTGGCTCGAACGCTAATCCCCGCTAATCAGCACACTTCCCAGCAATGCTCCGCCGTGCTGCTGGCATTACAGCATCCAGCAGCCAGCAATCCCCCCCCCCCCCCCCCCCCCCCCCCCGCAAACAGCCCGTAATCTGCCTTTGTCTCTGGATAAAGTGTCTTTGTGGGGGGCTTTCAGCATATGCAGGACAGCGCGTCTTCATCAGAAGCCGTCGGTCTGGGCGGCCTGTCGCTGACACACAGCTGAATTTACCCCCAACAAGCCGCCCAGAATCCGCCAATTAGGCTCGAGTTTCGCTCTCCTCAGTTGACCAGCGGTCCCGACCGCGCGGTCTGCACAGAGTTTCCTGTATGTTCACGCAGGTTTGAACCTCAACCATGACATACATTTTAACAGTAAGCTGAGCGCGTGGAAGCGAATGACTGTGGCGTGTTAGCTCCTTTTGACGTGACGTCAATGTGACCCAGTCCTCCGAGATCGCTCTTCAAATAACTCAACTAACTGGAAAAACACATAATTAGAGAGACATTCTCCAGGAATTTATGTATCTTGAGATCGCTAATAATTCAACAATTCTAATATGCCCATCTGAAATGTATACATTTAAAAAATTTTCTTGGTGAAATCACCACTTTATTTGCTGAGATATCATCTTTAACTACATGCATTGTACATGTGAGCATCAAATGGAAAACTGAATAAATCAATCAATAGTTTAGACGGCATGAAAGCAGTTCAGTGACACAGCGGTCCACATTTTAAACTCAAATGCTCTCAGAAAGTCAAGCGAGTTTCAAAGACTGTTGCAGGAAAGCAGCCGCACTATATCATACTTCTTCAAGTCTCTGCATCTTAGAAACCTGAGACGACGCAAGCTTTGAATTGTGCAACCTGGTTGTTGGGTATAGTGACTAAATTTATACACAATTTGAAGTAAATCCAACGGGGTCAGTTGAGGGGCCTCGGCCGGCTTCACAAGGACTCTCCCTATATTTAGTTTTCCTTAAGATGTACCTGTATCAGACCGCAGGACAGCTCCAGCAGCACGGCCATAAATAAAGCGGCAGCGAGGCTGCAGTGACAGGGTTAATGCCAATAAATAACGTGACTGCCAAGAGGCTCGGGAGCCAAATGTTTTTCTTTGCTTGACTGAAGCTGCCATTAAATCACCTTAAAGGCTGTCATGGTGCCGGACGCAACGGCAGATTTGTGATGTTTCTATAGTCAATGAACGACATGAAAACCTGACATAGGTTTAAAAAAAAAAAAAAAAAACACTTAATTATAGCATATTCTGATTCCTGTTGCCATTTTTTGAAGAATCTTTACAGCATTTTTTCTTTAATAAATGCTAAATAATCTTTCATTGCCATGTTTTTTCTGCTCTGAAACATAAATGGTCACAGTCTGTTCATATCAATTTGATCAAAGTAAAAAAAATAAAATAAAAATTTTCTCTTCTAAGACATGAATCCACCTGCCTGTGTTTAAGATGTGTGTACATGCGAGCGAAAGCATGATATACAGCTAATGAAAGCTCTTGTCAGCAGCCGTGGGATTTATGTTCTTGCATCTGTGCGGCTCATCTGAGGCCCGGGCTGTTAACACCGCCTCCACCTCCCCGGCCGCGGCCGCCAGCATTTTAGTTTACAACCGTTCTCCTGATAAACAGCTTGAAGGCAAACATTAAAAAAAAAAATGTTTGTTGTTGTGCAGAATTTGGATGGATAGTTTGTTGATATTTTTCTGACAGAATGAGGAGAGCTTCATGTTTGATCATGAGGTTTTTGAAGAGTGGACCGTCTCTCGACTCACCCCCGACCTCCCGGACGGGCACGGGCGCAGCCAGAACCCCGGGATCGCTGCGGCCGCCGGGGTTTACGGCCACCACGCGCACACGCAGCAGGTCGCCGGCTGTCAGGTTCTTGATGCAGAAGCGGTTAGTTGGAGTCAGCTCCTCGTTAGCTGTAACCCAGTCCGATGCTGAGGAGGAAACAAGGGTCACTCAGAGTTCTGAAAACTGAAAAAGGCTTCAGGCCGCACTGACAGTGACGTTTCCCCTTGAGGTGATTGACACTTTTTTTTATCACGTAACGAGCACCTTAATTGGCCGATTTAAGTAGTTTATCACCTGTCGACACAAGTTTACAAACAACCTGCCCATAAGAAGCGGACTTGGCCCCCATGTTGAAATCGCAGGAGACGCGCTGTCAACCGAGCAAATGAACGCTTCTAAAAGTGGTGTCAGGGGATATGGTGACAGATGGCCAACTGATGCCGGCCGTATACGGCCGTGAGTCTGCTGCCCTCTGACACTCTCAGGAACAGGTGCAGACACACACTCACACACACACACACACGGGCTTACTTCCATCCTTGCAGTACTCAACAGTGTATCCATCCAAGCCGGAGTCTCCGATGGTCTCTGGTGTTTTCCACTTGATGGTGAGACTGGAGTCATTCACATCCTCCACAGACACCTCCAGAGGAGCACTGGTGGGCACTGCAACAGGGTTAGACAATGCAAATGAATAAAATCTGGAGAATAAATTAGATAGAAACGCTTACATTAGACTGTAAAAAAAAAAACATGAATATCTGAATGGGATTCAGAAAGTTCTGCAGATTCAGTGAAATGTTGCATCATTAGGAAAACAGCAGAAAGATCACAAGACAACTTGTGAAGCAAAAGGTCTCGAAATTAAAAAAGTTCGTTTTATAAAAGAAAGTTTATCAGCAGATCTCTGCAGTTTAGCACTCTTTGCTAGACTGCAACCTGTCCATGGATGGATGGATGAAATCATGTGTTTACTTTTGTATCTCCAGTAATCAGCTTTTGATCCGCACATAATCTCAGCTGTCAGAATAAGAGGGTTCCAGGCCACAGCGGGGACGAGGTTACCTGCAGGTGGAGGAGGCGTGGGGGCCTTTGGTGGTTCCTCGACTACAGCAGCTTCAGCGGGAGCAGCTAGCATTAAATAAGCAGGAGGTTAATGCTGTTTAACACAAGCAGAAGCTGGCCTGAGAGACATCCAGAGCATCTTTTCCACACAGTGACATTGCAAAAATGCTTGAAAAAAAGATTCCAAAGAGGCAAAAAGTTTTACAAAGATTCTTTCAAGCTGGAGGAAAGCATGATGGACTGATGGTGTATTACTTAGGCAGGTTAAAACAGTGTTTGGTTGTGGTTGATTCATTGTACTGTGTTTTCTTGTTACCGTCTGCTGGGGCGTCTGCAGGAGCAGCAGCATCGTCTTCAGCAGCAGGAGCAGCAGCAGCTACAGCGTTTCAGTGCCATTAAGAAAACCGATTAGCAGCCTACAATCTGACTTTGTCCATGCAGAGAAATCAGTCTTTTTCTAGCTGATGTACGTCACTGGAGCAAGCAGCAGGCCAGGAGGGTCTGGATGAGGCGTCATGTTTTCACAGTGACAAACAACAGATTGAGTCACAGGCCACAAACTGACTCCTGAACTCAGCGTCAGACACAGCTGCACTCAACACAAGACCACAGAGGGAAACCTGATGGGCTGGTTAAACAGGTAACTGATGAACACTGGACACGCGGTGATGTTTCAGTCAGAAATTCAAGAGAAACACAGGTCAGGGGCAGAAAAAAATTAATAAACGTGTCGAGCAAAGACAAACACACACACACACAAATACACATCTTGCACCACAGCTTGTGTGTGGGCTTCCCGGGGTGTGTGTTTACCCTCAGAGGGAGTTGTTGAAGCTGCTCCTTCCTCTGTCACAGTGGCATCAGCTGAAGTTTGGAGTTACATGTCAAGGTTAGCAGGCAGGAAAATAACAGCCATTCCACCGCTGATGCACTTTACCACAAAAGGAGGTGAGACAGGAACACAGAGGAAGCCAATATGAACATGAATTCAGTTTCAAAGCCTCCGTCTTCACCAGAACTTTGGTGGTGAAGTTGGTGAAATCGAATTATCAGCAAATCAGTGTGATTTACAATGAACTGCATCAGCTGTTAGAATCATGCTCATAGGAGATAGCTGTTGTTAAAAGATTGATTTAGTTATCATTTTGTCATATTTCAGGGTGGTGTATTAACTTCCAGAAAGAAGAATAGTTTATTTTGAGAATATGATGGTCCCATTTTTACATTTACATTTTCATTAAATTTTATCAGTGTCTTGGTCGTACAGTGGAAACAGTGCAAGAAGGGCTTTAATGCTTTTATTCACTCGATTAGCAGTTATATTCTGAGTTTTGGTTGAATTCAGATGCTATGATGGTCCTGATCATTATAATTTAATTTTTTTAAGTTAAACAGAGGCATGCAAACACTTCTCATCTCATATGAAGTACATGTACATATATGCAAACCCCACTTCAATTAGTGCTTGTTTTTTTTTTTTTTTTTTTTTAATGCTGTTGACTTTGCCTGGATTATAAGAAGTATTTCTCTTTTTTTGACAGAGAATCCACCAACAACGGCAAAAATTAAAATGCTTTATCCAAAATTTTCTGCTCTGTAATGTTCTAGAAATTAAGTTAATAAGAAAGAAAAAAGAGAAAAAAAGAGAAAGAGTATTGTTTTAAAAGCACTTTTCGTTGCATGGGGTTTATTCTAGCCAGTTAAGTTTGTCATGATTAGTAAAGCTTGGTTAGATCGTTATTCCAGGTACCTGGAGGGTTTTCCTCTGCAGCCGGGGTTGCGTCCTCTGCAGGAGCCGCTTCGGCCGGAGCCTCTGCAGGAGGGGCGTCTGCAGGTGGAGCCTCTGCAGGAGCCTCTGCAGGTGGAGCCTCTACAGGTGGGGCTTCTGCAGGTGGGGCTTCTACAGGTGGGGCTTCTGCAGGTGGCGCCTCTGCAGGCGGGGCAGGTTCAGGCTTTGCTTTCTCCGCAGCCTGCTTGGCTGGAGACTTCTTGATGGGAGCAGGTTTAGTCGGCATCGCGCTGTCGGATGAGCTCTGGATCCTGTGGATGGACCCCAGGAGGGTCTGAGGTGATATATATAGTGGGGAGATGAGCGGGGTGAGTGATCAAGCCCACCCATTCTCTCTCTACACCCGCCCACTCGCTGCTGCCGCGTGCTGGTTCACCCACTTTAGAGACGTTCCACCACTGATAGCATAATCACAAACTAGAATAAAGAAGATAAAAAAAACAACTTTACATTGAACATCTGATGACATATCAGAGCATTACCGCCCTCTAGTGGCTGAAAGATGCAATCCACAAGACACGCAGTGATGTGAAGAATGGCATGATTTTATTGTCCATTGCTCAATGTTAGACATATGGGATTTGATGGGTTATAGAGACATGCCATACAACTGATATTTCTCCCCCCGGTGAGTCCGACCCCCCCCCCAACCTTCCAGCCGGAGGCAGACCGGCCCACAGAGCACACCGCTCCTCGTCCGCACCCGGGGCCAAAGCTTTCTCTTAGATCTCTGAAGTTTAAGTGATTGTTGTCGCAGATGCAGTGACTATTTACAGTGTTTACAACAGTGAAGTCATGTACAAAAGAGAAAGAAATCTTTACAAATATTTGCATAAGAAAAAAAACCCCCAAAATGCTCCTAAATCAATGTGAAAAGAGGAAGGAATCCAGTTTTTATTTATTTTATTTTTTTAAAGTCCCTCCCATGATAAGGTTTAAGTGTGGTAGGTCCAATGAAAGAAGACTTCAGGAGCAGGTCGGGTGCACATGCAGCAACACTACCGATTTCTCTTCTCACACTGCTTCCTTAATGATGCTCAGATCACACTAAACACATTTCAGCCATGACACACATTCACTGCAGGAAACCATCACACACACACATCGTCTCTGCCAACAGCCGACCACGACCCGCCAGTGCTTCAGATCGATAAGCCACTCCACGCCCGCATCTGGGCATTAAGGTGACGGGATTAAAGTGACAGAGGAAGTAAATCGCGGTTCCTCTGAATCGAGGCCTCTGTGTGGTGGATGGAAGCAGCTCCGTATTGATTCAGGCCAAATTGTGTTTTCAGGCACATAAACTTTAGGCATCACGTCTCTACTTTAAAGCCTCGACTGGAAAGCAGAGCAGCATCTGACAGAATATGGCAGTCTGAGGTACTTCAGGACTCGACGGGCGCAGGAGCGTCTGTCCTACAGCCTCACCATCACTCCGGTACTTTCTGGTTTCAACAGTCCCGATGTGAGCAATAAATACAAAAAACTACTACTTTCTAATATGCTTCATGTGCAAACCAACGACGGAGAGGAAGCCACTTGAAAGACGTTTCACCGTGATGAAGAAACTGAGCTGAAAACGAAAAAAAAAGCCAAAAAAGATATAAACAATGAAACATGGAGGAAAATGATCAGAGTGGATTTTCTTGCGTTTTGTTCACTACTGTTGAGCTCTCGGACTGGATGACATGTCGGGTAACGTTAGAGATGACTCAGTATAAAATCCTACAAAATCAAGATTTCCAAAGCTGTATACTTAGTTATTACAAGAGACGCTTGTGTTGGAAAACCAATATCTAAAGACAGAATATAATGTAAGCATTGCCAGAATTGGTCGACCCGTTCAGCAGCACACTGGATAAACAGGCTGATTCTTTTTGTTTTTTTTTTCCTGTGTTGAGCTTCTGTGGCTACTGAATCCACTCACTAACATTTTCTTTATAGTCTCACCTTTAAACTGATTATTTTTTTCATTTTTTGCCCATGCATCTTACAGCTTCACAGTTGTGACAGTTGATCCATTATAAATGACAAAATGGCAAAAAAAAAAAAAAAAAAAAAAAAAAAAAAAAAGAAGAAAACATTCAAGGCCGTTTTCAAGGTTGCTTTTGTCTGTGTGTGTGTTCGTGTATTGTATACCAATGAGCACCGTTGATTAAAGACGGAAATCGCACCAGGAGAGCTCGGTGGCAGGAATCGATAGACGCTGCCATCTGCAGGAGGAACTGCACGGTTTGGCCCGACCCCAACCCTCAATTAACACACAGCCTCCCAAAATCCAATTATCACAAGTAGAAAATAAAGTGCATTTTTGCTGTTGTTGAGCGACGGTTCTACTTTTTGTCACTTCTGAGATTTTTTTTTTTTTTTTTTTACTTTTCTTTCCTCAGATGGATGTGCCTTCGAACAAAACCTGTAAGCACCAATAACTGTAGAGGAGGTTGTGGAAGTTGAAACGATATAAAGGAAAAACGAACAAACAGAGTCTGGATCGACGGGATTACAGGTAATATTTTGCATCATACTATTCCGGTTCACCATGCACTTGCAAATTCAACAACAACCCATGTGGGACAGAGTGAGGGGCAGGGAGAAGACCAGTCGAGCTCCTTCCCTGATCGTCACAGCTTCCTCTGAAAGCAGTTTAATAGTCTTTCCAATGTTCTGACAGCAGGGCAGAGCAAACCCTTTGTCCGTTATCCTTTACATTTAGCTCTGTTACTGCTCACTGAGCACACAATAAAGTTCACTACTGACTCGTGGTGTCGGCCATTGTGTCTGAGTCCTTGGTTATTTCACGGTATTGACAGGAAGCTCAGAGTGTGGCCTGCAGGGAGGGATCCAGACTGCCTTCCCTCTCCGGAGACTCGATGTAGTTGGCCGACTCCTGGAGTTTCAGCAGCATGGCCATCTGGGGGGGGGGGAACAGGAGGAGAGAGTGTTAAACAACAACACTCTGTTTAACACTGATATACATTGGGTCTTAAAAATATCTGATCATGCTCCTGGTTGCTTCGCCTGCTTCACTCACCAGGGGGTCAGACTCCAGCGTGCTGGGGGGAGGCGTGTCTTTGGGCGGCTTCTTTTCCTCGCCGGGGGGACCGACGCTGGGGGGAGGTAGGTGGAAGAGCCGGGACTGGTCCTGCTGTGCGTTGGGCCAGGGGAGGGTGCCTCGCACCCACTCCACCGGGTCCTCCCATACTGCTTTATGTCCATGTACCTGAGAGGACAGAGAGACAGAGAGAGACTGAGGAAATGCAGCAGTGATTCGACATCATTTCTCGGCTTTCTAGAAGTTTGTGCTCTCACCTTGATGCCATCCTTGGCCCCCTCCTGCAGGTACGGTATGATGGAGTGGTTCCACAGGTCGATGAACCACTGCCTGAACTCTGCCACCGACACCGGACACGAGAGGAAGAAACACGGACCTGCGAGGAGACGCCGCTTCCTGTTATCACGTCTCTGAATCAAACGCTTCTTTGTTAACCTGGAGTGAAACACTGTGTCTGCAGTCTCACCGATGAGGAAGTCCGAGGTGCTGTGCTTCTCCAGGAAGGTGTGTAGATGGTACCAAAGCTGAGGGATCCAGTCCAGGACCCGCAGCAGGGCCTGGTGGCGCGCGGAGTCCTGCTCCTCGTTCTGGTACGCCTCCACAGCTTTACGGTGCAGATACCTCAGCAGGAACCCGTTGGCCGGCTCCACGTTGTTGGAGAATGTCACCATCCTGTGGCCAGACGGCAGAAGTGTTTTTACTGGATCAGTGTTAAAGTAAAAATATAGCCAGAATGTTGTTGTGGTGCAGATCATTAGGTACAACTTTACTGATATCTTCTGGTCCAAAATATAGTCAACTTCATGCATTTAGTTCCCCTCTTACAATGACAATTAATTAGACTAAAAATGGAAGTACAACCATTTCCAATCAGTACAATCAAGTACAATCATTTCCACAAAGAAAGACATTCATCTCATGACTTAATGACTCACCTGAAGCTGAGGTGCAGTCCGTGGTTAGACGTCATCTTCACGGGCTGATTGGTCGTTCCCAGAATGTACGGACTAAAAGAGAGAAAGTTCCACCAAATATTCATGAAGCTGATCCCATTTTTACTGCCTGATGAACAGCAGAGCGAATAACTCACCATTTGTGATACTTGCAGGTGAGCGCTCCGTTAACCAGCTCGGTGATGGCCGCCGAGTCGCTGATGTCGTCGATGATAACGACCAATGGCAGCTCTCCGCCGCTCTCTCTGTCAATCTGATTGGCTAAATTGGACAGGTACAACTGCAGCTCCTGCAAAGCGAAAGAAAGCCGATATCAAGGGGATTTACGATCGAATGATCTCGTTTGTCTATTCAAAAAAAAAAAAATCTCCCCAGTCATGCTGTACCTTCTGTGTCTGGCGGTGCATGTTGAAGGTGACGGCGGCGCTGCGACCCCGCGGACACGACTCGTGGTCGGCCTCGGACGCGTCGGTCCGGCTGCGCTGCAGGAGGTAGTGGGCCAGACGCTGGGCCAGGTACGTCTTCCCCGTGCCGCTGGGCCCGGACAGAACCAGGCGCCTGTGCTTGGTCAGCAGGCTGATGTAGTGCAGCATCATGGGTTTGGGGATCATGGTCTCGAACACCAGCGAGTCCACACATTTCTCTCTGAGACCTGCAGATCGTGTCAGACACAGAGAGAGAGAGTGAGGGGAGAAGGGTTGCTTTTAATTCTCAATGCATTACATATATGTAAGGACGCAGTCTTCAATGAATTCCGTATCTGCCTGCTGACCTTTCAGGGTGACGTAAATGCGAGCTGGGCCGTTGCCAAAGCATCTATAGGGCGAGGTTTGGGGTTTGTCTCCTCCTAAAACCCTCTGGCATCCCGGTGTCAGCTGGTACATGTGGAGACAATCGCAGGTCAGACCCAGGCTGGCCGTCGGGTCCACTTGACTTAAATAGTCCTGAAAGAAAAGAGAAAGAGAAATGAGAGGGTGAGCGCTATCCAGATGTGTCAAAAGTGAGAAAATAAATAATGATTTACTGCAAAGGAAAGAAAATGAAACCTACTTTGAAGGTCTTTGCTATGAGGGAATCGAGGCAGGTCCAGTCAGTCCTGGCGTTGATGGGCACTGAGCCCAGGAAGAAGTCCTGCTGCTGTTTACTGTCCTACACAGACGAAAGCAGGAAAATCACACCGTTTTAGTTCGATCGGGTGAACTGGACGTTGTGACAGCTGATTCAGCATTTTCTTTACCTCTGACTGATCTCCAATGCGGACGATCACTTGTGCGCACGCCTCTTCACGCTGAGACGACACCGAATGCGTGTCGCTCTGAGACACTTCTGAAATGTATAGAAGTTCAACGGTTGGAAACACAAAAGACAAGTGTGTGTGTGTGAGTTTAATACAGCCTCGTAGCGTCGTACCTGGATCTTTACAGTCGTTCAGACTGAGACTGAAGGATTTAGTGAGGGACATGCTCATGGGCTGCCGGAGCGAGGGCCCCAGCAGGGAGGCCAGGCCCGACGGCTGGGAGGTGGAGGAGGTCGGCCCCGAGCCACTCAGGTTGGCCTGACTTCCTGTTTTTAAATGGTCGTTTTCTGCCTTCAGGTTCTCCACTGTTGACTGCAACACAAGCAGAGCGCAACTTCAGTTATATACATTCTGAGGTGTTGATTCTGAAAAATTTGACATTTTTCCACCTCTGATTAATAATTTAATCGTCGAACTGAAGGTCTGAACCAACCTGCATGTTGTGCATGGCCTCTCTGAGCTGCTCCAGCTGATGTGCAGAGCTCAGAGCCTCCAGCCGGATGTCCGTCAGCGCTCTCTCTTTCTCCCACAGCTCCGAGCGAAGGTCGGAGACGGACGTCTCCTCGCCGTCGGCCTCCTCTGTGGTCTCCATGATCCTGGAAGAGGCGAGAGGCTCTCGTCAGAGACGGACACACCGAAAGGCTGAACTTCCATCCTCAGCATTGAGCTGAGTGAGCGAGGAGAAAGTGTCTGTTTACACAGATGAAGCTGAAGTCTTGAGCGATGGCAACTGGCTCTCTCCTCCTTCTCCTCCTTCTCCTCCTTCGTGATTCATCTTTGGGGAGTTGGGAGCCGAGGAGTCCGGAGTGGCGATTTCCTCGATGTCTGAGTAGGTTTTAGAGCCTTTCTTGATGCTGAACGCCTTGTTGAAGGAGCTCCTCAGCTACAGAAATAAAGGAGAACGGACACATCAGCTGAGACACAGAAGCACAGTTAGTCCTGTTCAAAATGAAAAAGTAGGACGTGTTGAAATTCTCAATTTAAACATGCTAAACATTAATGGAATAGTTTATTATTTTGGAGACATCTCAAACCTACAATTTGCTTGTAATTAAAAAAACGATTTGGAATAAATAAACCACATATTATGATCCTCTGCACTTCAATCTTTGAGCTAATATAATGAAACTAGTGTATATCTTACTGTAAATGAGGCATAAATCAACTCTTATCAATAAAAATATGGATGCTTTTCCCAAAACAATAAACTATTCCTTTAAACTTTCAGTCATTTCCTGTAACTTGGTCAAAGTTATTGCTGACCGATGGATTTAGTACTCAGGGTTACGTGGGAAAGTAGTACGTAGGTCACAATACAGACAGAAGGATAAATTACTTAATTAAAAACCAAAAAAGTAATGTAAAACAATTGAAAACCGCTTTTAATGAACACTGATTTTCTGCTGATTGTCCCTTTGAATAAATGGAAGGAGTTTGTCAAAGGAGGCCAGTCAGCAGAAAGGGAAGAAACTTTGGGTCTGAGTCGGCTTTGTCGGACGGTTCACCATGCTGCACCAAGTTATTTCACTCTTAACACAAACTCAACGACAGCACTCACCTCACAGACCTGCAACAGCAACGCAACACAGAGAAGGGGAGAGGCGGGTCACACTCCAGCCATGCAAGCTTTGTCATTTTTCATGAGGACAGCGAGCAAACAGCAGGCGGCGAGGCTGAAACAGGGCCCCGTTGTTCTTACCCAGCTCTTCTTTTTCTTCTTCTTGGCGTCCTGGTCCTTCAGGCTGCCGACGCTCGACATGCTGGTCAGGCTGTTCAGACTGGAGATGCTCTCGCACGAGTTCTGCCGTCGGATACGCAGGTCTGGGAGGAAAAGCACAGCGTCACATGTCTGCCGTGTGTGAAGAAGATGGAAGAAAAAGAGGAGAAAAGGGTCAGCTTACACACCTTTCATATTGTCTTGATTGTTCAGAGCTCCATGAATGACGGCTTGGGCTTCTTCGTTTCTGGCCTTCAGAGCCTCGATCGTCTCCCGCAGCTCCACAAGCTCAGAGTCCTGGAACAAAATAAAAATCCTCTCAGTTTCATTTCAACTTTGAACAATTTATGTTTGATTGTTTTTATCCGGGGTTTGGTTAATTTAGGATGATTTAGCCAAGTGCTACAAGTCAAAACAATCAGTCTGAGCTCATCCACCTGGTGGGACTGATCCTCCAAGGAACAGTTCAAAAGGACAAAGGCTGCAGGACAGAACAACAGAGGCCCTCTGTGCCGCTTAAAGCCAGATCAAGACGATCCAGCTCTACGCTAGATTGAACCGCCTGGCCCGTCTCTTCATGGTTAAAGAGCGTGCGCTCCGGGCCGAGCTGCACAGGTCAGTGCGCTGGCTCTAACAACAAAAGGCTTTTTTTTTTCTGGAGCGGTCTAGACGTTTGCTTTCAGAGCGAGCAGCAATGCATGAAGCAGCGGGAGAAACTCCTCGCAGTCACTTCTGCTGCCTCGGGCGCCGATCGGCCCGTCTACACCAAAAAGCAGAAGAATGCAGGAATGTGACGCTGAACGTTCACGTGCAAACTCTTAAGGCCGGACTCTGTTCGCTGACCCATCCCAACGCGGCACCGCAGGCCTCAAACTCACAATTCAAGCTGTGATCAAAGTCCGCTGGCTCCGTGTTAGCCCTTAGCTGACTGCTCATGAGACACGCATGATGGTGGAATGCAGATGACATTCAGGTGTGTGTGTGTGTGTGTGTGTTTATATGCGAGCCCGTACCTTCTGCTCGTGGCTTAATGACAGACTCTGCAGTCGAGACGTCATCAGCGTCAAGCTTTGCTCAAAGGCAGCCACCAGATTGGCCTGTGCAGAAAAAATAAAAAACACAAAAGCAACATTTATTTATATTAGCAAAAGAGTTATAGTTTATTCCAAGACACCAGGGCCTTAAAAATACACACTTATCCATTAATGTGAGGGAGTCTGCTCGACTCATTTAGAAGATAAGCGCTGAGAGAATTTTAACTGGAAACAGATTCTCTTCTTTATCCCTCCTTTATGAGGTGCTAAAACGCTGGAAAAACCCCCACAAAAGCTGACCAGGATGTCTTCTGTGCAAAATCCCCCCCAGTGCACTAATCTTTCCCTCAAACACACCCCCTTAGCCCAGGGGAGGAGGACAAAATGACTTTCTATTCTTTTTTACATAATACATTAATACAGTAAAATAATGGCGTCAGCTCGGTCATTAATCCGGCTCATAATAAGGCTGTTTCATGCATCTGTTTAGCCCGTTCACATAATAAGGTCAAACAGTCTAAAAGAAATCTCAAAAACTGGACACGTAATTCAGTCTGGAAGGTCTGATTGATGTGTGCTTGTATGAAGCTGAGCGTAACGCCTGAGTTTTACCGCTGCAGTTCGGCAAATGAAAACGCTGACAGGGTGGTCGAGCGTGAACAACCTTGCAGTGTGGAGAGAAAGGGCAAAGCACCTGGCTCTGTGCATGCGTGTGTGTGTGTGTGTGTGTGTGTGTGTGTGTGTGTGTATCTCAGAGGGAGAGGTTCAGAGGGAGGTGAGCATTATTCAGGCCCAGCAGCACGAATAATAAGCGTTGCTGCGAGTGCACAGTTATGTTTTATGAACGCTCAGCTGCAGCAGCTTTTCTGTGCCTGTTCCATCTTTTACATGTTTAAAGGTAAATTCTTTGATATATATTGAAATTAAAGCTGTTTTGTTGCTAAAAGTTCAAAACGGTTAACATGATGGGAGTTTCCTCCTGGATCGGTACAAGCAGCATGCTGTGAAAGTATCGTTTTATTACTTGTTTGCCTTGTATGTACGTGCACAAATTTTTCTTTTCTTAACTCCACAAACTCCCACCAAATGATAGATGATTTTAACTGCAGAATAACATTGAAGCATTCACTTTTTTTCCTTCTAAAGGAAAACAATATGAGGAGAGCATTTACAAAGAAAAGACAAAGCTGAGGACAGCCAGACGCTGTCCTCTGGTCTTTGTCTGCAGCCGCCTCTTCATCATTTGAGGGATCTGTGTGAGTATCGGTTACAGCCGCCTCTGGGCTGTTGTCACTGATGTGGACAGTTCATCAGGATGAGTGACAAGCACCACGCTGTAAAATTAGGAGGGGGGAGCGACGGCTAATGCTTCATTTGCCTGGAGGTGAAAGGTTGCATATTGTGGCTTTAATGACAGTCTTAAAATGTCATCTGAATAGGTTAGAAGGGGGCGGAGCCTCTAGAAAGCAATGTCTGGAACTGTTTTGTTTTACATTTTTTAAAAATATTTGGCTCAACTGAATATCCATGATGGATTTTAAAACTTTCAGAGACAAAGTGCATGAATAAAATGAGGGTTTTTCATCCGCTGCGTTCAGGAACACCTACGTTGGCCGTCAGCTGTGTGGTCAGGCTGGAGACCTTCTCCTGCGACGACTCCAGCTCTCTCCTCAGTTTGCGGATTTGCTGTGAGAAAAACGTTTCATTAGGATGCAGCCAACCTGACCAAAACAGACCGTCGGCGAGACACACAAATCAACGTCCAACTGTGTGGATGGAGCTCATGAAATGAACAGCAGACTTGTATTTCCACAGACAATGAAAGTGATGGATGAACAGATGAGACAGGAGAAAGGACAGGAAAGAAAACGCTTACCTCTCCCTGAATCCTTTCCTCAGCCTTTGTAGGACAGGAGAATAAAAGTAAAGATGTTAGTAAAGACAGAGAAGAGAAGAGAAGAGAAGAGAAGAGAAGAGAAGAGAAGAGAAGAGAAGAGAAGAGAAGAGAAGAGAAGAGAAGAGAAGAGAAGAGAATTTCAGGAGTTTCAGGCTCGTGCAATTTAAATTGTGAAACAAGAATCACTGCAAATGTGAAAAACCAACAAACACACACACACACACACTCTGACTGCAGCTACAGGAGTCTTCCCGGTACACACACTCACCGAGGAGTAAGTGGACGAGGCGTTGGACGCCAGGGAGAGCACCGAGCCGTGAACTGATGAGTCAGAATCAACAAACTGATTTAGAAACAGAAGCAAAGCCAAATCAGATCGAATCAAATGTATCTCCTGGACTCACCGTCGTCGTTGGCCTCCCTGTCCCTGAAGGAGCCGGAGCGAACCATGCCCATGCTGCGGGGCCGGTCGGCCAGCGACAGCGTGCTGCCCAGCGGAGACGCCCCGTACAGCTCCAGGGAGGCATCGTGGGTGGGGATGCTGTTGGACCGAGTCATCCTCGGAGGTCCACCGACAGGACTGGGTACTATCAAGAACAAGCCAGAGACCAACATCATACAAGAGGCGACAAAATCCAACACCCTGCATGTTGTAATTCTATTGATAATGACTGTATTAAGTCTGCAGAAATTCCACTTCTGTGTATTTTAACGGTCTGTAGTGAACACTCCTCGGACTGCGCCGACACACACCCATGCTGGTCTTGGAGGTGCGAGGCAGGGAGGTGGGTGAGGACAGCAGCGGAAGCGTGAGCGAGTCGGTCATACTCAGGATGGTGTGAGAGTGTCTCCTCTCTCCTTTCTCCTTCCCCTCCTCCTCCACCTGGCAGGCACCGCTGAAACTGCACACACAGTGCACACACACTCAGACCAACCCAACATGCCTCTGGGATCAAATTAGATTCATTTTTTTATGAGATTCATTTCTTTTTTTTTAATAACAGTGGCAGATATTATGTCTTGAAGCCTCGTAGGCAGGATCAACACAACCTGCCATGCAGAAATGATCTTATCAGCAAAATGTTGAATTTTAGGACCGGAGTAAATCTGCATTACACAAGTATGCAGCCGAGCGTGTGGTGTGTGTGTGTGTGTGTGTGTGTGTGTGTGTGTGTGTGTGTGTGCTCCCTTACCTTAAACCTTTCTTTGGCAGTGTGTTTCTGTCTCTCTGAGAGCTGTGGAGATTAAACAATGTCGTTATTTAACCGCTGGTGCAGGGAGTTATTAAGCTCTCCAGAACAGACAGCAGAAACAAAGAGGCTCAATAAGAGAAGCAGACAGCTGGTGTCAGCCGCTAATTATGACTTCAGCCGGCACAACGCTGATAACAGGCCTGTAGAAATAACTGCCTGGCAACCTCTGGGTGTGTGTGTGTGTGTGTGTGTGTGTGTGTGTGTGCCACATCTGACAAACGTGCCACCTAATAGCTCTGTTTGTTCAATATTTATCTCCCCGCAGCATGTTTCCTGGCTTCTTGTCACTTTCACTCCAAGTAAATAAAGTCTCTAACAAACAGAGTTTAACCCCACTTACAGATATTTCTTTTTTGATTTTGTTGAATTGATAAATGCCGATCTTTAGCGGTAGTCGATCACCGTCCACCTGCCGTTCCTTTAAGAGGAAGAGTCTGGACTATAAAACAAACTGAACCGCACATCACAGCCTCTCTCCCTCCCCAATGAATGCTGCTGGTGTAGTTCCACGGCTGGCCAGAAGGTGGAGCTACATGGTTACTTTGTATTTGCTCTGTCTGATCAGTTAGGGTTTGTAAACAGAGTGAAAGATCAGATTTCAGCGGGACTGGACTGACCTGTCTGTGAGAGTCAGCGGGACTTTGCTTCCAGAGCTCCAGCTGGAGGGGGGGCCTCTGTCCTCCTGTTTGTCTTTGTCCCGGGGCTCCAGGGTGGTGTAGCCCCTCACCAAACTCTCCCGCCCCCTCGCCTTCTCTTTCTCCTGGGGCTCCGGGGCCAGGCTCATCTGGAGCGGCAGGGACTCCATGCTGCGGTGCAGGCCGGACATGCGTGGGTAAAGCAGGGGAGAAGTGCTGCCTTCGCTCCGCTCCACCCCGAGGGAAGTGACCTGCCTGGGCCCCAGTCCCAGGCCCGAGCCGGAGAAACAACCCGAAGAGTTCACGTTGAGCAGAGGGGCGGGGCTGGGGGTCAGGCACGACGTGCCGGAGCTGCCTGAAGAACTGGACAGCTCTTGGAGCTTGGAGTATGGAGGGATTTTTGGAGGCAGGGATTCGAGGACTCCGGCGTCCAGGCTGTTGGAGTTGAGCTTGTCGAGCTGGGCCATGGATGGAGGCTTCGCCAGGCTGCGGACGCCAGACAACCTGAAGGCACAAGAAGACAACCGTGAAGCGAATGCGCTGGAACTCTCTGAGTTTGACTCAGCCTGTGTGTGTGAAGTTACACCGTGAGACCAACATTACCTGTGTGTGTTGGGTGAGGGGAGATCGAGGCTTTTCCCGCTGCTGGGGGGCCTCAGGCCGTGGAGCTTCCCCCCGTTCTCAGACGGGGTCTGAGCAGGACTGCTCTTCAGGGAGCCTCCGCACTCGGAGTCAGACACCACAGCTTTGGCTTTGGCTCGCTCTTTCTCCTTTTCTCTGTCCGTTTGATTGACAGGACCGGGGCTTGGGATCCCGCGGCCCCCCGTCTTACCCAGCCCGATTCCAGACCCGAGCCCTGAGGCGGGCTCTTTGAGCCTGGATCCCTGGGACGCTGCGGCGGAGGGCTTGACCAGTCCGGAGCCCGTGTCCACGGTGGTGCTGACGGGGCGAGCCGAGCTCGGCCGGGTCAGCGTCAGGGTGCTGGTCTTCGCCGGCCGGGGCAGAGAGCGGTACTGAAGAGACGTCCTGGCGTTCGGAGACAAAAACCCACTTTGGTCGCTGCTTGAAACATCCAGACTGGTTTTCCGTCCTCCGCCACCTGCGCCCGGCTTGACCGGGATGCCCGATGTTTTGGGCCCTTTCCCCGCCGCTGCGGCGCTGCTGGGTATGCCCGTCGCGGCGGGCGTGCCGGCACTGTTTGTGCCATTACTGGCAGCGCTGGTCGGCTTCTTGAAGCCAAAATTTCCACCAGCTGAAGGTCTCACCAGACCCGACGGAGGTTTACGCTGCTCACCAGCGCCGGCCCCATTCCGATGGTCTTTACTGGCATCGGACGACGAGCGCTGAAGACCCGAAGCCTTCACCGCTAACCGAGACTTATCCATGGGCTTCCCATCTGATTTCACTGAGCCTGCAGCAAAAAAGAGAAAGAAAAAAGAAAATAGATGAGCAGTTTGAACAGTATCGAGTGGTGTCTGCTGACGACTGAGACTAATCAGGCCGCATTAGGCCAGGATATCTTATCTGAACACCTACGACGTCTGACTGCGCGCTGATAAAAACAAAGCCCTGTCTGAGCAGAAAGCTCACAGCCAGCTTTTCCTCACACTCACACACACACACACATACACCGTTATCACGCACTTACTCCTCTTTTCCATCCCGATGAACCAAAATAGTTTGCTCTTTCCACTAATTTTTTTTTCAGCTTTACAGTAAGTGCAGGTCTGTGCGTCCCAGCTGTGGAGTGCTCAGATTAACATGTGTGCCGCCACGGCGATGGAAAAGCGGTATTCACGATCATGGAGCATGTCTGCGGGCACAAAACTCCACGAAACACCCTGCAATACTGGATTTCTCTCCTGTTGAACGGTGTTTGGGGAAAGAAAGAAAGAAAGTGGGAAAGAAAATATGGTTAAAATGGGAGCGATTGTGTTCGTGATCTAAACATTTCCCTGCTGGCAAATTATTTGGACTTGTTATTGGGAAGTTATTAAGAGAATCACAGCCTATTAGGCACATGTGAACTGCGCGCACCGCCCACACAAGTCCACTCTGCCCACAATCTTAATTTGTATCTAATGGGACTTGTTACGCGAGGTTTATACAAAAGACATTAACCGAGTCGGGGAACTGCTGTTGAATGAGACCCTCCGGCTCGCTGCCGGGGGACATCTGGAGTCACTTAAGAGTATTTATAAACCCGCAAAAAACACACACACACACACACAGGCATATATATATATACCACACACAGTCAGCGAGATTGGATATTAGAGGAATGTGACAGTGGCAACACATTACACTTTAAGCTCTTTAATAGATGTGAAAATTGGGTTTATTTGTCAAATCATAAACTCTATTTATTGAGTAACCACAAATGTGTCTGTTCCAAGAAACACAGCGCTGAAGACACACACGTCGCCGACAGCGAAACACAGCGACTGTATTAATTTGGACATTAATGAAGCCTGATTTACCGACGTTGGCTGTGGAGACGGCGAAACTCACAGCTTGATACAGTGTAATGTGTGCATAGTAAAAAAACAATTGTCTCCTCTGACTCAAGCGGCCCGCAGAGGCGGAGATCCGAGCACGGTGCTGAAATTCAGACTGAATGGTGATCAGGGAAATGATCTTTATGAAACTTCCAGCACTCCCATCTGGACCTTAAAGCGAAAAAGACCTCAGTGTAAAATTTGTTAGTTACCTCCTCTCTTTTCAAATAACAAATGAAGCAGGGAAACAGTGGAAACAGAGAAAAAAAAACACCAATTCATCCAATCTATCGTCTCTCTAGGGTCACAAATCAGCATCCGACTAAACTCAACAGATTCCCGGAGGCTGTTCCTCTTCAAACACGACACCACCATCATGCGAAGTTGTGGTTGTGGTTCAGATATATTATCTCTCTTGATTTGTGTGTACACAAAACATTTGCTGCCATTAACCGAAGTGTTCTCCACAAATTCATGACTCAAAGACACCTGACCACAGCAGCACCTGCAGGAAAAATAAGCTTGAAACAAATTAGGCTTCGAAAACAACTACAAAAAATACTATGTAGCAATAATGCATGTTTTTAACACGCAAACCTGTGCATTGATAAAATGTGCTCCACAAACGGCTTACAATACAGACCAAAAAGCAAAGATCTTTGGAAAAAAATTGTCTGTTATAACTGTGAAGCCACAGAGAGTTTCAAAACAACAACAATAAAAACACAGCCCCGATTTAGCTTTTCATATTAGGCATTTTTTATTTTATTTTTTTAATTTTGCTGCTGTGAAACTTAATTTAGACTCTCCACTCTCCAGCAGGCCAAACCACTAATCAGATAAAGTCAATTTTACTCCCATCACACAGTTCAGTAGTAATTACATTAAAATTCAGACAGATGGGTGAATTCATGTGACATTTCTTTGTCAAAACGATTTATGTAATCACCGCAGTTAACCATTTTACCACTATATTGATTGGTTTGTTTAGAGTTCATAGCTGTAGATTGTCAGAAATATGCAACGAGTGAGTGTTTCAGCCACCTTTTCCACTTCTGCTTTCAATACCTGGCGGGTTTTCAACATTACTGTGAGTTTTGTGCTTGTTACAGGCTAACTGTCCTGGTTGGTACCGTAGCTGAATTTCCATCATTTCTAGTAGCATAGCAGAGAGAGAATCTCTTAATGATATTGGCATCAATAATGAAAGCTGGAGTTTCTGCCTCTGTTTAGTAGTTGCCGCCATCCTGCATGAATATAAACATTAATCATTCTCATTACATTAGAAAATCTTCGGTAAATTCCAGATCCGACATCTGTTCAAGACCGCTCTGTATTTGTTAATTCGTGCAGCCGGACTCTGCCAGGAAAAGGCTGCTTCATTTGGACTCTGCGTGAATCCAAAGTTTACAGTAATTCATAATGAATGTTATTATACGGTGCAACCCTGAATTAAATTCACAAAACCTTATAAACCAACAAAAAAAAAAATATGATTAGCATAATCAATCCCAGATGGAGAGTTTAACTGTCAGGGTATGGAACTGTAAGTCGCTGCCTGTCAAGCTCATACAGGGGAGCGCCACTGAAAGATGTCACGCTTGCTATATCTCCTCGATACCACAAAGCACGCAGCCAGACGCATGACGAACGAGACAACCAGTAATCCGCAGCGTGATGCCAAACTTCAGCAATGAGCCCAACTCCAGGGTAAGCAGTGCAGACCAGCACTCACTTCACCAGAGTCTGCGCCTGGAGGATGATTCATCAACTCCCAAAACTCTTTCCAATCTGTTTTCACTTGACTCCGCATCCTCCGATGGGCCACGGTCTGAAGCCCGGCGGCGATAACAGACCCACGCCATCACTGACGCCACCGACGGGCGAACCGCCTGGCACCCGGATCACAGGCCGCCTCGACGCGTTTGTTTGGCATATCTGTCATTTCAACAGCTGGCAGAGCGAAACGCGGGAGGCAGCGCTGTACACACAGGCCGCCACTATCTAGACGGGCACACGAGACTTCGACTAATATCCTGCTGTTTTGACTGTCGACGTGCCCATGTTTGCGTGCGCACACGAGTGCGTGTGTGTGTGTGCGTGCTTCCGTAAACAGCACACAGATGGTGTGCTTAAAAGGCAGCTGCACAATCCCTACTATTGTGCTGTCTGTGCGTGAGTGTGTGTGAGTTAGGTGTGATTGTGGCACTCTCCAAGGTTGGCACAATGGCTGACGTGTGTGTGTGTGTAAGTGTACTGTTAGAAACACACACTGTCCATAAGGGCCTTTATTTTAGCGCTATAAATTCTCCCCTGTTCAACAAAAATAAAGGTTGGTTAGGAGAGGCTAGAGGAGGAAAAGCAGTGCTGGTCAGTGTGTGTGTGTGTCTGTGTGTGTCTCTGTATGTGGTTGGCTGGCAGGAAGGGTGTGGGTGGTGATGGGCGTTTGATACATGGCGCTGCTTTGTAAAGGCCTGGGACTGGAGACGCTCGGGAGGGGGGCTGCAGCTGTGGATGAATGTGAGCGACGCAGACAGAGAGAGAGTCTGTGACTGTTTGGGTGGAAGAAGCCTCTATTAAAAGACGGCCTGAAAAACACGTCACTCAGTTCGGGTTATGAATCCACCTGGACGTAATCGATCAGACGCGGCGGCGTCCGAGCCTCACCTGCCACTCGGAGTCCGCTCTGCGAGGTGTGTGTGATGGGAGACGTGACTCCCACAGGTGGGTTTCTTCCTTTCTTCAGCATGTTTCCCTGAGCCAGAGTCTGAGGCTTCTTCAGCTCGCCCTTCCCTCCTTCCAGCCCCTCCCCCTGCGGCCGCGTCTTCTTCCATTTATTGGCGGACTCGGACTTGAGGCTCCCCGTGTCGTAGACGCCGCCTCCCTGGCTTCTGCGGCTGGGCTTGTTGTCGTCGGAGTCCCAGGACAGGCCGCTCTCCACCAGAGACCTCTTCTCCGCATCTGTGCGCATCTAGAGAGGGAAACAGACACGCTCAGACACAGCCGGCAAAATGTTTGCAAAAAACCTGTGTTGAAAGGAAATACGACTTATCAGTCTCAGGTTTGGATGTTTACTTTGCAGGTATTTTTCGCTCCCGCTGCTGTTAGCTCACATTTTTCCCTCCAAAAAAATCCGATAACATGACAAGTAAAACCGAACAAAAGAAAGCACTCAAGCTGGATCTGATTTCAAGTGAGTGTAAGTGAAATGAGGTCGAACTGATGAGCAAACTGGGGGAAACCGACTTGATTAATATTTATTTTTATACGTAGCTCCGTTCAAACACAAGGCCACTCACAGTGCTTTACAGGGAAATGAAGAATACAGGGAAAAACTATGAATCAAAGGAAATCAGACTTATTATCAGCAAACACTTGTACTTTTTGCATTCGATTAACTTTGTTAAGTTTTCTTAAACGGCCACAAAAGCCTCAACGGGAGGCATTTCTTTGTTGGGTTAGTCAAAAGCTGTATTAGTCAAACTGACTGTAGCCACCAATGCGGTTTTTGAAAGCTGTGGAAAAGCTTTTATGAGGACTTTGAATTGAGACAATACAGTCGAACTGTAGTTGGAGTTCTAGATATCTAATTTCTCTTTTCAATTAAAGTCAAAATCTACAGACAAGAAAAAACTGAGAATGCCAACACATGCAGGATGTCACATGTTCATTCTCTGAATGATATTAAGTCATACATTAAATGTAATAATTCCATCAAGTCACAATACATTTGACTGAATCAGATGTAAAAGAATACCGGGAAACAGGGTCAGCAGTTCAGCTTGAACCATTCATTAGATCAGGTCCACAAAACCCAGTATTTTGAGTTTCTTTTGAAATGACGGCTCGGTCAAAGACTGGAAAAAAGATTTACTTGGCGAGATGTGCGGCTTCAGAGAGATCCACAGACCGTGCCTCATCACAGAGACCTCTGAGCAGAAAAACATGTCCGACCCAGTCAAGCCCAAAACACGCTCGCTGATGTCTCACCTTCCCCACAGTCCGCTCTGCTTAAACACTTCAAAAGAGACGCGGACCGAGACAGGAGGAGGACGGACAGCCCAACAAAAACAGAGGGGATATACACACACACAAGCATGCAAAATCAAATCAGACACACACATAGTGCTTGTGTGTGTAATTGTTTTCAATGCCTCTAGTTGATGGTTTTGTAAACTTGAGGTACATGTCCAAAATGTATTTCAAAGTTTAGATGTCGCTTAAGCAATGAGTGAGTGTGTGTGTATAGTATGTGTTTGTGTGTGTGTGTGCCGGATATGACTAGTTATATACTGAGATAAATTAAACCCCCCCACATAGGAGTCTGAATATTACACAATACATCATAAGCTGTGCGTGTGCACGTGTGTGTGTCAGTTCAAGACCCGGTGATTTTCATGAGGTCTCACATGCTGAATTCCTTTTTTATTAAAACCAATAGACCCCATGGACAGGTTCACATGACACGGGAGGGGCGTGTGTGTGTGTGTGTGTGTGTGTGTGTGTGTGTGTGTGTGTGTGTGTGTGTGTGTGTGTGTGTGTTACATGTACCTATGAGTGTGTGTTGTTCAACCAGACCTTGTTGATAAAACAATGTCATTTCCTCACACACATACCGTGATTATTGAAACACACGGGGGGAAGATAAACATCTGACCGGAGAGGTGTGACATAACACGGATAACACACACGCACGCACACACACTCATTGTATTATTGTACTCATGACTCTGTCACTACCTTTCAACAGAGATAAACCTAATCTGTCTATAATACATTCATCTATTTTATTTAAATATATGAAAAAGAGCTGGAGTTTGCTTTTTAAATTTCTTCAAATGACATTACTGTTGGATGCAGGGTTGTCTGTATACAATAAATGTTAATCTCATTTGAAAGAATTCAAAAATCAACCCTGTAGACCAACTAGTGGAAAAGAGAAAATCCGGGGTTTTGTTGGTCCTTCGGAGACGTCTCTTCTCTCTTATCCTCTCTGGTGTCTTCTTTGCATCCCTTTCATTCATTATCTTTCTCCTCTCTGCCCACATGTCCCTGCTGAGTATGTTATACAACATGTGGGGGTGCAGAGAGAGGGAAGCACAGCCCGAGTTGATGGAATTAAAATCCTCAGAGACAAAAGAGGGAGAAAGGTGCATCGATGCAGGGATGAAAACAGAGACAGACAACCGGCTTTGGGGCACGTAGACAAAGAAGGGAAAAAAAAATAATAACATCAGCTACAAACGGCGTGGAGACGGAGACCTCATGTGCATCAGTCAATTTGGGGTGCATGATGATGTGATTGTCGGTTGCCATGGTAACGATGCCATGGGGTCCGTTGGTTACTGTGACTGGGCATGGAGGGAGGTGCCCCGGTTCTTCCGGCTCGCTGGCCCGGGTGCAGGACTTGCAGATGGCCCTGTGTGTGTGTGTGTGTGTGTGTGTGTGTGTGTGTGTGTGTGTGTGTGTGTGTGTGTGTGTGTGTGTGTCTGTGTCTGTGTGTGCGTGCATGCGTGCATGTGTGTGTGCGCAGATGGTTATGCTCTAGACCTGTCCTTCAGTATAAGGGAGAAGACAAAGACTCGCACTCTGAGCATCCCTGTGCCTGCGTTGCCATGGCTACGCTGATTCCCGCTCTCTCTCTGTCGAGCATGCTCTCTCTCCCTCGCTCTTAAAATCCCACTACATAAACCACATTGCAGAGGTGTGACCTAAATCAGGCGCTCTGGGAAAACGCTCACACCCACAAACACACGAATATGAGGATTTTTAAAAGCACTGAGGTCACAAGTCCTAGATCTTCCTCTCCTCCAAATAAAGCCCTAACACCACAGCACACACACACACACATACACACACTGACACACTTCCAGTATATCAATGCACTGTGGTCCCACACAGGAAAATTAACAGCTCCGTGCATGGTCTTAAAATCTGACTTTCGCAGCCCTCCTGTTTGAACAGAGAGGAATAACGCAGCTGTCCAGGATGCACTGCATCTGTTGCAGCAAACACTGATCACTGCAGATGTGACACACACTATGTGCTGTGGAGAATGTTTAATCAGGCTTTGTCTCCGAAGCCAGAGTCCTGCTGCGCACCGACGCATCTTTCAGTGAATTAACTGATTAATCAATGTTACTGTACCTAAAAGACACCGCTTACTTATTAATGTGACACAGTAATGTGTGTGTGTGTGTGTGTGTGTGTGTGTGTCACTTACTACAACGGCGGAGTTTCTGCGGGAGCCAATGGGAGTGGTCGGGAGGGAGTTGAGAGTGGGGCTCGTGTTGAACTCCTCCGAGCTGAGATTGTCTGAGCCGTCGCTCAGTCCGCTGCTGATGGAGCTGCTCTCGTCCCAGCTGCCAGAGAGGAAGACAAAGACGACACAGCAAGGCAATTAAAACAAAAAAATCTGCAGCAACTTCACATTCACAGAATGCAGCATCACAAACTCATATTCGCTGATAAGTCAGATTTCTAGGGGAAAATCTCATTATCGAATGTTAAACTATAGAAACACAGAATTATAGAAACTGATGGAAAACTTTTTCATTCACCTCAATTAAACTCAATCCACTCTTGTAAAGCCCCAAAAAGAATGAAGCAATCTCGCAGCACTTTACATTCAAACGGAAAAAGAAAATCCCAAATGAGCGAGCAGACAACAACAGCGGTGAAGACAAAAACTCCCATTCAGCAGCAGCAGAAGGTAACATAAGGTAACATCATGAGCTCAAAGCAGCGGAGAGGAACGAAAGGCGAGAAAAGGCTTCACTTTCTGTCATTACTGATATAAATACTTGAGAGTTCTAAAGATTTTTTAATTCAAACTGAGCACAACTGGGGCATGAAAAAGGAAGCAATTTACTGTAAATGGGACAATGACCTTTAACCCTTTAACTCCTATCCTGAAATCGATAATGGGATTTGATATGTGTATTTGTCTTAACTTGGTTAACTGCATGGTAAACTTGGTAAACTGCCAGACGGCAGAGAAACAGAGCTTTGTGAGTCAGTGAAATGACCCCCAAATCCTCCCATCACTCACCGGCGTGCCAAACATTTTTAACATGAGCTGCTCACTATCAGCTGAAACGCACAGTAACGCTGAGATAATGAAAGTTTGACACTATCAGTTGAAAAATAGGCAGAAAGATTCATTTAACAGCCAAAACTATCTAAATAAATGCAGTCATTCTCGCAGTAGAAGCGTTTTTTTCTTCAAAGTTGGCCACCGCTGTGTTAAATGAGCCCATCTAGTAGCAGAAACACAAACACACAGATCAAAGGTGACATTTCATCAGCTTTATAACGGTGGATGGGAACTGCTGTAGCTGTTAAAAACAGAGGGATGATAGGAAGAGATCTCCTCTCTGACTCGCCAAAAAGGTTTCCTCCAGTCGGTCAGCCAGAGAGCGAGTCAAGCCGGAGCGAGCGCTCACTTTTATCAAAGTGTCCTTGATCAAGATATCAAACTTCTATTAACATGCCGGAGCTTTCCGAGCAGGGGCTAATCTTGCATCACATCAACCGAAGTGTCAGTTTTAATCTCACTCAGCTTCACATCTTCCAGTTTATTGATTAAATATTCAAACGGGGGCCTCATTTGCGACGCTGAATACCCAGCTTTCGCACCGCATGAGCCGCAGCGGCGGCCGATAAGTGGAGCGCTTCTTGACACGATCTCAACCCACACACAGAAATAGCAGAGAAGAACACAGAGGGATGAGCGCGCCCACCAGCGCGCGCAGGACCGCATCGGGACTGCATCAGGACTGTGAAGTGCTGCCACTTGGCAGGAATCCGCTTCACCGTTTCTCTCTCTCTCACCCCAGAGGAACTCCGGACGGCCGCAGACGGGCCGCGCTCGGATATATTTAGATGGAATAACAACGATGTCGATACTTAAAGAAGCAGCATTCTTCCAGGAAAAAGCCTTTTACTCATTATCAGCGAAAATTCACACTGTATACATATATATGTATTAAACAGGTCACGTTTAGGAAGTGAGGAGGTTGGCTCTCATTAGGGTCAATAGGTTACGCTGATGCTGTACTGCACTGTAAAGCCGGTGGAGAGGGCCGCCCCTGGTTAATGGGGTCGTCTATAGATACGTGTGCCGGGGTGAAGGGGGGGATGTAGACAGAGAAAGTGGTGCGAGTCTTCCGGTCGGGTGCCTGTGTGGGTCACACTGTGGCCTGGGGGGGCTGATGGCGGAGACCATCGGGGGGGGGGGGGGGGGGGAGAGGGGTGACAGGGAAAGCCCTGCCTGTCTCGCCCGCCCGTGGATATCTTGGGCACGGAAAAGAGCAGACGAGATTTTACATCTCAAGTAGCTGTCACGCCGCCCCGTCTATATGTCAGATTGAGATTAAGGGCAAATTTATGATCCGAGAGACAAAAGCAGGAAATCATCCCGCATTAGAATTCAAATTATAGATGTGTTCTATGGAATTATTTGAAACTTAAGTAATTGTTATTCATCTTTTTGCAGAAAACATACAAAATATTGAACATTAACAGCCTGATTACAATGCTTCTCATTAAAAATTAATATTTTGTGATTAAAAAAAGAGCTAATATTAACAAAAGATTTGACTGGAAGCCTCGCTCACAAATATCACACACTTTTCAAAAAGACTGGTATGACAATTTATCAGATTTCTCTTAACGATTCAGAACAAAAGAAACAAAGAAAACAAAAGCGGTGTACGTGAGTTGTGAAATTATTTAAAGACAATCGTTCTGCTTGCATCTTGACTTCCTTGCTGAATAAATTCATTTCTGGGAGAGAAAACTTTTCCTTGTGCGAGACGCAGCTGAGGTTCACCACCCGTATCTCTGGGTGCAATACCTCTCTGTTCCCCGCTATCTGCCCGTCCACCGGAGCTTCTGTGAATGATAACACTCCCTCTGATGAATAATTCAAACCTGGGAGGAAACACAACTAACGCCGTCTCAGCGGGCTTCGGTGCCAGTCAGGCAAAAGATGTGAAAAGAGGAAGCCGTGGCAGACCCAGGCAAGGTCAGGGGTCAAATAACACCGAATAAATATGTAAAGTATATGTGTGAGTGAATCACATCTGAAAGGGAGTTGATATAAAAATGAGCTTATCTGAATCTGAACTGGCAAATGTTGGTTCTTTGAATTCCTGTGGGCCAATTTCCAAAAATGCAGTCATTGATTTCACAACACATACAGACTAATTACGGTATTAACGATCGCATTTTAAAAGTTCAACTTATCTCATGCATGCTTGTTGATTTACTGAACCTAATTTGGACAGAGTAAGTTCGCTTGTATTCATAGTCATACATCTACATAATCCTCCTTTTGAAAAAGTTACAAATGGCCTGTTTCCTTTTAATATAACAGGTTTTGATGATCTGTCACATTTACCCATTCATTCATACACAGGTGCCGGCAGCCTAGACGGGGAGAAATACGGGATCCAACCGTCAACCTGAGGATTGGAAGACGCGCCACGGCCTTCTGGAGTTAATGAGGATTACATTTTTGTTGAACTCGCAGAGATCAGTTACCCATTTCTCACGTAAATACAAAAACGCTTGAAAAAAAAAAAAAAAACTGCTGCCAACTGTAATAAACATCTCAAATCTATCAGGTCAGACTGAGGTGTTTCATTAAATGTTGCTTTTTGGACATCGCAGACTGATGTTAAGGGTTTTGTTCACCTTGGTGTGTGTGTGTGTGTGTGTGTGTGTACCTCAACGTGACCTTCCTGGAAATAAACTGAGCTGCTGTCAGTTCCCACAAAAAATGAGATTCGATCATAACACAGTACCTCATGTGTGACTTGGAAACCTTCAATCCCCAAACCCAAAATATTTTAGAGGATATCTGCTGAAGATCTTAAGCTTTAGGCAAAAGTATTTTTGTGGAACAACTTGGTCCAGAGGCTTTTTTGGCTGAGAAGAGAACTTTCTGATTCCCCTGCCAAGGGCCGATATCTACAACCAGCACGGAGCTCTAGATCCACTGTCATCCAGCTCTGCTCCTCCGCTGTGTGATAAAAGGGAAGGGAGGCTGGAAAAGAAGGCGATGAAACACGAGGATTCTCTAGAGAAGAGGGCGAAGTGGCATGTGAGAAGAGGAGATAGAAACTGAGGGTGGAAAAAAACGGCATTAAAAAAAACAGTAGAGTGTAAAATGAAGGAAATGATGATGATATATAAAATACTTCAACTTCTTGGGACTTTATGCTCTCAGGGGAGAGGATCATCTCTCATTTTCCCCTCTGGTTTAATCTCATCTCTTCGCTCTCTTAAAGCTTTTTCATTGAGGAGCAGCAGCTGCAGAGACCGGGGGGATAATATTAGCACCTCATTCATCTGCTTCACCTCTTTTACATATTCACACATGATTTTGGACAAGACACTTTCCTGTCACATTTTTGTCCTTTTGAAAGAGCTTTCTGACCTGGAGTATTAGATCTTATAGAAGCAACACAGAAACTCAAACCCCACCTCAACCGAATACGAGCCGCAATGATGAAAATCTGCTTTCAATAAATTAGAGAATATTACATGCGATCCATAAACTACACCTGTATGGATGTTGGGTTTCATCGGCCCGTTGTGAGGTCTAACCTGATCTGAAGCAACAAGAGTGCAGCTGGAGGTGAAATGAGAACAGGATGCTGAGAAATGAGATCTTCTGACTGTAACTCTGTGAGCAGAATGAATATCAATGTTGATTCAATTTAGGGTGCAATAAACGTCTATTAGGTTGAGATGCTCTTGATTAAGCTCATTCATCACCTCCACCTGACGGCTTCTCTTCTGCGCCGCGTTCGGTAAAACGCGCCGAGCAGAGGAATCGAGCCGAACGGAGGCGACGCAAGCACGAGGCTTGGTCTTATCAGCGGAGCTCAGAGGGAGAAGACACAGCGAGACCACCGGTCAAGACCAAACTTGGACTTCATTATCTCGCTGAAAGTGAGAATATTTCAGGCACTCGCTTGACTCACTGAATATCTGAAAGGGTTTAAATATTTCTCTGACATTTACCAGCTCCATAAAGGTCCGGGCCGTCCGTATAAACAGCATCCTCCTTTCACAGAGACATGATTTCTTTGTTCCTCGCAGTCTGCAGAGGGGACCAGCACACCCACACAAACACTGAGCCTCACCAGCTATCAAGTGAACAGTTGAATAGCTGCTGCTGAACTACATAGGCAGCTTTTATTAAGAGGCTTCAGTGTCTATTTTCTATTCAGACTAGGGAGCTAATTGCACTGATCTCAAAGTGAATGGTCCTCTCTCCTCTCCCGAACGGCGATACAGTGGAAGAAATACAGTAGTTCCACAAAGAGGGGAGAAAAAAAAAATACTAGAGAGACAAAGCGGCTTTGGCTGTGGTTTATGGGAGCAGTGCTTGCTGGGAGCTGGAGTCCTGCCAACCCCAGACAGCAGACTGAACAGTATCTGTTGATAAGGCGTCCATCTAAACAAACAGTGGTAAAACCTGCAGGAGGCCATTTGGAGGAAATTGATGCTCCTGCTTTGGTCTGATTACAGAGACAGTTTAACAAGCAGCGAGGCCGTCGAGGACTTTGCAGCACTGTCTGCTGCATGGCAGGTAATGGTGGTGGAAGGAGACGCGCTGTCCCATGATAAGAGCATGAATAAAAACACTCAACTGATTACCTGATCGATAGTTTGTGCATTATTGGAGAACAGGGCGGATTAGGCAAAGCCCATCACTATTACACCAGATCAATACGAAGAAGACGGAGGAGGAACGGAACAATATTATCAATATTGTCTTCTAACTGTGTGTGACTCTCACAGGACGCACAACACTCCACTGATTTAGCAACTCACAATGTCCATGTATGCTTGGAGCTGCCGCTGTAAAGCAGCAACAGTATTAATGCACCGAGGGCGCGAGCGTTTAAACCGCCAGACCAGGCGGGGGCAGATGGGAACATAAAAAAAACTGCTGGAAGGTGTCATTAAGAACACACAGAAGAGGATCCTGAATATTAAAGTGCATATTTCGTTCCGTCACGGGGTTAAGGCGTCCTGAGCGGGGCGATATTTGGACACAGTCTCTCGCACTCGTCTGAATGCACGGAAAGTGTTCCTGCAGTCCAACAGCGGACAGGAACTTTCCATTCCTATTAAAATCCACCCTGTCACATGGCAGAACCCAAAATGGCAAAATCAGACAGGCTCCTGGTTGTAGTGATGCCTTTTCAGGCGAATGGAAAGCAGGGCCGTGCCAGACTGGCACTGTCCGGTCAGCTCAGAGAGCCAGAGGGGGCGCGCACAAAAGAGCTGCTCAACTCATTAAATCATCTCAACACCCGACGCGTGAGGCTGATGAGAGACGGCACATGAGCGGCGTGCCCCGCCATTGCTTTAGTGTCTTTCTGTATAATTGAGCAAAGGAGATGTATACAAAATCCTGACGGTAAAAACAGTGAAAGTTGCTCAGATCTCGCAGTCTGCCGACATCCTGGACAGGTTTTAGTCAGGATAGGCGAAACAGGATCTAAAACCAACTGACAGCTTCCTCACAAACACCCTCAATAACACTTGTGCAAACACAGCGTCTCACAAAACTAAATGAGTCACTTGCAGAGGAGTGTGTGTGTGTGTGTGTGTGTGTGTGTGTGTGTGTGTGTGTGTGTGTGTGTGTGTGTGTGTGTGTGTGTGTGTGTGTGTGAGACCAGCCACACCCATTTCACAGGGCTCCCTCTCACACAATGCAACCGAGGAGGCGCTGACCATGACGGCGGGGAAACAAAAGCTGTGTGATAGATTCAAGAGGGAGATCTGTCGCGGTGGAATCGGTGGTGAAAGTGGACGAGAGCCGTCATCAAATGTGTGTAGCTGAGCCCTACCTGATGGGATCGAAGGAAAGAAGGAACTGTGGTCAGTGTGCACAGATGGCAAACAATATGGGTCCCTGGACCAGGACCACTTCAGCAGCTTAACACCAGGAAGCGCACACACACACACACACATACACAGACACACACACACACACACACAGACGCACACACAGACGCACACGCACGCTTATCAACTGACTGGCTCCAGGAAAATCATTTCTAATCATAGATGTAAAAAAAAAAAAAAAAAAAAAAAAAAAAAGGACTTAATTTGTCCTGATTTTTTTTTTGTCAGAGTGATAAAGAGGAAAAAAAAACATCTTTTATATGAGCAAACGTTTGAGATTTAGTAAAAATCTCATCAACAAGGCGACGCCACATTGAGGAAGTTACCATCAAATCAAATGATTTCTGGTAACAGGAACAAATTTAGCCTCAATATAAAAAGAACAAACTATCCAAAACAGGAACAGTATGGAAATTACTTCATTCAAGTAATATATAGTCAAATTTACCAAAGCAACGGCACGCTGCAGATTTTTCTCAAGTGCCGATCCATCGTCTGCACATATAAAACACTTAAGATCTACTGCGTTTGAAAGACGCTGCGCTCCTCTGCGCTCACGTATCCATCACCACAGCGCCATATAGGGAAGTGAAAGAGTTTCCACTGCAGGCTGAGCCTCTTGTTATATCTTGACAGCCTGGAGATACTTTGACACGTAACACCGAGCAGACATAACACGGCGTGCAGACCCCGCCACACACTGTAGCTACTGTACACATCACCTCGTGCTGCTGTACTCCAGCTGTAATCAGAGACACTTATTTACATAAATTATTGGCCATCTGCTGCATTTTTGAGGTTGTGGTGTGTTCTTATCAGAAACTGGTTTCTCCTAACACATTTTACTGCTGCTGTCTGGACGCTCAGGGCACTTGTACATTAATTAACCATGATTCCGTCATTAAAAGTGGATTTTAATTAGCTCCCTGCTACAGGTTCTCTGTTGCACTGCAGTGCTAAACACCGACTGTAAATCACTGACAAGACACAATTAAAAACCGAGCAAGCAGCCTGCCTCTTCGGCACACACTCAGAGAAATTAATTTCCTCCACAGCGCTTTATTTATTTATTATTCCCTCTCTGTCGTGTTTCCATGATGAGTGGAACAATGTGCCATAGCTCGCTTGGACACTCTTTTGTCCACACAGGCGTCCACATGGACACACACGCCGCAGTATTTGGGCATTACGGAGGATTACAGAGCAGGCTGGAGTTAATGAGCTCGTAATTACTGCTAATTCCATCTGCCACCAGGATCAGAGCGGACCAGGGGCCTCGGCTAGAAGTGCTGGACGTGTGTGTGTGAGTGTGTATAAATGTGGGAATCCATGGAGGGAAATAGGAGGTCACATCTCTAAATGACCATTGGAGGAAATAAGTCCTCCTTCGCCTTTGACAGGCACAAACCTGACAGCAATGGCCACAGGGTTTAGGACACACACACACACACACATACACACACAGGCGTCCACTTCACATGCATTAAATTGCCGCTGTTCCCCGAGCGGCGCTTGGATTAGCTGTCAGAAGTGTGTGATGTTGGGAGCTGGTGGGAATGGCAGCTTTGCTAAAGCCACTGCTCCAGCGGGGGTCACACTGTTATTGCCTCCAAGGTGTGTGTGTGTGTGTGTGTGTGTGTGTGTGTGTGGGAGAATATTGAGGCACATCACTCTTCCAAGTTTTCGCCACAAAGACAGGCTTGCTTTCTGTTTCTGGGTGGAAAGTTTCACACCGATGCATTAGATATTCTTCTCCATTCTTTTTCTTTCAGTCAGAGAGCGAGGGCGGTGGAGATGCAGGAAAACACACAATTCAAGAAATTCTCATATGACAGCAAATTTATTCTGAAATCCCTCTCTTCCCTGCGTGACCTCCCTGGAGCGGGTGGATACATTTTTCTTAGAGTTCAACACGTCGCATCTGAGCGTGGACTTGGCTCTGCTCTGCTTCATTCTCTTGAAATGAAACAGGACATTTGGAGCAGTCGGCTCCAAATGTCATATATGGACCTTGAATGAAGAAACTCACTTTTAAAAAGGAAAAAAAGAAAAAGTTGTGTGACTGTTGATCATGCTGACACCGCGGGGATCGTCTTGGTCTTTTCACACTGCAGGCCCCAAAAAGGGAAACGGTAGGAACCATGAGAGGTGAGCACGACTCCTTGAAAGGCTAAAGACTCTCCTTTGTTGTCTTCTCTCACCTTTTGTCTTTTTGCTCAGTCAGCTCACACCAGGTTAAAGTTGAAAGGTTGTCGGCCTCCAGTTTAAACAAAGCCTCTCTGGGAATTTGAAAGCAGCCACAGTTCAAACAATTCCGTTTGAAACTTCTTTTTTGTTATTTTAAGAATTAAAACATGCTTTTTTGCCGCTGCTGAGTCAAAAGGGAAGCGAGTTCAAAGATTTCCCCCTCAAAGTGTTATTGTGTTTGCTCAAACGGGTTTAAATTTCATTACAGGCCATCAAACTGTATGTTTGTGTGTTAGGAGGTGACCGGCAGACAGAGCTCTGCCTCGACCCAACAACCTCTGACTCTCAGTCCGTCTCTTCCTCGCAAAAGGAGCAGGAGGCAGCAGAGGGACGGTCCTCCCGGGACGAGGTGGGACGGCCTTTTAAATCACCTTCATAAGTACTTTAGTCTGGGGTGCAGCGAGGAGCGCCTCCCAGCCCCGACTCCACAGCCCAGACCCGGGGAGGAGCTCGGGAGGGGAACCCCGGCACGCTGAGGCCCGGGACAGGGGTAGGATCTCGGGGTAGAATTACCTCTGGCCTCCCTCCAGACATGTCAGCTGACTTAACGGCTGTGTGAATTAACGGTGCGCAGGGGATGTTTTGGTTTGAATGAAGGGGGGGGGACCAGTGAGAGGACGGCGGGAGAACGGGAGGGGAGGAACGGCGTTTGAATGGCGCGTTCGTCGTCCAGGTTACTGTTAACTTGAAGCAGCTGTGCGGGAGACGCTGCCACAAACACACACACACACACACACACACACACACACAAGCGTTCCCACTGACAGCTGCCTTTTGATCAACACCGTACAGTAAAGCAACAACGCCCGGAGCAGCGGACAGATGTGTGGAGATCCGAGCTGAAAACACACGCTTATTCAAATGTGTGATAAAGAAACGGTGAAACGCCGCTGACCGGTTTGGTCTCGGACGGTGAATATGTTGCACAAACACCACTGGAGAGGACACGGTCGGTGTGTATGGAGCGCCAAAACAGGAAGCGATCCTGTGACAACAAACACTGTCATGCAGACGCAAATACAGCAAATAAAGGAACAACCGTGTCAGTTCGATGTGACTCACAGTTCATGTGAAAGACGGGCTGCGGCCACGAGGAGCCCGGACCAGAAGGACGGGTTCAAATCTGTAAACAGCGCTTCACAGGGGATCCTGTCGCTTCACAAATCTTAACACCTTTCCCATGATTCAATGCTACAGTCAGTTTGGTTTACTGAGACGAGGCTGATAAAAACTGCTTGGGAGATTTAGGTCCTGTTTACACAGCGTTTCAAGTTAAAATTAATTGTTTTTGTGTTTTTAAGTTAGAATTGTTTTTTTTCAAAAAGTTCCACCTTGAGAGATGTTCCATGAAACGTGTTTGCAGTGGCTGTGAGCACCGCCGTCGTGTAAACGAATGCCCGAAACTCAATGAAAACTTTTGCTTTTTCACTTGAGAACACTGTCGTGCTAACGTGGCCGGAGTCGTGACCTTGAGGCCGAGAGACCCGAACATGAATCCCAAAGCGGAAGGAAGGGAATCCTCCATAAAAAAGTCTAAGGGGGAAAAAGTTGCAATAAATGGTGACCCCTGTAAAAGAGAACAGCTGATTGGACAAAAGCGGATTGACGGCTAAAAATACTTTATATGCTTTCATGTCTGCTCAGCTTTAATACATCCACTATAAATGTTAAAGCAGAAAAATAGATCCAGAGGGGGAAAAAAGGAACCAAGAGAGAGGTAAAATGACTGAACTGGACTGTTGAATTTTTGTTAAATTCAAGCCCCACAAAGAGACTTGAAGATTTAACTCCAACACCACAAAGCACCTGCCAAAGGTTCTCCAAACACCGCCTGAACAGAGGAGCATGAAAGACCCATTGACCGGAGCAGAGACACTCTTTCATTTCTGCTGGCGGAGATAAAACGGACGCTTGTTAAAACACACTCTCAAGCTGCGAGGGGGACAGGGAAAGCAGTTGAACATCCGCGTCTTTCTGTTATTATATTTAAGTACGCCAACATATGTGGTGGAGACTGACGAACCCCGAGACGCACCCTGCAGGAACCCGCACCCATCACCTGCTGTCACTTATTACACACACACACACACACACACTCCGGTCATGCCACTTAAAGTAGTTACAGTGCGTTTGGGAGACATTCCTTCCTCTCGGGCCGCTCAAAACACACACTTCACATTCCAGCCAGTGTATTCTGGGGTCCCACTCCCTAATCCTCCAACATATGCAGACGCATATACGCATACCACTGCACCAGTGCACGGACAGTGGCGCAAAATGACAGATCCTGAAGTTCCATATCAGACGAAATCCGCAGACTTTGAAACGTTCAAAACAAAGCAGAGGTGTGTTTCACTTCCAGTCTGATTCTTAATAAATTTCAGTGGGATGCAGCGTCTGATCTGTCAATACTTTCCATCTCTCGACACCAGCATCAGGTGGAAACGGCATCCTGAGGTTATTCCTCATTGATGTTGGAATTACGGCTTTCCAGTCGTCCCAAGATGCCCGTGAAGGTGCACCGTGGTCGGGCTGCAGGTCCTCCTCTGGCTTTGATGTAACAGAAGAGCTCACTAAACCACAGGAGGGACCACCTTGTGAAAATATGAGCTCTGTTTGTGAACACTGACTCCTGTGTGCGCAATAAAAGAGTGTATGTGGCCGTGTCTTACAAGCATCTGTTGTTTCGCTCGCGGGTCTCCCTAATGACCTTGCAGGCAGGGAAAGTAAAGGAGTTCACTTAATTACAGAGCATCAAGAGTCATCGGCACCTTGAAATGACTCAGGCCACATGCTTTTTGTTTCCAGACACAATAACCTCAGACCTCGAGCCACGGAAAAATAGCGTATTGGGAAAACTTCTGAAATAAATGTATATAACAGGCCTTCATGAAAACTTTCCAGATTTAAATTTAATTATATATTTTTTTAACTTTCTTGTGACAAAAAGATTTCTTCCTATTTTGTCTTTTTCATGTTTCTAGCGGGTTGAGCAGATATTACACAGAGTCAAAAAACAAAAACAAACCAAAAGAAAAAAAAAAACACTGCAGACAACTGGACACAGAGACCAAATGACCAAGGACATCCAGCACAGAACCCATCATTTTACTCTACTTAGAATTTACTGGGATACTCCATTAAATAAAAACCAAAGTCAGTTGAGAAGTCGCAGGTGTTCGTCTGCTCGGTGACTGATGTGGGTTCAGTTCAGATAAACTGAAGAGGTAGAACCAAAAAACAAAAAAATAGATAAAATAAAAAATTTTTTAAAAATGCATCTGTTGACTTTAATTCACTGATAAAGCCAAAACTGTTCCAGTTTCAACGCTCAATTCCCTTATTTTTAATTTATCACCACTCATGTAGACATTATGCTGATAAGCATCACACTCAGTTAATGCATCACTATTCATGAGGGCATAAAGGCTGTGGACACTTTTAGAGCAGCCGGCGCAGAGTCAGCAGAATGTGTTTCCAAAACATCTTCCTCTATCTTTTACTCCAAGTCAGTAACTTTAACACAACGGCCAAAAACTACATCTCATATCCCATGAAAACGATTATTTGCAAGCTGAATTTAATTTTTATTATGATGATAAAGGTTCCCAAATTTTAAAGCGTTTTCAACTTCGTTATGCTGTGAAAGTGTTGTTAAAATCCAACACAACTGAGAAAATAAAGTGAAAAATCAATGTTAATGAACACTGGCACCTGTTAGTGAGAAGGCGCCGCCTGACAAGCCTGATCAGCATATCTGAGCCGTGTGGCGAATTCGCCATCTCACAAGATTCCTTCATGCCACTGGCATCATTTTAACCATTAATTAATAACATCACAGATTTCAGTCTCAATTACTGCGCTGCAACTGATTCCAGACTGCACCCATCAGAAAACTCTGCCGCAATGACCAGAACGCCAAACGACGTCAGCTGAAACACAAGCCTGGTCCCCATCACGGCGACCGGCTCCAGCAAGAGTAGGTGTGGGGATAAACATTAATGAGTGATTTCACTTGTTTGCAAATCCACCGCTGGGATAATGTGGACATTGTGGAGCGGTGCTGACACACTGAGCTCACTGATGGTTTCCACACAAGGACACACAGACGCTCTAGTTTATGTTGGAATTCTCTCAAAATGACTGAAGGTTGGCAAGAAATGGTTAGGTAATGGTTAGTTAATGAAGCATGTTCAATGTTTGATTGTGCACTCACACGCACTCAGAGACTCGAACAACACCTCTGGCTTGGATCACACAGTTTGGTGACTGCATCGAAGGTATGTATGTGTGTGTGTATGTGTGTGTGTGTATGTGTGTATACACACTTGTTAGTTTCTATGAGAATCGCTATTTATCAGTCCTTTGACAGCCAGTCTGTTCAAGCACACATGTCCAATTCAAACACAGATAAAAACACCCAATATGATCCCTTGGGACTCAAAAGTGCATGTATGGATAAAAGCATTTGTGTGTGTGTGTGTGTGTGTGTGTGTGTGTGTGTG